>NC_056733.1:1651765719-1651868219 GCF_019279795.1 Protopterus annectens
ATTGAATTTTTACATTTTTTTCTTATTTTCGGCACAATCCCATTTGCGCGCCACTGCCCTATGCTTAAACTGCCGAGATCGGACAAAAAAAACATTTTATTTTTATAATTTTGCAACATTTTTCCATGCCAATGGCCATATATTTGGCCATTGGCATGCCTAAGGAGTATAATATATGCTTGACATTTTGCTTCCATTTTGATTTTTGCAGAAATGTATTCAGCTACTAGCCGAATACATTTCTGCACCTCCCACTATTCCCGCACAGATGCCTGCCTGCTTACTGAATTGTTAATTCACCTTATTTGCATGGTTTTCACCAGAAAATGAGGTAGTTAGGATTATTCAGTAGTGTCTGTGCAGGAATAGTGCTTCCAGGCTCGTGCACATCCTCAGGCTTGTTTACTGGATTGCTCAGTGGCATATTCCATGCACGAGCGGCTGCACTATTCTTACACTCCATGTAAGATTTATTGAATCCCAGGGAACATCTTTGAAGTATATAATTAAAAAGAGATGGATAGTTATCCTAAATTAGCTTCCTAATGGAATTACAACTGTTTGGGGGGACTGGCCCACATAAGTATTATCACAAGATGCTGCACATTCTTTAAAGAACAGCAGCCATATTTTAAAAAGAACAGTTATTAGAAATATAACTTAAGCACTGAAATACATGTAGACAATCAATGTTATGAATAGAAACAGGGCAATTCAAAGATTGCAAAAGAATATTACATACATCAAAACAATAATTAAGATATTAGCTTAGGATTAAGAAAAATGTTTGTACAGGGGAACAAGTCTCCTTGTACTCTTCACATCCATGTAACTTCCATATTCAACTCTGTCAGCTGTACATATAATTCAAATATGAAATCCTTAGGACAATGTAGTATCAAATCAACCAGTGTAGAATACAGTTTTCACTCAATAACAATTGCACATAAGAAAGTCAAGTGTAAGTGTGATGGAGACACCCTCCTGAATCAAAAGGTTTCCCTTTTGAAATATCACTCCTCAACAGTTGAACATAAGAACCTAATTACACTTACAGGGAAATAAACCCAATTAGATTTGAGGTGATTACATCAGTAAGATGGAAGTGTAATGAAATATTAAAATAATTGTCTTTCCTATGCTGATTATATTAAATCATTGGTATAATAATTATTCAAAATGTAACACACTTCATAAAAATGCTGAAGACAATCAATGGTTTTCCATTCCTTGTCATAACCTGCTTAAATGACAATTTGTTTAAAATGATATTGAAACATTAAGGCATTCAGAACCACAAATAATTTTTTAATAAAAAACAAGCAAATAATGTGCAAATGTTTAATATATCTATTATATGTGCAGAGCAGTGATTCTTTTTCAAAACTGAGGAAAATTCAGGCTTGATAACCACCTTTCTGACATTAGAAAGGGGCTTAACAAAATGCTTAAGTACCTGCCATTTTGCTGTGCTTTAGTTTCATGCTAGAGAATTAACAATAGTGAACAGCCAGAACAGAACATTAGCAAGAACTGAGAAAAACTTTAAAACATTAAAAAGTATCATTTTACTTTTGTTTTCCTGCTGAATGAAATATGTAACATGCATTACAGCTTTTTGTACTTTTAGGCACTATAATATCCTGGCTACTCTCTGTGAGGCAATAGTGTTTGTTACAGCATTCAAAGCTATGAAACACTTAGCACTGATAAACATTTTTTTAATTATTATAGTACATGTATGCAGTTTAAGCATCATGCATTGCAAAATAGTTATGATCAAGTATCTTTAATCAGAGATCTTTTTGTTATGCATTCCTGACATCAAGATTCACCTGTCAAGCTTCACTCTTGAGGTGAAATTCTTGACATATATGTCTGAAACACATAATAAAATCATCACCCGGGATTCATTAAACCCTACACGGGGTGTAGGAATAGTGCAGCAGCTGCTGCACAGAAAATGGTTGCTGAGCAATTCAGCAAACAGCTGATCTGATGTGCACGAGCTCGGCAGCACTATTCCTGGATGAACACCACTACCTAATGCTAATTACCTCATTTGCTGGTGAAAAATATGCAAATTCAGTGAATTAGTGATTCAGCAAGCAGGCAGGTGTCTGTGCAGGAATAGTGTAAGAAGCAGAAATGTGTTCAGTTACTAACTGAACACATTTCTGCAAATTAGAAAACGGAGGCATGAGAGCTCATAATAAACATGTATTATATCTAGTAGGCATGCCAATGGTGAAATATATGGCCAATGGCATGATAAATAGTTTCAAATTTTTTAAATAAACTTTTTTTTTTCTTTTAAGTGTCAGACTGCATCTAACTGTGTAGGTGCTCTAACACCACCGTGTAGACATCCATTTAATGCAGAAAAATTAACAAAACATATTAGGGGCTGCTGTTGCTCTGATCTATCAGTATGAGACTGATGGTGGTGAGGAGGATAATGCTGACAACCACCAGGGGAACCCATCTCAGTGGATACCAAGGTATGTGTAACCATAAGAAAACTAGCAACAGGTACTTTCCAAAGACCAACTTGGGATATCATCCCAGCACCTGTGAAGGGAGGACCAGCACTATGCATCTCTTCAAACATATAGCAGAATAGTAAGTCAGTCTTATTAACAAAATAAGTGAATGGAGTGCAATGTTCTGATAGCATATCTACCACTACAGTATATATGGTGAGCCAAATAACTGGGGGTTCATAGGTCAAATGCATGGATGTCAAAGAAGTCTGAAACTACAAATGTTTATGCCAGAAGAATCTGACCTGTGGCTGATACTGTTATGCCTGTAGTCTCAAAGATGGGGCACACCACTATGCTAAATGGGACCAAAATGTTAAGCAAATATCAACACAGTCTCTGCAAATGTCCCCATAGTCCCATAGAAATGCAGTAACATGTTCCTAGCCTGAAGCAGCTTCCAGATGTCAACTAGAGTGATAGCTCAATACAAACAGAAAGCAATTGTCACCAGGGTTGTCCACTGCTGGCAACCTGGGAACATATGATCATCAGAATACACTGTCTTGTGACAGATGGCCTGCATCTGTGTCATGGGTCCAAAACACCAGCATAACACAGTCTACAAAATGCAAAGAATGGCCATGCAGCTAACTGCTAAATCTGGACAAAGCCATGTATAATGGGATGAAAAAGGTCCAAAGAGAAGGACACCTTTGAAATACTGCTCTAATAATGTTATAAAGTTGATGGAATGATTGTAGTAGTATAGAATGTCTGATGAGTACGAAGTCTGAAACCGCAAAGTCAATTGTCAGTAGTATCTGACTTCAACCCTGAGTGACTTGCAAAACACTTTTCCTTGAAAACCACACTTCTTTGGGTAACCACCAAGATATATGAATCATGGATGTGGACATATTGTGATACTCTGTACAGGCTGCTTTTGTGTCTTTATACTCTGTACAGTCAACAGGCAGGGCTAGGAGTCTAAATATGGGAATGTGCTCATTGCAGGCAGTCCTAACCCTGGAAGATATTGACATGTCTGTACCCACAGAACTCTGATCACTCATCCCATGCAGCACCCTGACCCCAAAATGTTACCATCCAAGCACAATGAGGTGGGCCATACATATATGTAAGACAAATACATACCTCCAGGCTGGTCAAACATTCTGACACACACAAGACCCTTCGAGTGCGGTCAACCTTTGAGAAGACCTCTATGCAAAGTACTGGTAAATATAGGCAAACACATCTGACCCAGGACACACACACACACACATGTACACACACACACACACACACACACACACACACACACACACACACACACACACATATATCTTATTCCCTACAAATCTACCCAGAGTCTGCCTGTCACCCTGATCCTGTCTGACCTATATTACCCAACCATGGAATGGAAATCAGACCAGGCCAGAACAGAAATGCACAGAGATTCCACCATTGTAATATATCACCAAGATGCTGGACCATTTCCACAGCACCAGCAGTCAATTGCTTCTAGGCAGACCTCTCAGCAGGCTGAATTGTGCAAGAATGCATAGCATTTGGACCATAATCCTGGTGTGTGCATCATCCATCCTGTATTCCTCTGGTAAATCACTGTGATTATCTGAGGAGGTATGTCACAAGGTACTGAAACAGTACATGACAGTGTCAAATGGCATATATGCCAGATGTCTACTTAAACAAGACATGTAACCCTAGCAACCCATACATTACTGAGAGAAATAGTCACAATCACCATATGGCCCATTGTTTCCCCATTTTGATAGGCTATCTCCAGATATCCTGCACCAACAGGTTGAGAGGTATGGCTGGAGCACATAACAAACTGGACTGGAGTACAACAATCCCTGGAAACGTGTCCTACATGTACCATAGATGGTCACACTGGGCGTACTCATACACTTAGAGAAATGTCAGTAGGAACCAGGAATGAACAGGTTTCCCCACCCAGTGCAATTCCCATCACCCTAATTTAGCAGCCCTGAAGATGTCTGTGACTATAGAAGTCCCTTTCATCAGGCCTCACCCATATAAGCTCTGTGGTGCATGTGATAACTGTGTAACACTATAGTACAAATAACTAGTTAGGTAGGAGTTCTAATCTGAGTCCTGTCAAATATAAATGTGTGTGTGTGTGTGTGTGTGTGTGTGTGTGTGTGTGTGTGTGTGTGTGTGTGTGTGTGTGTATGTGTGTGTGTGTGAGAGTGAATGTGTGTGTGTGTGTGTGTGTGTGTGTGTGTGTTTGTGTGTGCCTGTTTACAAGTAAAAGCTTTTGAGTCCATTCAAACCCAGTACATTTCCCCTTCCCCTACTTTAGCAGTCCTGCAGATATCAGTCATCTTAGAAGTCCCTTTCTTCAGATCTCAGCCCTATAAGCTCTGTGGCACGTGCAGTTCTGGCCTGGTCTGATTTAAGTCAGACAGAATCAGTACAAATAACTAGTTAGGTAGGTGTACTAATACCAGTTCTGGCAAATGTATGTGTGTAAATGTGTATATGTGTAGTTTAAAGTATTTTGTGGCCTCTCTCACCCAGTACATCACCCATTGCCATACTTTACAAGAGCTGGTGATGTTTCTCACCTTAGAAGTACCTTTGGACAGTCTTCACCCAATAAGCTGCATGGCATTTGCGATAAATGTGGAACACTGTAGTCACAATAAATAGATAGGTAGGAGTTCTAATCTCAATCCAGGCATTTGTGTGTGTGTTTGAACACTATCCTGTCTGTGGGTGGGTTGTAGTGTTTGTGTGAGAACCATACCATTGGGGGATGGGTTTTGCTACTTTTCACTGTTGCCCACCCAGTACATGTCCCAGTGTCCATATTACAAGGCCCACAGTTGTCATCCACTGTAGAGGGACCTGTAGACACTCTGCAGCCCTATAAGCATTGTGCTATGTGCAATAACTATGTGACAATATGGAATAGATTACAAGATGGGCTGCCCATCTAATCCTTGGCTATCACTGCCCACTCAGGAATCATACGCAAACACAGTCAGGTAGGCAGCTACACCTATATCAGTAGGTGGCCTGCAAATGGCTCACAGATAGAACCCACAGTGTGAAAGAGTGGACTCCATGTCAGACTGCTGAACAGTCATGGGTGGAGTCCCACAGGTTGTGGACCTAGGTTCCCTCATGTTTGGAATCCACATGTCTGAGGACCAGCCCAGTACAAAGGTACCCTGGTTGACAATGTTTGCAGATGACTACAAAGTGAGTGCTATTATTACCCCCTCCACGTGAGGTTGACATCCTTCAAAAAAGCCTCTCTGAGACCTATGACTGTTGTCAGAACTCTGGACATAAGTTCAATGCCAGATGATGTGCTGCCATCCCCTTTGGGTACGACATGGTTCCCATAATGTAATACATTTATGGTAGTCCACTGAACACTGATGTTGGTTTAATGGAACTGGGAATACAAGTTGACAGTGAGCTGTATGGTGATCACCACAGTGCCACTGTCTTCCAATACTCCTTCCATATGTCACTTCTCCTGACTCAGGGTGTTGAATCCAGAAAGTAAAAGGACAGTGTTTCCCTCTACACACTCCCTCAGTAGGCCAATCAATGTGTACTATGGCCCATTTGCCATGTAACACACTGGACACCAACAACAACAGGAGAGGCTGAAAATGTACCTCACAAAGAGGATCTTGCCCCATATGGACAGATTCCAACAACTGTAATGAATCTCTGATACTGGATACTTAGGTGGGATTTCTGCCTGACATACACAGCCATGCCTGATCCAACCCTGTCAGGAATGCTACATCCAAGGAAACCAATCTGTCCACACAACATGCCCCAGATACCTCAACCCCATCCTCACAATCAACAGGACATGCTGAAGGGACAGGTTCACAACCCAGAGGCTGCCTATGCCATGGAATAGATGCCACATAAATGTCAAGCCGAGCACATCACTGGACCTCTTCAAGAGAAATCAGGAGGAGTGTAAGGGGAATAGAGTACCCATGCTGAGGATCACTCCAGTGACTATACTCAGTAGACACACTAGGGAGTATCATCAGGTGGCATGATGCTAGTGTATTCCTATGAGCTAGCCTTGTAAAGTTGTCATGGCCATTTGCCATGTACACACCTATGACTCTTTCAACCCATGGATCTCAGTACTGTCAAATGTGTGTGTGTGCATTAGTGTGTCTGAAAGTATTTGTGAATGTGTAAACATGTGGGTGAAAGTAGTTGGTGGCCCATCGCATCCAGTACAACTACCATTGCATACCTTACAAGTGCTGTAGATTGTATTCACTATATAGGTATCTTGGAGCACTCCAGAATCTATAAGCTATGTGGTGTGTGCGGTAATTGCATAACACTATAATACAAATAACCACATAGCTAGGGGTTCTAATATGAGTCCTGGCAAGTGTGTGTGTGTGTGTGTGTGTGTGTGTGTGTGTGTGTGTGTGTGTGTGTGTGTGTGTGTATTATTGTGTGTAAGTGTGTATATGTGTAGCTTACAGTATGTTGTGGCCTCTCTTACCCAGTACATCACCCATTGTCATACTTTACAAGGCCTGGTGATGTCCTTCACCTTAGAAGTACCTTTGGACAAGTGGCACCCCATAACCTCTGTGGCACATGCAATAAATTTGTAACAATGTAATAACAATAAATAGATAGGTAAGGGTTCTACTTCCAGTCTTGACAAATGTGTGTGAGAGAAGAGTTTCTTGTGTATTTTTGTGTGAATGACATCCATTGGATGGGCATGGATTCATATTTTACGCTACGGAACACACAGTGCACATCCCTAAGTCTAGTATATGTGGTCCACTGTTCACATCAACCATAATGGTATCTATCTGTAGACACTCTTCAGCCCTATAAGCCCTGTGCAACAGTATGGAATAGTATGGTATAAATAACAAGAAAGGTTGGTCTGTTAATGTCAGTACTGGCAAGTGTGTGTGTGTGTGTGTGTGTGTGTGTGTGTGTGTGTGTGTGTGTGTGTGTGTGTGTGTGTGTGTGTGTATACAGTATTCTCTGTGTGCTTGGTCGACACAATATCCTCTTGGGTTGAGGGTGTTAGCAATCTGATATGTGTTCTACCCACCACACTTGCCATTGTCCACTGTACTAGAGCTGATGTCAACCACCATAGACTGACATACAACCCCTCAGCCTTATAATCTGTGAGGTATATGCAAGAACTGTTACACAGATCTGGGAAATGTGTGCAGATACAGCTGTACCCCAACAATGATGTGGTTGATGTGTTACTATACTGCCATACCCCTTGATGGTGATGTCTGCAGGGCCACATCCTGCTGACACACAGACACCTGGAACACAAACAGAATACAGCACATGAGAACACATTTGCTTAGTGTTACTAACACCAATAATGCATTATGGCTGAAAAGGTGCACATGCACACACACACTGATGTGTACCCATTACAAATGCCAGATGACAGCACCTTACACAGCATTAAATAGCTACACTGTACTAAAGTCACCTTGTGCATCAGACCCATATAAGCATGTCCCTTCATCAATGGTATGGATGGCATGGATGTGTCACAGGTATCATCATATGCACAGGGTGTTGTGTGGGTTAGGCTGGGCCACGAGGTTGACATCATGTGTGTGTGTTTGGGGGTATTCATTAAATGAGCAGTGCAGGGGTGGTGGTGTGTGCATGTATGTGTGTGTGTGTGTGTGCATGCGTGTGTGCGTGTGTGTGTGTGTGTGTGTGTGTGTGTGTGTGTGTGTGTGTGTAGGTGACTTTTCTGATGGTGTTGTGTGTGTATTTGTATGCACACAGTCATGCCATGTGGGCACCCTATGCATGGGTATTTTGGACAGCTGTGGACCATACATGGCAGCATGTACAGTTCACCATCTCTGGCCATGGACATGAGAACTGGGCCTCCCAAGGGTATCACCGGCACCACCAGGGCCGAGTCCAGATGCAGTACTACTCCCCACTGGTGACTGCTGCCTGCTGGATCTGCATCCCTGTTGGGACCATCCAGGATAACATGTCCATGACCTGCTGCACTGTGGCATGGACAGCACACCTCCTTCAGTAGTAGCATGGGAATGTGATGGTGCATGGCCATGTAGACCTTTAGCTGATTGTGGTGCTGCGCTACAGCCATATAGCTGCTGGCCAGTGTCTGCCATATGCTCAGGCACAGATATTCCACAGTTGAGGAGTGCCAAGGTCTTCCCCCACCACCTATCCATGACCCCAGTACATTCACAGATGGCTGCAGTGAGTTCATAATGCCACGGACACCAGGGACGTGCTCATCCATGAACCTGCGTATAAGTCTGGTATAAAGTTCATTATGTGCCTGTGCCCCCAGGACAGCCTGAAACATGCATCTGCTAACTGCTGCCATAGAACGTGCAACAGGGACATGATGGGCTGCAATCCTCCTCCAAGCACCCCTGCCCTTCTGCCTGTGTGGACTTGCCAGGACTCTGGCTATGGCTAGTGCCTGTACCCTCACTTGCCATAGTCATCACAGTAGCCTGTTCCATGTCACCACCTGCCAACTGTCCATTATCTGTGGCCACTGGTGATGGGGTATGTGTGGGTATTGTGACTGTGTGCGGAGATAGGATTGACAATAGTGGGATGCCAACTGATGTCACAGTATCAGTCTCTGACAACCCCACCTGTGCCTCAATATGAGTATCATCATGGTCAGAGTCTGCAGATGCATTGACATCAGTATCAGAGTGGGAGGGATCCTAGCCACCATGCCCACCTGTGAGGGAAAAACAGCATATGTAAATCACTACTGGCACTATAAGGTTGATGGTACACACACACACACACACACACACACACACACACACACACACACACACACACACACACACACACACACACACACGCACACACACACACACATACACCCACAAAGGTGAGTGTTGTTAGTAGGTGATGGCCCTTCATCTAGCACACACTGTGACCATGTAAATTATTGGTGTTCACCTGTATAGCACTGTGGCAACTCCTAAAGAACATATCCCCTAACTGTACATAGTTTTGCTGAATGTCTACATGTATGGCTCATATGTTTGTTCTGTTCCTCATAATGCCTGTGTTTGTCTGTACATTAATGGGTTGGCCTGTGGATTGCTGCCACTAAGTAATGTCCTAATTGGAGGTGCAGACTGCATAACCTGCAGCACATGTATTTTAAAACAACACCAGTTATTGAAACAATTTCCAAAGCTTATAGTGGATATAGTAAGTATAAACACACCGGTTAACATGCCAGGTTTTTGTGATATATCAACAAGACCTCAGAAATCAAGTTATAACTTTGCCATAATTTCATATGACATATGCAATCCAAATAAAGAACATACACATCAGTTACAGGTAACATCTGGTAACTGAAATAGGTACAATAGGCTGGTTGCATGAGTGTGCAACCCTTAAAGTAATACTCTGTTAAAGCAATGTCTGATTTAATCACAACATTCAGTCCTATTGGGAAGGTGTCTATCAACATGTCACATCTTGACTTGCCAATGTTTGCACACTCTTCCTTGCAAAACACCTCCAACTATGTCAGATTGCAAGGGCATCCCCTGTGCACTGCCCTCTTCAGGTCTCCCTGCATATATCCTATTGGACGTAGCTGTATGCTCTGAATTGGCCATTGCAGAACATTGCATGTGTTTTGGTGAAGCCATCCTTTTGTTGATATGGATGTATGGTTTGGGCCACTGTTGTGTGGAAAGGTGGAATTCCTCACCATCCACAGCTATGTGGCAGACACCATAACATTTTGGAGCCACAAGGGACTAGTGTTTGGAACTGTTCATAATCAATTCTAACTTGGCTACAGCCCCAGTCCCAGCTTGTGAAGAGCAGCCTCAAAGCAAGACACTGCCATCCCCATAATTTACCATTGAAGTGGTGTTGTTGTGGTGATGTGCAGTGGCGATATTTTGCCAAACACAACTGTCAGAATTGTGGCCAATGAGTATAACTGTGGTCCCATATTACCATAACAGACTTTCCCACTTGCTTTTTGGAGACCTGATGCATTGTTTTCAGACTTTCACCAGGCCTGGATATTGTTTGCTGTTTGGAGCTTCTGCCATTTTCCAACCCTACTCTACAGGCAGGACATATGGAGACCATGGAAGGTTGTTGTGACATGTAGTACACACCCAGTACTTCATATAGATTCCTGCTACTCCTTCACTGTTGCTGTAGGGGTCCTGGCAGCCTCCCTGGCCAGTTTTGATCCTGTATTCTCATAGACTTTGGTGGGATGTTTACTCCTTTGCAATGTCACTGTAGCCCCATATTTTCACCACCTTCTGTTGACTGTCTGCACTGTGTTCCATGGTATGTGCAATGCTGTGGAAATGTTTGGGTACCCTTCTCCAGGCTGATACATCTCATACATGTGGTCCCTTAGCAGCTTTGTCAGCTCTATGTGAACCATGGCTGTTGCTGTAGCAGGCAACTGGGTATATGTCAAGGTCATCCTGGTAGACAGTTGACCGTTAGTTGCTGTTAATCAAAGAGTCTCTGTAATTGATGGCTGTTGTGTACCCAATAAGATGTACTGCTGTAGTTATATTGAAAGCTGCCTCAACACAGTACTAGCTTCAGCCTGTGCACACATATGCATCTAGGTTGCTGTACTATTGTTATGTGTCATTATTGTTCCCCTAACAGATTTGTTTGCTTTACAATTGAATTGCACAGGTTATAGGTCACATGAAAGGTTGGCAGTATTGTGAACTTGTCTATTGTGCTCTCATTTTTGTACATCACACATACCTGGCATTCTAACAGGTGTGTACTTCATTTATATGCAATGTATACCACTAACATCTACAATATGACCCTAGGTTTGGGCCTTTGTCTCCTCATTTTGTCGGTCTTTGTCCAGGTGTCCTGCAATGACAGGTTGTGAGATATGCTACATATATGTGACATCTCCTGCAAATAGGCCCCTGTCATGACCACCATGATGCAATACAGTAAACACCACCACAGGTGAACATGCAGATGTTGCCAAATGGCAGAATGTAACAGTTGTGTGCATGTTCATATGCATTAACTTTAGCATGCCTGAGGTACTGGAGATCCACAACAGGGAAACCCCATACTTACTTGGTTCAGGCTGTTGTCCTATGTGGGGACCAGAGGGGCCTATGTAGTTGTGAGGGAGAGATACTGTCAGTAGATTCACATTAGGCACTGTTACAAGATGAACGCTATGTTTCTGCACATGTACAGTACACACTGTCATATTATGCAATTTGCTGTCCTTCACCATAAATGTGCACTTGTGCACATTACTACACCCCACCCACTAATCCATTTTACACTGGCATATGCATCTTGAGACTCTGTAGAAGACAGTTTAAATGCTACCTCATTAGATTGATGTGCACTTTAGCCTTACTGGATGCTTCTTGCCTGTTGCCTGGGTGCAACTCACCTACACAACTGCTGTTTCCCATGTTTGAGTTTGTGTGGGGGCTACCCCAAGGTTGAAAAGGAGCTCCTCTGTCACCATAAGTGAGACCTGTGTGGCTGGTCCCCCACTGGTAGCAGTACAGTCCCTCGTTACAGCAGCAGCCCTTTGCTGGGCACAAGGTATCAGGTCAGTTGCTCTATTCTTAAATCACCCCCCACCCTCCCCTGAGAAATATAACAGAATGTAGTGAAACTAGATGAATAATCAATTTGGGTGCTGATAGAGCACCTGGCTTGAATGGTGTCATTCCTATCAAGCCTTTTTTAAAAAAAGGAGAGCTTTTTACTGAGTCTTTGACTGGCTGGTATGTATTTTACAAGGTGTTCAAAACTTTTGAATATCATCTGAATAAGGTTTTTTTAAACCTGAAAGTGCTAACCTACTTAATTTTATTAAACTACTGTTTTTTTATCAGCCTGGTGGTCCGGATCATCTGTTTTTGCTGTTGGAATTTGCTGTGAAGCTGGACCTTAAGTGCAAAGTCTACAATTGTGTTTTTGGCAGTATGTCACTTTGAGTGTGGTGAGATTGGTTCTAGGTATGCACTTTCACCCTGACGTATGTTGGTCAGTGCTGTTACATCCCTGTAGTGCCCGATATATTTGCAATTGCATCTGTATTCCCCCATAGCAAAATTGGGTTTGTGTTGTGTCAGTCTGCCTGTAGTTTAGACAGTACTTGGTGACATGCCTAGCAGCTCAGTGTAGTTTCCCTACTGTGATGTTATATCCCGATATTTATCAAATGTACTGCTGCATGGCCCTGATATGTGTTGTCCATGTCTAACACATCAGTGGGATGATGTAAAGATGTATGTCAGTGAGTAGTGAGAAGTAATTTGGTTTTCAACTTGGGCTTTTCCAGTCAATATATGGTGCAAAAGACAGGAGGGCATTACTGCATCTGTGTCACCTTATCTACTCCAGTATTTGGGATGTGATCCCAGTTTCATGGCTTTACACCCCCCCACCCATGGTTAGGCTTGGTCCAGATTTGTTGCACTAAGGGGATCTGAGCATACCTGTTGACTGGCCAGATTGTTTCAGACTGTCCAGGATTATTGCTCATATGTACGTTCTGTTCCACAGAATCATTATTTTCATTTCTGTGGTAAATCACTGTGATGATGTGATGATTTCTGTCTGTAAATGATGACATACCTTTCAGATTCAGAACTCATATCCATCTGGACATGTTTGCTGACATGAACCCTGTTACTGTAGCAATGTTCTACATTTATAACTGCAGTATGTACATTATATCTCTGTTCTTGGACCATTGTCCCACCATTTTGTCAGCCTTTGTCCATAATTATTGCACTAAAAGGTGTAGAAGTATGGTTCTGGGCATGACTCCACTACATGTTATGGGCACACACATATATATATATATATATGTATATATATATATATATATATATATATATATATATATACACACAACCAATTGGTTTTTATCCCTGTCCCCAATAGTGGGACCAGGCCCATCTATAATGTATGTAGACTGTGAATAAACATCTGCTCCACTGCTAGACTTTGGGGCTTTAGCTGTCTTAGAAATCAGCAAATTCAAAACCATCAATTCACCAGTATCTTTCTCAGTATTGGTACTAAAATACCCCAACGAGGCCTCTGAAGTGCTAGATATATGATTAGTAGTTCTCAAAATCGACCTAGCCCTTTTCCTCTTAGGTCTATTTGAACTATTGCCATTCTTGTTTTCCGAAAAGTGGACCATCTTCTTATTTTTCTTCCATGTATACACATTTTCACTGTTAAAGTCATCAAGGTCCCATTGTTATTTTTTAATCATATGTGCCTGTAACTCATGATCATATTTACCAGTCTCACTAATGTACCCCGCATGTTTTTCAGCATAACCCAGCTGAGTAGAAAACTTCTGGTTCTGCTCATAACAGTCATTTAGTTTTGTTACTTAATCCATTAATTGCTGCTCATAGTATTTCACCAAAAGTAGAATAAACATATTATAGGGCGTTTGTTGTACCTGCTGACATTTCTTCATAAACAAAGTGTTGTCCATCCCTATCCCTGGTTCAACATGCACACGCAAACCTCGTGGGGGTATTTTTGCATTAGAGTATGCCTTAAGCAGTTTTACGTGCCAAACATTAGATCGTACCTTTTTGGTAATGTCCAGAAGTGTTTTGAATTGTTGTTCCATGTTCGACTGTTCAGTGCCCAAACCTTGACTCCATGAATCCTCCAGCAGATAAAAAATGAAAGGTCATCTTTGTTGGTCACTAAATTGTCCAAAAAATATTTCAAATCCTGTCCCGTTGCCATAATGGATGCACGACTGTAAATACCAACTCCAAACTGCTAATTGCCAATAATACAACAGATCAACACTCCTTCAATAGGTAGATTGCAACCCTGATGTAACAAATGTGAAATATCAGGCCAAAACTTTTCATCAGCACTCGTAAAACATCAACTGTGCAAACCAACGATGCTCGATGAAATCTGCACGGGGACCAAAACATCCAATTGACAACCACTCCAGCACATAAAAAAGCATATTAAAAAGCAACGCAGAAGCAGTAAAGCAAAGTGAGTTTATTCCACAGTCTGCCACCCAGACCGGTTTCGCCATATGGCATCATCAGTGTGTGTCTCAGTACAACGAAAACAATGCACCAAATATACATCTTCATTTAAAGTGACCCACACCAAAACAAAATCACAATGCAACAGCCCCAACCATTTATATAATAAACCTCAGGATTATACAGTAATCTAAGCCACAAAGGATTTACAGTGAAAAAATTATACCCAGCGGTAGGGGCGGACGATGCTTTGTTTATGAAGAAATGGCAGCAGGTACAACAAATGCCCTATTATATGTATATTCTACTTTTGGTGGAATACTATGAGCAGCAATTAATGGATTTAGTAGCCAATCTAAATGACTGTTATGAGCAGATCCAGAAGTTTTCTACTCAGCAGGGTTATGCAAAAAAACATGTGGTGTACATTAGTGAAACTGATAAATATGATCATGAGTTACAGGCACGTAAGATCAAAAAATATCAATGAGACCTTAATGACTTTAACAGTGACAATGTGTATATATGGAAGAAACATAAGAAGATGGTCCACTTTTTGGAAAACAAGGATGACAATAGTTCCGATATACCTAAGAGAAAAAGGGCTAGGTTGATTCTGAGAACTACTAATAATACATCTAGCACTTCAGAGGCCTCATCGAGGTAATCTAATACCAATACTGAAACAGATACTGGTGAAGTGATGGTTTTGAATTTGTCGATTTCTAAGAGACATAAATCCACTTTAGAAGGGGAGGATGTAAACATAAGAAGCAAGGCAGTGGAATCTATGTTTATTCACAGTCTACAGACATTATAGATGGGCCTGGTCCCACTATTGGAGAGAAGGATGAAAACCAATTGGTAGTTCTTTTAACAGATTATAATTTTTCATCAGCAGAAATACAATTGTTAAATAAAGGTTTGGGATTTGTGCCATCATTTTATGTTTTGCATTATGATGTTGTCATAGAAATAAAAGACTTTTGTCGTGGATTAAACTTAAAATATATACATTTTTTTCACAGAGTAAGCATGCTATAAATGTCAATGATAGGGCCACATTTAATTTTAAAAAAATCTAGGTTCCAGCCTCCTTATCAGGGGTCAGTCAAGATTTTTAAAGAGTTAGTATTGCAGGAACTGCATACCAATCAAAGTGTTAATTTTTAAGAATTTCTCACATAATTTAACTAGGGAGGAACAGAAAGCCTTGATGTCATTAAAGCCCAATGAGAGGTTGGTGATTTCGGGAGCAGATAAGGGAAAAGCCATTGTGTAATGCGATAAACATGATTATGATCTTGAAGTAGATAGGCAATTGGCAGATGGGGTTTCTTACTGTCACCTTCCATTGGACCCTACACCAGGATTTAAACATATAACTGATGTATTTTTGGAACAGAAAAAGGTGGCAGGAGTTATTGCTGATATATTGGTAGGTCAACTAAAGGTGGATGACCCGCAACCCCAATATTTTTATTTGCTACCCAAGATTCATATATCTGTTACCCAGCCACCAAGGCACTCTATTGTAGCTGGAAGAGGATCTCTTATCAAACCCTTTTCAGAATATTTTGAATTTAAATTCAACCCCTTGTTGGTATTTGGAAGGCTAGAATAAAAGATACCAATCAGTTTTTGACACTCATGAATGACTTGCAGGTCCCTAACAATGCTTACCTAGATACTTTGGATGTACAAGCTTTATACATTAGTATCCCACATGAAGGAGGCATTCAGGCTATAAAACATCAGATGCAATACTCAGGTTTGTATAATGAAGCAGAAATACAGTTTTTATTAACCTTATTAGGTTTGGTATTGGAGCATAATTCTTTTGTTTATGGACAGGATTGGTATTTGAAAATTAAAGGTACAACTATGGGGTCTACATTTTCCCCCATTTATGTGGACCTTTTTATGGGTTACTTTGATTGTCAATATATATATATATATGGTTCCCTATCAGAATCCCGAAACACTATAAGCCTGAAAGTCAAAATCCTGAACACTAATGACTGAAAATGCAAAATCTGAAAATGCAAAATAGTCAAAATCCTGAAAACACAAAATGGACATGCTGACGTCACTGTGGCTTTGCTATTGTTAGCCCTGTGGTGTTAGGTCATGCGTTGGGTCCAGGTGAGTGTCGGTTGGTTTTATGTTAGGGTTAGGGGTATAAGTGAGTTAGGGTTAGGCAGGTTAGGCATGTATGCAATAGTGACAAATATTGGGGTTAGCGGTTTAAGTGAGTTAGGGTTAGGCTGGTCAGGTGAGTGTGCGATAGTGGACCTTAGGGTTAGGGTTAGGGTCAGGGTCAGTTGGTAGATATTAGTGTCTTTATAGTGACATATTAGCATTATTTGTGTTTTCAGGATTTTGACTTTCGGGATTTTGCATTTTCGAGATTTTGTATTTTCAGTCATTAGTTTTCAGGATTTTGACTTTCAGGCTTATAGTGTTTCAGGATTCTGATAGGGAACCATATATATATATATAATGAAAAAAACTTATTTACATCTCAGTTGATTATGTGGCTTAGATATTTGCATGATTGCTGGGTAGTGTGGAATGACAACATTGACATTTAGTGTGCATTTGTAGTTTATTTAAATGACAATGAATATGCAATACATTTTAGTGGCAATATAGATTTGTTTAATATCGATGTTTTGGATGTAAATATTATCAAAGCCATAGCTGGCACAATGGTAACTACTTTATATAGGAAACCTTTCACTAAAAATTCTTTGTTGCATGCCAACAGTTGTCATCCGAGATACATAATAAATAATATTCCTAAAGCCCAGTTTCAGCACATTAGATGTATCTGCTCCACAGAAAGGGATTTTTCAGCAGAGGCTTTACATTTTAAGTCCAGGTTTATTACTAGAGGGTACCGTGACACGGTAATCCAACAAGCATTAGAACAATCTAATTCTAGATCTAGGTCTGACCTACTAGAGGGAAGTAGTAGAATTCGAACCAGCAAACAAACCAATAAAAACTTCGTCCCAACACGTTTTTAAAGGCTTTATTACACCAACATCCACCAGATTGAGCGCTTTCATCTGCCCTAAGCAGATTTCTTCAGAATAACTTCATAATCAGTGCCACTCGTTTTTATACTTTTCATAAAGTACATAATTATTCAATTAAATTAAATTTATACAATTAATCACTTAAAAGACTAAAACTTTTAACCCTTCAATGAATTCCTACACTTCTTTAAGGTTTAGATGTTCAAATGTTAAAGTGCAACTGTGCATATAAATACATTTCTAACATTTTAAAAACACACTTATTCACTTTATACAAAATTCTTCTTAAATATAAATATGAATACAAATAACAATAAAAACCCATATAGAAAATAAACATAATTAAATTTCATTAAGGTCAACCTCCAGTTTGAACCTATTTCATGTTTTTTTATTATATATATTTTTGTAAAAATTGTGCTCATATTAATTAACACTAAAAATTGTATATAAAACTGGTCTATAAAATTTATTTTTATGTTATATGTTTATGAGGGTTTAAAACTATATTATGCAAGTTGTAATGAATCTATAAATACTACCAGTAGGCCAAAGAATCAACAACCATACCAAACATTCAAATATTGTGTGTTTGTATATATAGGAAAAATATATACACAAAATACAAAGTACAATAAATATAAAAATGTTATATTGTGTTATGTTTGAATATAAACAGTTAAGGTCTGGAATTTACAATGTGAAAGAGACTTTTACTAACAGATTTGATGTTATTAGTATAAATAAAACATGTTTTTAAACTGTGGCTGCCTTGTCCACAAGAATAGCTTTAATATTTATATATTCATTGAGACCAGGCCTAAAATTCGATTTCAATCTCAACTGCCATTTAATCTCTTTAACCAATAAATGGTTTTTCAAATCACCTCTATCTTTATCCATCTTAATGGTTTCTAGAATGGCAAATTTGAAACCCACAAAGCCCACACATTCCACAGAGTGTTTGTAAAGGGCACTCGTCTCTTTTTTAATCCTAATATCATTAATATGTTCGTATACTCTTTCTTTGAGTGCCCTCTCTGTTTTGCCTACATAAAAGGCTGTACATGTGGCACAGGTGGCTAAATAGACTAACATTCTAGTATGACAGTTGCCCTTACTAAAGGATACCTTACTATTAAGACCATTCCTAAGTACTGTACCCTCTGCCTCGTTAATATATCTACATTGTCGACAATTGCCACATTCGATAGTACCTTTCCTTGCTTTTTTGTCAACATCAAATTTTCCTCTCTCAAACAACCTTTTAAAGTTCATCCCTGTCTTGTATGTCAAAAGTGGTTTATTCCCCACTATATCGTAAATTTCCTTGTTTGTCTTTAAGATAGACCAATTCTCCTCCATTATTCTGGTAAAATGTTCTGAAAATTCATTGTATTCTATAATACATGCTTTGGGGAAGTTCTTCGTGTTGGAATTTGTATGTTCTTTAAAAATACATTTCTGCCCCAACAGTGGTTTATATTTCAACCCCCATCCTAGGTAAACCTCTTCCAGGGTTTCACCAACAAGTTCAATAGGATAGCCTCTTTCCACAAATGCTTCCATCAAAAAACTGAACTCAGGTAAAAGATCCTCTCTTTCAGAGGTCATTCTTGCAACCCTAACAGCCTGCCCTTTAATGACACTTTTCTTTTGATGATAAGGGTGTTGGCTGTTGTAATGAAGGTAAGAGTTGCACCAGGTTTCTTTACGAAATACATTGGACTTAAAACCTTTTCCTTTTTTACTTAACTTTATATCTAGGTAAGTAATGAACTGTTCCTGGACCTCATAAGTGAAAGACAAAAAACTAGAAGTTCCATTTATATATTTAATAAAATCTTCCACCTTCTTTCCATGACCGTCCTCCCAAATGAGGAAAATGTCATCTAAAAACCTAAAATATGCCCTTATGTTTTTCATAAATGTACTTGTAAAAACCTTTTCCTCCTCCCATCCAAGGAGAACCAAATTGGCATAAATGGGGGCACAAGCTGCCCCCATGGCCACTCCTATGGTTTGTCTATAGTATTTACCCAGAAAGGCTATAAAATTGTTGTCCAGAACTATTTCTGTCATTTCCAACAACAATAATTTTTCATCTAAAGTGGCCTCTAAATGTTTGTGGACCATTTTTTCAAAAAATTCAAATCCTTCTATTCTGGGAATACATGTAAAAAGGTCTTTAACATCAATTGTAACCATTTTACTTGTTTCTGACCATATTTCTTCTTTAATTTTACCCAAAAAATCCCATGAATCTTGTATTAGGTGTTCCTGCTTTTTTACTACATTTTTTAACTTTTGGTCTATGAAAACTGCCAAAGGGTGCGTTTTAGAACCTTTTGCCGAGACTATAGGACGGAAGGGAGGGTTTTGTATATCTTTGTGTATCTTAGGAATACCAAAGAATTGGGAAATACAAGGATACCTTTGTTTCAAAAAATTATATGTTCCATTTTCAATTCTGTTTTCTGTAAGGTATTCCTCTAGTAATGAATCTATCATTCTGTAAGCCATTTGAATCTCATTAAGGGAACAAGTTTCATAAGTTTCACCAGAATTTAACATGTTAAGTAAAATCTCATTGTATACTTTTTGTTCAAAAATAACCACACCCCCACCTTTGTCGGGTTGCATGAACCTCAGGTCACCATTATTCTTAAGTGAATTGAGAAGTTCATTTTCTTTTTGTTTCAAATTATTGTTTTTGGACCATTTCTTTTGACTATATATTTTATATACCTCATTGGTTACTATATTCTCAAAGGTATAAATAACAGGGTGCAAGGGCGGGTTGTAGACACTACTTCTTTTTAAACCTTGAGAGATGTTGCCTGTGTTACTCATAAAGGGACTAACCTGTTCGTTTGTGTTGTTACTTTTGAATAATTCACCCTGTTTATTCAACAAACTTAAATTTAACTTCCTCAAATATATTTTTAACTCTATCAATATATTTGCTAAATCTCCAGGGGTAGACCTAACAAACTTAAATCCCTTTGAGAACAATTCAAAATGCTCTTTTTCTAATTTCATGTTCACATAGTTATGTATCTTATATCCCTTATACAGGAACGTAATTCCATTTTTCTCCATTCTAATTGTGTCTACTTCACTCTCCTTCCCATCCTTTTCCATGCAAAATCGCTTCCACCCATTTGCCCCTGTGGACATAGGTCCGATGGATTCCGTTGTTTGCTTGCTATCCTTTCTGACCTCCGTGGTCCTAAAAAAACTTCTGTTGTTTCAGGGAATGAATCCAACTCATCTAAAGGACCATTTCTCCTATTAGCATATCTTTCCTGTTCATAACTTTCAAATACTTCACTTCTCCTATTGCCCCTACCTTCGTTAACATTTGAATTGTTCCTATCTTTCCTTTTTCCTTGGCCTTCATTTTGTTTCCATACTTTTTGAAAGGGGGTTGGGTAACTTTTACCTTTTTTATACTGCTCAATGTCTCTCAATAGTTTACCCTGCTTTCTCTGATATACTTTTTCTATCTTGTTTTCTATTCTCTTCAAAATTCTAACGTATAAACCCTCATATTGTTCAAAAGCTAAATCTTCCACAATTTCTGTTTGAGCAAGGTTGACATCTTGTAACATTTTCTCCAATTGCAATTCGTTATGTTTTATAAGCTTTGTTATCAACGCAAAACCACAGTCATCAAAAAAAGAATAAAATTCTAACAATACATCTTCGCTGTAGTGAATACCAAAAGGGTACTTGTAAAATCTTAGTCCCTGAGGGACTACTTGTTTAATCAAACATTGCTGTAAATAATTGTTATCAATCTCAATACATTTGTATTTATATAACATTTTTTCTAAACGATATATTTTATCCTGTAATGTTTCCTCGTTCCTTCTATAAACATTTTCTTTTGCAAATGGTGGTATTTCACGTTCCACATTAATAGATTTGTCAAACACATACACTTTTTCAAGAATGTCTTTAAAACTAAGTGCATTATTGTCCAGCGTTTGAACAAATGGTTGTGCCTTATTTGAAATTGTTGCCGTTTTGTCTGTGGCTTGTATTTTAAAATTAACAGTACCTTTAGTGTTTTTGTTAAATCTCGACAGTCCCCTGCTTTCCGTTGTAGATTTAATTCCTTGATTAACGGTTAACCTTCCTTCTACATTGGAACCGTTTCTTGTTTCGTGCTCTCCTGCCCCGTCGCTTCTGTTCAACCCACCATTGCTCTCTGGATCCGAGCGTGGAGATGACGTCATTGGGCGCATAGAGGTACTGGCAACGGCAACGGCAAAAGATACCAATCAGTTTTTGACACTCATGAATGACTTGCAGGTCCCTAACAATGCTTACCTAGATACTTTGGATGTACAAGCTTTATACATTAGTATCCCACATGAAGGAGGCATTCAGGCTATAAAACATCAGATGCAATACTCAGGTTTGTATAATGAAGCAGAAATACAGTTTTTATTAACCTTATTAGGTTTGGTATTGGAGCATAATTCTTTTGTTTATGGACAGGATTGGTATTTGAAAATTAAAGGTACAACTATGGGGTCTACATTTTCCCCCATTTATGTGGACCTTTTTATGGGTTACTTTGGGTGTCAATATATATATATATATGGTTCCCTATCAGAATCCTGAAACACTATAAGCCTGAAAGTCAAAATCCTGAACACTAATGACTGAAAATGCAAAATCTCGAAAATGCAAAATCCCGAAAGTCAAAATCCTGAAAACACAAAATGGACATGCTGACGTCACTGTGGCTTTGCTATTGTTAGCCCTGTGGTGTTAGGTCATGCGTTGGGTCCAGGTGAGTGTGCGGTTGGTTTTATGTTAGGGTTAGGGGCGGTATAAGTGAGTTAGGGTTAGGGCGCAGGTTAGGCATGTATGCAATAGTGACAAATATTGGGGTTAGGGGCGGTTTAAGTGAGTTAGGGTTAGGGCGCGGGTCAGGTGAGTGTGCGATAGTGACGGACCTTAGGGTTAGGGTTAGGGTCAGGGTCAGTTGGTAGATATTAGTGTCTTTATAGTGACATATTAGCATTATTTGTGTTTTCAGGATTTTGACTTTCGGGATTTTACGTATTTTCAGTCATTAGTTTTCAGGATTTTGACTTTCAGGCTTATAGTGTTTCAGGATTCTGATAGGGAACCATATATATATATATAATGAAAAAAACTTATTTACATCTCAGTTGATTATGTGGCTTAGATATTTGCATGATTGCTGGGTAGTGTGGAATGACAACATTGACATTTAGTGTGCATTTGTAGTTTATTTAAATGACAATGAATATGCAATACATTTTAGTGGCAATATAGATTTGTTTAATATCGATGTTTTGGATGTAAATATTATCAAAGCCATAGCTGGCACAATGGTAACTACTTTATATAGGAAACCTTTCACTAAAAATTCTTTGTTGCATGCCAACAGTTGTCATCCGAGATACATAATAAATAATATTCCTAAAGCCCAGTTTCAGCACATTAGATGTATCTGCTCCACAGAAAGGGATTTTTCAGCAGAGGCTTTACATTTTAAGTCCAGGTTTATTACTAGAGGGTACCGTGACACGGTAATCCAACAAGCATTAGAACAATCTAATTCTAGATCTAGGTCTGACCTACTAGAGGGAAGGCATGAGAAAAATACATGGGGGGGGAGGGCAAATTTAGAATGATAACAACATTTGACAACAACATATTTAAGATTCAGTCAGTAATATTTAAACACTGGCACATTTTGAAGGCAGATCCATTTTTTTAACATTTTTGGATGATAAGTGTAATTTTGGTTTCCAAAAAGGAAAAACCATTGGACAACATTTATCAGGATATAAAAAGGGTCATATTCCAAATAGGGTATGTGTTGTGAAAAGGCTTGTGGTTAGTACTTTATGTGGATCATTTTACATTAGACAAACATCATGTGCATTTAAATAACACATAGCACTACATGTAAGTGATATTAAATCTGAACGCACATGTAGTGCATTGTGTAAACATATTTTACAACATACTACAGCCCATTTTGTTTTTTTTGGGGATTGATATGGTAGTATGGGATAATTTGACAGTATCCCAGAAACAACAATTATTGACTAAGAAGGAACTTATGTGGATTACAAATTTGGGAGCCCTATTTAAACCAGGTCTTAATGACCATTGGTAACACATAAGGCCCTTTGCATATAAGTATCCTTTTTTGGATCATATTTTATTTTTTCACTGTAAGTCCTTTGGGGCTTAAAATACTGTGTAATCCTTGGGTTTATTATATAAAGGGTTGGGGCTGTTGTATTGTGATTTTATTTTGGTGTGGGTCACTTTAAATGAACATATATATTTGGTGCATTGTTTTCGTTGTACTGAGACACACGCTGATGATGCCATGCGGTGAAACCGGTCCGGGTGGGAGACTGTGGAATAAACTCACTTTGCTTTACTGCTTCTGCATTGCTTTTTAATGTGCTGGAGTGGTTGTCGATTGGATGTTTTGGTCTCTATGCACATTTCATCGGGTACCGTTGGTTTGCACATTACATATATATATATACATATATATATATATATATATATATATTCCTTTATATCTATACAGATGCTTATATTACAATATATATGTATATATTCTATACATATTTCTTTTTTATATATAGCTCCATATATCTGATGAATATACTTTTTAATATCTATCACCATACACATCTATATGTGTATATTTATATATACTAAGCATAACTGATTCCACAGTGTTTGTTTCCCACTACTCTATACCTGTACTGAATGATATATTTGAAAAAATATCATTCATTGTTACATCTCAGATGGTGTAGTGGTAAATTGCTATGATTTTGGAGTACAGTGTCCTGGGTTCAAGACTTGGCATTGCTAATTATTTTGTTGCTGGGCAGAACAGTAGCTGATGGAGACAGGGTGATTAAGACAGTTTTAAGCAGTTGTTAGTGGGTTTGCATGGGTTTGTATGATGGTAAGCAATGCCAAAACACAGTTAAATGGGAAACAACTTAATCTGTGTAGGCATGACTTAGCATCACTCAAACTCTCTTACTTCTGCTTACTGCAGCTTTCTACTGATTTTCCCCACACTAATTTCTTTAAAAGGAAAAAAAAGATGATAGGAAAGTGTGAAAAAGGGGGCATGCAGGGAGAAAAACAATGTGACAGATAGCTAGGGATGTGCAGGATGGTTGTAGGGAAGGTCCATAACTGTCCATTTCTGATACAGCAACAGCTGTGCATTTGTACTGAATTTGAAGGTGAATTTGGACACTGAAATCCCAGAGAGAGTGTTGAGGACAATGGTAATGTGTAGTTAAGCCAATTAGACCAGATTACATGTGTCCAGTGGACACATGTGCGAAATGGACAGCTATGTATGGAGCGACTTTTTGTGTGGGAACAGATTGCCTTTTTTTTTATAAGGTGAGAGTGGGATGTTGGGGAAGGATAGCAGGTATATTTGGGGAGGTAGGTTGGGTAGGAAGACAGACAAGACAGACAAGACAGACAAGACAGCAGACAGGGGCTGTATATGACACATGTGCAGGTAAACACTTTGGACAGGGAGGGTGGTTGGGAATCTGACACCCATGATCCCCCAGATGGATAGAGTGGGACTGAGGTCCCCACCCATGGGCAGTCACCACCGCACCTTCACGGCCCCAAAGATGGCTATGTTGGGTGCTGAGCAAGAGGGGAAGGTTGACCCTCAAGATGCACCATGCGCCCTTCAAGCTGATGTAGCAGATCTCAGAACTCCTTTTGAAGCTTGCTAACCACCAATCCCTGGACCTGATGATGGGTGACAGTGTCCTGTCTGCACCTGCTCCCAGGGGGGAGATGGACCCCATCCCCCAAGACAGTCACACCTGAAGGTGGTGCAGAACCAGTGGATGAGAAGGTCCTGGGTTGGGTTCCAGACATGCCAAGGCCCAGTGCCATGGCCAGTTGAAGTGGGACAGAAAGATCCACTGTGATTGGCCTTCCCAGACATGGTATGGTGTTGCAGTTTTATAACATATGTTGGTTAATCATGAAAAACACATTCCAGGATTAGCTGTAACAGCATGCACAGATATTCCCATTAACCCAAAACAACAGATTTAGAACAGTTGCATAGCAAACAGAACACATGCATATATGGTACCATAGTGGGTATTATAATGGCATGCAGTTTGCAATGATAGCAACAGGCCACCAATGATAGTATTTGAACAGGGAACATTAATAGTCAAATGTTTAAATATTTTTAGAACAATAGGACACATGTCCCAACAGTAGGTTTGGTGAAAAACATACCCTTTGATTTATGTGTTTAGATCACTGTTGCTGATAGGGTGGGGGAGAGGGAGAGATGTCAATTAACAACTTTATAGGCTTCAGTTGCTCACAAATTTAATGATCACTGCTCTAATCATTACTCTTCAGGTATTACCTCACTTTACATTTACCTATGGCCTTGGGTTGGGCAGTGGTATGTTTGTACACAGTGTATAATTATAACCTTCTTACAGATAATTTATAGCCTTTCTTATCTGGCAAACCTGTGCAGAAAGTTTCTGTTAACACTACCTGACTGTTTCTGCACATATTTACATATTACGGGGTGAAATTATGCATGCAGATTAGTACCACTCCCAGGATTTGAATTGTGCCTGTTTGTGCAAAGAATACATCAAAGCTTGTGCTTTATCATAATGAGCTATTGAGAAACTGCTATCTCTTGTTTGGTTGTTTTCTGCCTAATACTCTCATGGTTGTAAAATCTGATCTTGTAATTTCGACATTCATTCCTGGCAAATAGCTCTTATACTGTGTATTCATACTTTGACATAACACAGTCTAGAAAACACTGGTTAATACAATATTACTATTCAGGGATCAGATCTTGCTGCATAGAACATTTCATATAGTTAATCTCCTGTTTTACAACTCCACAATCTCTGTCAGAGGAGCCTTGATTATTTAATGCTTTCAGAGCTATAGTTGCTGTGCAGAAACTGTACAAATTTCGATTCATACCACCACATACCAAAGTAAACACAACCAGTCAGAGGTTTTGACTTTTATTGACAAGTACTGACACTTTTATTGATATGTATATATATATATATATATATATATATATATATATATATATATATATATATATATATATATACATCCTGTAAGTTACTATTACTCTGCTAATGTGTCATTAATTTAGTACAAACCATGCCCATTTTTAAATACTGACAGGTGACATTCTACTTCTTTCTATTTATTTGCCCCAAATACTACAAGCCAGATTTGTACTCACCAGCCTTGCGACACAGCAGCCCACTGGCATGGGTGTCTATGTTTGTGGCCCTCTCATCTGCAGCTGTACAGGAGATAGAGAAACATTTATGCATACCCATCCATCACATACACAGGTTGGATTTTGGAAAACACATTGATACTGATGCTTACACATGTCTGGGACATTCCTTGCCTGTGCATCATGGACATACTGGTCCAAGAGCTCCCTCTTCCTATGCTTCAAGTCAGCAAAGTGGTGTTGGACCTGCTCACTAGTCCAAAAGATGCCCGTTGCACTGGTGAGATCATGTGTAAGATGGTCCCAGGCCTCCGCTTTGTATTGGGAGCCCTGGTACTGGTCCTGCAGCAGTCTCCCTTCATGGTCTTTTACTAGGAGTCCAACCATGACCCTGGACTCCTGAATGCCCCAGAGCTGCACCCAAAAGTGCACACTCTTACCAATGCCAGCCATAGTGTCTGCAGTGATGAGCTATGACTGGTTATGGGCTGTATTCCTGCCTACGAGGTTTTAATGGGGCTGATTTCTTGCAGTTTGCCATGACTGAATAGTTTTGAGTATGCTGAGCTAAGCTACGTGATGGGCAAACCTGCTTAGCACAAATAAGCATTGCTTAAAGGGGTATATGCTAAACACTGCTTACCAGTGCACAAATCCGCTTAGCTACAGTGATTATTGCTAAGCATACAAATCTAAGCAATGCTTACTCTGGCTAAGCATAGCTGAGCACAACTTAGCATTTTTCAGCTTTCATTTTATGGACTGTTAGGATTGTGGAGTTGATTCCTTCTTAATGACATCTATGATATGTATGTTTCCCTTCCATAACATCCCCCTATGTGCTTTCATTACATTATATTCTTTTGTGGCTATACTGTATGGGACACTTGTGTTTATATGGAGGTTTCACATCTGTACTACACTGACACCTCACATTTGGACCTACTGCACTACTCTGGTTAACAAATATATATTATTCACTACCTATTTATAAAAAAGATACTTTTAGTGATGTTTTCACATATAAAAATGAATGGACTGTATTGGGGTTCGAACTGTGAATGAATGCATACTAAGCAAATGCTCTAACCACTATGCTATTTCATGCTGACTATTTTGGCTGTATGTTTCTATTTAGTTCCTTCAGATGATTAAGCTATGCTATACACAGCTGCTCGATGCATACACCCGCTCAGCTATGCTTAAACTTTATTGAGGATGGAAAAAAAATAAATATGTTTTTTATTTTTTTTACTTTGGGGATATGCACATTGCTTTCTGTTTCTTAGGGCAGGACATCTGGACAACTACAGCATACAGGGGGTATTATTTTACATGTTCCTCTCAGGAACATGCTTACTTATTTGGTATGCCAGCTTGTACACTGACATACCATTGTGGACATTATCTGTACTGGACCATTGTGGGGGCTGTGCTTCTGTGTGTATTCTAATGCATTTTGTCCATGGGCTCTGTTATGTTGTGATAACAGTGTCAGCGGACACTGTTAGTTGCCTTAGAATTGTTGTAAGGCAGTTCTAGAGTGCAGGGTGTATGTGTACTATGTGAGCAATGCTCAAACATACCCCCTGCACTCATTCACAGATCGTACATGTGCAGGTTAGACAGCAGCATGCCTTCATGACTATGCAATGCATGCTGCTGTGCTGCACTGGCATGATCCGCTGCATGCAGGAATAGCAATGTTCCTGCACAGAGTTTGCTGAATCCCAAGGATCAACATCACCAGGGTAACCATTTGAAATGTAAATGCAGAGACTGAATGGATGAAAGATCAGACTTGTATATATCAAGTGTGAGATGCCATTTCTCAGAATATTCACTCTTCTATGGGTTTTTGGTCTTTTTTTTTAGATTTTCAGCACTAAGCATTTTCAAGTGCAGATATTTCAATAGCAAACCCATGATCAGACACCCAATCGTAATCCGCTATGTTGGTTGAGTCTGCGTGTAAATCTTGGGACCAGAATTACAACCCTTAAAATTGCAAGGTTATTGCTGTGAATTTAGGGCAAATTGTATTAAGTCTGACATTTTGTTGTCTTGAAGAGTTTCTCCTACTCTGAGGTTCAGTACCAGTTGATTATGAGTGTGAAAAGTGGATGTCAAGAAATTCACCTAAAGAAAAACTCTCAACATGTAAATCTTAACATCCATATCAAGATTTCATAAGAGGCTGGGTTATGATCAGAGACGCCCTGTCCTTATTCTTTGTTGGAAATGGAGGTTTGTATTTCCATGTCCTGTCAAAAGAATGTGTTGCAGTTGTACTAATTCTATCAGAACTTTAAAACCTGCAGCACACGTAGAGCATGAACAATACAAAAAAGAAGCAGGAAGCTATTAAACACTTAATTTAGACTGGTTTCTTTCCAATTCTTGCAGGCAGTGTTCTTCCATGAGTGGTTGCTGACTAGTGTTGATGCTCTAGTATGAGACTAAAGCTTAACAGTGGTTAGTGATGCTTAACAGAAGTTTGTTATACATTTATTAGATACCAAAAAGGTGTTTAATAAGATTGTCATTTCCCTGATGTTAGAGCATAATTGTCACACTCCATGCACTGCATTGTATTAGGCAATGTATGTGAGCACATCATCCTATATTACAATTGCAATAAGGTTTGCCTCCATGCAAAAATGCTTTAAAAGTCAAAAAGCAGGTTGCATAATTCCCTTAAAAATTATGAAATCAATGTTTAATTTTCGCAGTTGCAAACTTGCATTACCTGGGTTGCGCATTACCTGGGTTGCAGCCATAATAGGAAGAAGCAGTACTGTCTTAGACTTTTGTGCATTAAGAAGCAAAATCTAGTGAAATCCTGACTTATGGATGAATCTGCAAGGTATGTTAAATATATGAGAGAATTATGCTATTATGTATTATAATAAAACACAGAGTGATGTAATTAGGGTGGGGTGAAGAGGGCAGCTGCCCAAGATGCAATCTGTTAGAGGCCATGAAGGACAGGTGCCAATAGTGAACCTGTGCTATACTAGCACTAACTTTAGAGGTCTCCTGAATATTATGGATTCATGAATAAGTATCAGCACTGAATTAGTACATTTGTGTGAGGTGTTTGAGTGCAGAATAATGGTTTTTTGCTCCGTATCTTTGAGTTTTAGTTTTACAGTTGTTTACTATGCTGCTTATACATCACTGTTCCTTTACTGCACATTTGTCTATGGAGTGTTGATTACTTTTGCCTCTCCCATACATTCCTTTCTACCCCACCCAGAATTTTTACATCACCAATTAATCATTTTTCTAAGAGAAAGATTTTGAACATATGCTTACTGCAGTTTATTGTGCATGAATAAGTAGTTATGAAAAATATATCCCTTACCTAGGAAGCTGCCTCTTGCCTCCTTCACTGCATTATCTACCATTGCCCCAGGTATTAGTTCATCCTATTGTTTGTAAAGTTTTGATTTTGTGTTCTCTTGGTTATGTTTCACTAGATAAGTACCTATTTAATTTAACACAAACGTCCTGCACTCTCCACAATCACCTGCTTTTTAATGTCCATTACTTACTTTTTTATTACTTCTTTCTTTCTGTGGTTACTTTCTGTCATTCTCTAGTCCTTCCACCAACCTCTTCAACTCTGTTATCTATCATAAATGCTTATATCCAGCTTGTTTAGTCCCTTGTTTGTTCAGCATTTCACTTCACTCCCCTGAAACATCCAACACTCCATCATCCCTTCTCCTTATAGCTCTCATTTGTCTGTCTCTGCTTCCTCTTCTGCTTCTTTCTCTGTGTTTTTTGCCTAAATCTCCCTTGGGAGAGACTTGTTGGTCTTTTCTCCCTAAACAGTTTTGCCTTACTAATCACAAGTAAACTTCTGTCATTACAATTTACTTCAAAATTCTGGAATTATTTCTCTAACCACTTCTCATTGGCTAAGGTCGTGACAGTGCCTCTTCAGGCACTGTACCTATGCTTGCACTATTCTCCACTCTCATTGGTGCCCATGGCATCAATCTCTGCCCTGGTAAGGCATCCACTTTATACTGGCTGTATCAAAGAGTTGTTCAGCAGATGCACCTGGTTGACAGTGTGCATGAAGTCCAGAAAGAATTTCATTTTCTTCCTGCACCACATGATAACCTGTCCACATTCAGCAGACTCAGAAGGCACACCCACTTCACAAGTTACAATCTAGAAGAAAATGATAGCAGACTTAAGTCAATGCCCACTGCAGGCATCACATGATGAATATTGACAGGCAGCAAGACAGTGCCCAGTACCACTATATAGACATAAATTGAGGAATGATATGTCAGAATGTTGTTTGCGGTATGAAAGCCATGCTGTTATAAATAAATGCACCATGTACAATCCACAACCTTGTTTCATGTTTTCTATTATGCCGTAGAGGCCTCAAGACTGATGAATGCACCCGCCACCCAGAATGGGTCAGTGATCCTCCATGTATTCACAATTGGTTCCACAAGCATTTATGTGTCCTGATAGTCAGAAATGGACAGCCCCTGTTAGGTTTGCATCGTGTTAAGTGTGTGATTCAGAAATGTTTATTCTCATTAGATACTCTCCATGTTACAATCCTTGAAATGACATGATGATAATAACAGGTACAGCTTTTGCAGTGCTCATCACAATATGAAAGTTTGTTGAAGAGCAAAAAAATAGTAGTTGATATTATTAAAAAGTCAATCCTGAGAGGAGGGACAAAGCTACATCTGCTTTATTTCGTCTACATGGGACAGTGATACCTAGACAGAATGTGAATTAACACTATTCTCATGCTGCTTTGGAAGAAAGTTACTCTTCAACAATCTGCTGACAGGGGACGAGGTTTACAAGGTTAATGATAGAGCTCAGCAGTATATTACCACAGAATTTTACAGTTTGTATTAGGATCAGAGGACACAGACTACATTCAAGTGTGTAGACTGACTATATAAAAGTACAACATTGTGAGTTTATTTATTTGTACAGGAGGCACCATAGCTATCAGCAAAGAGCTGTTTAAAGTGTATAGGGAGTGCTGCACTGCTGGATAGCTGGGAATGGATCTGAGCTGTGAGAAGATTTACCTCATCTAGGTAGTGTATTTGAAGCTGCCTGGGGTGCACTAAGACCTCTGTTATACAGCACTGACAGAGATGACTGAGTTGCAAAGCATACTCACAGTGTTTTTGTATTACATATGGAGCATAGCAGACAAAATGAGTTGGAAAGGGAACATAGATTTATGATATACATATGTTGAGCATGTAATGGTCATGATTTACTGGGCAATGGCATGCCTTAGTGTGAGTCAGCTGGTAATGGACATTAATATTGGTTGCAACCACAATCAGTCAGTTACAACAAAGGATAAGTGGCATGAATTTGCATGCCTTCATAAGGACCACAACTATCACAGGCCACACTGACCACCACAGAGGAGTTCTTGTTTTTACTGTGTATGGAGGCAGAATAACCTCTGATAACTGTCAGAGGCTTGGACATCAGAGTAGAACTGGGCGAACCTTTCTGCTGCTGATGCACAAGATTGGTATTACCTTATGTCATTAGCATAGTTTATGGGGCATGTATGTGCCATCAGGACAGAGATGATCAAAAATGATATTTCTCTTTTGTGGGCAAATCTAGGATGTAAGCATAATAGCATACTACACAAAGTATGCGTATTTACACTGTGTGGTTGTAATATGTACCATAGATGCATCAATGAAGGTGGGATTGCCACATATTTGTAATGTCATACGAGTGTTATCTCTCTCTTTTCACAGGTTCTGCTGGTATAGGGTCCTCCACCAGGGAATAAGGCACAATAGATACCAGTGGTGCATTAGATCCTGATAGTGATGGTGGCCTTAAAATAGCATAATTAGAAAGCAAAGTGTTGCTGCTGACGATGGTGACTGTGGCAAGAATACTACCACCAACATGCATAGACACAGATCTGTTGTTTGTGAAACTTTCTCCCACCTTTTCTGAAACCACCAAAGGATAAGATGTGGCCAACAAGCATACTTAGGTGGTACACTTGAACACTCCCTATGTGCCTGCAGTGGGAAATGACACATCCACAGAGTATGGAGACAGAGGTCTGAGGAGGTGAGCTGGTGGCCATCACCACCAGGCTACTGCTCATTCCCTGAAATACACACCACAGTGGGCATTACTTTAATGCACATCACAATAATTTAGGAGCATGACAGAGGTGTACTACACAACTTGAAATTCAAGGTACTTGAAGACTGTCAATTCATCATCCTCCACAGAGTGTGATGGACATGCATGTGGCTACCTCTATTCCCTGTACACACTGCAGCTGATGCTGCTTCCATTTCAGCACTCCTCTGATTCCACTGTGGCTACCCTCTACAGGTCATTCTGATAATTTTATCAGAATGCTACCTCATTGACTCCACCTACCAAAGGAAAAAGGACCATGGTAATCAAAGAAGCACTTAAATGCTTTAAAAACAAGAAATAAAAGCCACCAATGAATACTAAATAATTGGGGTAAGTACCAATCAAAACAATGAATAAATAAATAAATTAAAAAATCATTCCATTCATCAATTTAAAGAAACAAACACATAAAATAATAACCTAGCTAAAAATGACAATTAATCATTCATTAATTAATTAAATATAAAATATTTTCAGAAACATTCAATAATAATAATTTAATTTAATCCTGGAGGCTTATCTGCATCCAGGTAGTTTTGCCCCCAAACTTCATTACATTCTAACATACTTTCAAGATCCCCTCCATAGGAAGTATCAAATAAAATATCCAATACAAAAACAAAATGAAAATATTAAAAAGTATACATACTAAAGAATGTTTAGTCAAGGCATTATTAATATCTTTGTTGTTTATTGCTAACATATGCTAATAAAGAGACCAGTTGGCATAATGGTTAAGGTCTTTGCCTCCCATGTACAAGGTACAAGATTCAATCCTGACCTCCTGGCCTCCGACTAATGCCTGTTTGGAGTTTGCATGTTCTCCCTGTATCTCTGTGGGGTTCCTCCCACCTCTAAAAAAACATGCTGAGTCTTACCATCTCAAAACTCATCAATGATTGGAACTGTTGGCAGCAGCACAGACTCTACAGGGACTCTACATGGTGCCCTATAGGGGGAAGAGTTGAACAGACCAACTGATGTAGGCATCTATGGTCCACAGTATCCTCAAGATAGGAGAACATGGATCACAAACTGTGCACAGTGGCAGGGCTAGACAATCAATGGTTTAAAAATTTCACCAAAATGGACATGGGTAGTTACCAGTAATAAGATGGTTGAGGACCAGGACTACTCTGGCCTATGCCAGGGACCCATATTAATGGTTGGAGGGGTGTATGTGCCCCTATTGGTCAGATTGTGCTCAGCATAAAGCCCTGGGTCAGTAAGCTACTGACTGACCAGTGTCTAGTTTCCTAGCCTGGGTTACCTGGACCAATCAACCCACCAAACATGAGTTGAGAATTGCTACACTTAATGTAGGTTCACTAACAGGATGCAGATTGGAAGTGGATGACGTGATAATAGATGGGATGCAGCTTGGAAGTGGTGACATGATGACATAGGTTTATAGGTTCATAGGTTGGTACTAGGCTATAGGCCCTAGGGCCTATACAAGCCTAGCCATAACAATTCCCTGGCTATTTCTTCCCACACTATTTACTTCCCTGGACCCCTGTCTAGCAGGGTGACTGACATGATCCCCGGGGTGAATTTCCTTTCTCCCATCCAATCGTCAAGGTTCCTTTTGAAGAGGGCCAAAGAGGCTCTCTGCTTGACATGTATGGGCAGTCTATTCCAGAGTCTGGGGAGTCTCTGGGTCAGGAACCTATCCCTCCAGCATGTTTTGTTTATTGTGATAACAAGGTGTAGATACCTGGAGTTTGTGGCTCTAAGTGATTGGGATTTCTTTAAGTGTAGCATGTCCAACAGCTCTGGGTTTGACATGGCCTTGTATGTTAAGCAGAGATCGCCCACGAGTAGACGATATGCGACAGAGTATAGCTGGAGTTTTTGAAGGCGGTCAGTGTAGGGCATCTGCTTTAGGCATGTGTTTCTTTTAGTGAGGTATTTCTGTGGCCTTTCCAGTTGTTGCAGTTGTCTTGAGAGGTTCATACCAAATGGGGCATTGTATTCTATAATGGGTCTAATGAGGGATGAGTACAGTGTGACAATTACCTCCTTTTTTCTAGATGAAAAGCCCTTAGTGATGAGGTGTGCCACACAGAAGGATTTCCTGACTGTTGTGGTGATGTGGTTATCGAAGGTGAGACCACTGTTCACCTGTGTCCCTAAGTCTCTTATCACACTTTCGGTGTTTAGTGTATTGCCACCTATGTGGTAATTCATGGGTACATGTTTTTCCCAAAGGAGATAACTATACATTTCTTGGCATTGAGCTTGAGCCCATGTCTCTGGCACCAAGCATCTGTTTCTGTAAGGCCCTTTTGTAGAGTATCTACATCATTTGGGGATTCAATAATGGCTCCCAGTTTGCAGTCATCTGCAAACTTTGTTAGCCAGAGCCCCTTAGTGGAGTGGAGGACATGGAGGAGGAGGTTGGACATTCTATGTATCCAAGAGACAATATGGAAGGGCAGTGCAGCAAAGCCACTTGGCTAGGGATCTACTACTCAGGAGGGAGACAGTCTAGAAATGGTGTGGGAATTGTGGTGAGAGAGAGGCTTCAGAAAGCAATGAGGATATAATCAGAATTAATGACAAACCCATGCAGTGTAATGATAAGGCAGTGTTCATAATCTCAGCCTATGCCCCACAGCAGAGTTGTGATAGTGAGGAAAAGAGTGCATTCAGACAGTGGTTGCAGGACCTACTAGATAAAGCAGCACAGTTACACAATCACATTCAAGAGTAACCAACACGCAACTCAGGTAGACTTCCTCCTAGCAAGGAAAAGGCACTGGGGTAGAATCCATGATTGCAAAGTTATCCCCAGTGAAACAGTCAGCCCACAGTATAAACCACTGGTTGCTACAATCAGCTGCAAGCACTGGGTAGAGAAAGCTCTAAGGTCAACAGAGACCAGGCTGAAGACGTGGAAGTTGACTAGAGAGAAAGTACAACAGTTCAAAGAATTACTCAGGGGTCTAGCACCCCCAACAAGAGGAGAAAATAGGTAGAGTTGAAGAAGCATTGCAGTACCTCAAAACAGCATGTGTTAAGACAACAGAACAGATATCTGACTGAGCCAGGTATGGAAATAAGGTACATAAGGAAAGCTGGTGGTGGAATGCAGAAGTCCAGGAAGTGATCAAAAGAAAGAAGTAGTGCAGGAAAAATGGGAGCTAGAAAAGACAGACCAGCCTAGGAAGGAATACTGGTTGGCTAACAAATAAGGTAATAAAGGAGATGCAATAGCAAAGAATAGGGCATCGGAAGCACTCTAACAACTTCTGAAAGTGAAAGTGACACAGTAGGTGGTACAAAGAAACTATATTAGGCTGCAGGCAAAGGCAGAAAGATAACAAAGACAGTTAGACACCCTTCATAAGGGATGCCAGCAACAACCTGCTCACCAATCCACATGACATCAAAGGCAGATGGAAGGAGTATTTCTAGCAGATTCTGAATGAAGAAAAGCCCACAGAAGCTGTATTGCTCTGGGAAACATCCTATGATGAGAGAAGAAGAGGAGCCCACCCTAGAATAAATAAGAATAGCACTAAGGAAAATGAAGTCAGGGAAAGCAGCAGGATCAGATGAGGTCACGGCAGACATGATAATGATGCTGGGTGAGATAGGGGAGAAATGGCTCCTGATGGTACTCATTATAGCTCAGATGACTGGAGAATAAGCATACTCATGCCAGTGCACAAGAACAAAGGGACATCCACATTTGTAGGCATTACAATGGGGCATCAAAGTCCTATCACATTGCATGAAAGTTCTGGAGAGGGTGATTGATAAACGGATATGCAGAGCAGTAGAATGTAAGATGGGAGATGAGCAGTTCAGATTCAGATCAGGATGCAGCATAACTGACCCAATGTTTGCAGAGAGAAAGATAGTTTAGAAGAAGCTAGAGATGAGGAAAGAGTCCAACTGGGCATTGCTAGACTTGGAGAAAGCATATGACAAGGTCTGATCTGGGCAGTACTACAGTATTTTAAAGCCCCAGAAACATTGTTAGAATTAGTGTGGGCTATGTACAAGGACCCAATGACGCAAGTAAAAACAGTGTTCAGCCTCACAGAGGGGGTCCCAGTGGTAGTGGGTATGTACCAGGGTTCAGCTCTGAATCCACTGCTGTTCCTACTGGTGATGGACTACATTATCCAACATAATGGAGGAGACAGATCAACAAAGTTACTGTACGCAGACAATGTGACATTACAGCTGACTCTGAGCAAGTACTTCAGAAAAGTATGGATATATGTATCCATGGAAAAGTATAAGGGAATAGAATGCAAAACTGAAAACATGTGGGACGAAACTAAGCACAGATAAGACAGTAGTAATGGCAGCAATTTGGGGAAATCAGACAAAGCTGAGAATTGAAATAGAAAGGAAGATACTGGAACAGGTAAATAGCTTCAAGTAACTGTGAGGGGTGATTGAGGAGAAGCGAAGTCTGAATGAAGAGGTCAAAGCTAGAATCAGAGGGGCTGCAGCCAACCGGCATAGAGTGTCAAGTGTAGTCCATGACAGAAAAATGCCAAAGAAGATGAAAAGTAAAGTATACACGACAGTGATGTGACCAGTGGTACTGTATGGTACAGAGACCTGGGCAGTAACGGCAGAGAAGATGAGGAAGCTAGAGGTGATGAAAATTAAGTGCCAGAGAAGGGTGGTAGGATGCACACTGTGGGACAGACAAAGAAATGAGGACATAAGGCCAAAGTAGCTCCAATTGCAGAAAATATCAAAGACAACAGATTAAGATGATTTGGACACGTGCAGACAAGCAGAAGATAATCTTGTGAAGAAGATTTGGGACAGGAAGAAGAAGGTAAGAGGGAATTAGGATGTCCAGCAAAGAGGTGGATGGATTGTTGAAAGAAGATCTGAGACAGTCAGCATGAGTATTGAAGAAGGCAGGAGTGTTGCACTGAATCTAGAGAGATGACGACAGTTAACACAATACTCCGACCCCATACAGAAAATGAGAAAAAGGTGGCTGCTGATGATAACATGTTCATAAATCCTCTGTGGAAACATGCTATTGGTCTTTCCCCCATAGAAGCCTTCACAGCTGTTACAGATAGCTAAATAGACATGTTGAGATCTATATGTTATTTATTTATTTTTTGTAAATTTTATATGAAAATGTATTTTTACCAATTATTTATCTACCAACATGTCGAAGAACAATGCCTTGCCTAATTAATAGATATCTACACTTTTCTGCTAAAATAACTAGTCAGGTGACTCTGTTTTTATAAGTAAATAGGGGGAAGCTGCCTGTAACTTTAATTAAATCACTTATTACCTGAAGGATTGTCCAATTATCTTTTGTAATGCTATCTATATCAAAACTAATGGATAATGCAAAAGATTTAGTAAAACAGTCAACATCAGACTTAATTTTAGCAGTATAACCACAGTGTAATATAGAAATGAAACGTGACCAATCTATTGTTATCAGCTTAACCAACTATTTTAGTTAATTTACCCACCAAAAATCCTCAGTCCAAGGATACATTTTTAAACCATTTACTTCTTGTATAAAAAAACTGCCTACTTATAACATTCCATTTCATAAATACTGGATAAATACTACTGTTATAAAGATAATTATTGACAAATGTTGGCTTTTTAAATAAATTGCTATGGAATTCAGTATTTGACACATTCATAGTGATTGTCAAATCCAAGAAATTTACTTTCAAACAATTCTCACCAATAGTGAAGTTTAGAAAATAAGTATTTTCATTAAGATCATTAAACATATTATAAAATGAAATACAAACTAAACTATCTATGTATCTTCTATAAGAACTGACAGATTTATATATTATATAAAGGGCATTTTGTCAAAAATTAATTTACTACCATACCATTAGAAGATTTGTGAATACAGGTGCCATCCTAGCACCCATAGTTATGCCCCTCTTATGATGATATATTTTATTTTGAAACTTAAAAAAACATCAGTAAGTACTAATTGAATTAACGAACAAATAGTATTAAGCATAACACTATCAAAATTAGTAATTTTACATAAGTACAAACATGTAAACATGATGCCACTGTCACAAGTTCCAGAAGTATATAGTGACACCACATCTATAGTAACTTTCATAGTTTCTATACCTTGAAAAGTATAATGTCTAAGTAAATCTAAACATACCCAAAAACCTTGTAAACGATACACTGATCATTGCACAAACAGATTCAAAATTAAGTTTAAATAAGCTGCTAAACATTCAATTTTACTAATATGAGCAGAAAGAATTGGCCTAAATGGAGAGTTTATAGATCATTGTGAATCCTTGGAATACCAAAGACACACCGACCTTAGGATGATGATTTCTCAAAATTTCAAAGATAGGACAATCAATAAGACCTTGATTAAGTAAATCTAATAAAAGTAAATCAACCTTTGAAAAATTATACAACATTAAATATATAGATACTAATTTATAACAACTAACATTAGATATCTTAAAAGTACATTAATGTATTTATCAGGTCTATATTACGTGATTGAAACCTTAGGTAATCGAATACCTAAAGGTTGATCACTAAATATCGAACTGTAAAAATTGCAAACAGCCGTTTCCACACAGGAAAACAATGCCATTGGTCAAACTAAAAAAAAAAAGTTGTAAACAGAAATCAAGTGGGGGGCTTCTCTTCCCACATCCCCTGATGTGGGTGGCTATGCCCCACACACACCCCTAACTAAATATACCAACTCCGAGATCGCTCTGCATTGTAAAAAGGGCAAAATGTGCATAACGGCCAAATGACTTGTTTCCCTGTGTGGAAGTGGCCATTCACAATTTTTACAGTTCGATATTTAGAGATCAACCTTTATATATTCGACTACCTAAGGTTTTGATCTTGGGATATAGACCAGTATTTATCAGTGTTGATGATAAAATACCATTACCTTCCTCAGCTTTTATAATTCTCAGATGCCTGTTATCCTTTAAGTCATGTAATGCATCTTTTTCAGATTAAATTAAATTATATACAGTTCTAAAAGGCTCACTACTTAATCATTTTCCAAAGTTGTTCTCTCAAGCATGTTAGAAAACATTAAAGGTACTATGTAATATAGTGCTATAAGTACTTTTCTTACAAATTATATATGAAGCGCTATTATTGAATTTATTCATGTCAATTAAAATATATTGTAGATTTAATTTTCTAATATGTAATTTGAACTCAACTGTCCCACATAGCAGGGATAGAAGAAAATGCCTTACTCAGTAAATGAATATGTTATTCGCCCAATATAAAATAACTTGGGTTAAACACTAGCAAATTATATTCTTCTCCTTTACCCTCAGCTTTTCATTCTGTTCCTGCACCTGGATGATGAGAGTGAGTAATTTGGTTTGTAAGTTGCCTTATATAATGTTAACTTAATCAAACTGGTCACTCAACCAATTCCATCATCAGTCTGTCCAGTCTTAGAACAAATGGCTATTCTCTGTGATCATCTGAGCAAAGTTTGAACACATAATCTACTTACATAAAGGAAAGTCTCTTGAATTAATATGAATATTAACTCCTGGTACAGATAGCATAATTATCAAAGTGGAAGGGAAACTGGTGTATTTTTGAATATAATTAACCTCAGCAACTGATGAACTATTCACATACATATAGAAAATTAAGAAAACTTATTTTAGTTGAAACTTAATGTATCTACTTCCAAGAAGGTAGTAGATCAATTGCACAGACAAATTCTATTCTCTCTAAGAAGAATGAGTGAGTGCATTTGGATAAATTTGCTAAAAAATTGAAATGAGAAAAACAAAAATGAATTTGACCTTTCATTCGATTGTTTTCATGCTAAACCAAGAGAAGAAAATAAGCCCAACTATGGCTGACATTGTAATATCTCTTTGATATCACCGAAGTGAAAGGCGCCAGCATTTTTAGCAAACTGGATTTGTTTGTAGTTTACCATGATCAAATGGACTTACTCACTGGAGCAGAAACTTAACTGCCTCTTCCACTTGCAGGTATATAAAGGTTAGTGTTTCCAATAAATTACGCTCAGTAAATTCTCTGATATGTGTTGCAGGAAGTCAACATGGCTTTAAAAATGCTACATGTTTATGATGACATTATAATTTATTATGAAGCATAATGGAATCATATTGAATATTAGAGATGAGTTCTCATAAAGAAACAAACAGGATCATAATGACTTTAGAGACAAGCTCTCAAAAAGACTGAAAAATGATTTGGCATGAAACAACGATAATATGAGTTTCAAAAATCATTTTCTAAACTTTATATTTTTAAAGAAATGTTATCAGAGGCATAAGATGGGCAGCTGACTAAGGCCCAGATAATCAGTGTACAGTTAAAGGCCTGGACAAACATGGAGCTGGCAGCTGTATGGGAGGAATGATGTTCTACTGTCTGCCTGACTGCCATCAAGGAGAAAGCCCATTCTTGTGCACGTCTTCAGAGCAAGCCACTGATCCAGAATCAGGGATTTCCTAAGGAGGGCATGGCAGGGCTCTTTGTTGATTATCTCATGCAAGGAAGTAAAAAATGCTCCTGCAATGAACCCATAACATGGCTAACCCATATTTCTGCGATGAGCCCATAACATAGCTAACCCTTGAATACTAGAAGCACATGTGCCAATGGAGTGTGGTAGTGCTTGAAAAGAGAAACAAATCTAATGGGTGATGTACACTCTACCACATGTGGGTGACAGAAAAGATAACTGGCAAATGTAAAGAGGAATGTAAAACTACTACTAGTACTGCTAATAATAGTAATAACACCATAGTGATAATGTTTTAGCATTACAAGGAAGGCATATACCCAGTGTAACAGAGGTGAAGGGGAAACGTTTCATATGAGTCATTATTAATAATTCATCAGCCGTTGCATAAAAAGTTGGCTGAGGCTGCACATCAGCTCCCCTGAGAGAAGCAAAAGAAAAGTCCACTGCAGATAAAGTATATAATTGCTAATTATTTATGAAATCCATAACTCTCAATTGTCCATATTTTTGCAGAATGTCCTGATTTTTGTCTTGTATTTTTGGTCTAATTCTCTTAAAATTGTGGTGTTCTGGCAAATTTCTAGCAAATCAATGAGGACTGAAGTCAGAAAATAATGGCAGGTGATTGCTTTTCAGACTTCATATCCTTGAAAAAATTCAAGCTAATGCAAAACCTGTTATTCTGTCATCTTGCTTGTAAGAGTGATATTTAAAACGCTTCCCTATTTTGGGGCTTTTGTGACTCCATTATTTGTGGCTTTGTACAGATTTCTTGTTCTAAGAGGTTGTGTGGTATGATGAAATTGCACAGAAACTGCTATGCAGTAGTTTGCTATACAAGGCTTACACCAATGAAAAAATGATAGCGTGCTGTTTCAAACACCACAATTTCTAATATAACCATGGTTTGATACAAGATTTGCTTGATATGATGCAATCAGTGATCTTATTAAGGTTATTAGATGAGTTCTGTTCAAGTCCAGTTATAAAACTACAGATCTAATTTTCAGGCAAAAATTATATCTTAAAATAATATGATATTTTTTCAATAACTGTGTTATATGACATGCATTAATATTTACATACTAGGCAATCTGCATTGCATGGTACTTTGATCATCACCCATTAATGGCTAGCCACGTCTCCTCCCCCAACAAACACTCAGAAGTCTTATCTAATACAATATGGATTAGTCCACTTCTAATGGCTACAAATAATTATTTTTTATGTTTTTTTTTCTTTGCCACACAAAATAAAATAAACGTTTTAACGTTTTAAAATCTAAAAACAATAAATATTGAAAAAAACTTTTATAAGAACTTACCCTTATGCGTTTTCTTGTCAACTAACAGAAAAAGATAATTTGCATTTAAATTCTAATATGTAACCTTTGTGTGAACAAAATATTTAGCAAGATAAATCCTTCCTGTTTAACTCAAGGAAAATACCAGACAATAACTATTGTCTCTTTCAATATCTGGTCAACCTCTTTTTATATCTCTTTATAAAATTATGTACGGGTTCTTCATTTCTCTTAGTAATCGTTTGTACTGTAACAATTTGTACTCATTTAACTTCAAATGTTAACCCTTGCAAGATGATTTTTACTCATTTTACTCAAGTCTGTGTCTCATTATCTCTCTAATGGCTTAGCTAATAGCCTACTTAATACATTTGGGGAACCTTTGATGTGTGGCTATATCCCTGACTTCTCTCCCCTTGCCATATAAATACATTTACCAAGTCCTAAAGTATTTATCCACTTTTTGAATCTGCAGGAACTTTGGACAACCCTGTGTATCTATTTGATGTATCATTTAACTATAACACAGTTTTTGTATCCTTGATGTTGCCATTTGTCCATTTTCTGGAACAACCATAGCCAGTTAGTCTGATAATCCAGTTTATTCTCCCACTCACTCAATATTTATTGTCTTTTGGAATGTGTGTTCCTTAAATTTTTAAGTTTGAGTATCTGACAAGGATTCACTTTCTTTCACTACCTGGTAATTATTTTCTTTGCTAACAACATTATGATTCCAGTATGGTTCTTAGTAAAGTAATGTGATCCTTCACCCAGCTGTCTAATAACTACAGTCCTAATAGAAATCTAGATGGATTTAACAATGCCCCTCCCTGGCCACAGGCTGTTATTGAACTACTGGATTTGTATATTGCAGTTTCCTTACAAGGGCTGGTACATACCTTATCCCAAGGACTGTGTTACAAATTATCTTCAGTTCTTATAAAATCTGTCCCCTCCCCCAGCAGAACTCCAATGTGATTCCCATCAGGACATTTGAATTCCCATCTCTACCTACAACTCCGGATCTGACACTGTTCTTTTTCACTGTGCATATACATTGACAAAGAACAGTGTCAGAACAGGACCTTTGGATTCCCATCTCCACCTACAACTCTTGTTCTGACACTGTTCTTTGTCAATGTATATGCACAGTGAAGTTCCAGTTGAGGGCATTCTAACTGTCCTACAAATCTGTTAAACTGCTCTTCCCAATCCTCAACTCTCCTTTCATCTTGATATTACTTCCTGAAAGATCATTTGAAGTCTTGCAGTTTAGCTTTTAGCTCCCTTGCATTGCGGGTTGTTTTTATGTCTTGTATTTGCTGTACCAGTCTTTATGTTTTAATCTGTCTCGCCAATATTTTCTAGGCTCTTTGCACTTTTGGCTTTACCAGAAGAATGTTTTACCAGAACCCTCCTTTTGATTTTTCAGTCAACTTTACGTATCTTCTCTATTTCCACTTATATATCCTAGCCAAGCCAAACATTCAGTAACTGCAAATCTTTCAAACATCCTCTTCATAATTGTATAATGCACTAAAAACCTTTCAAGACCTCCTTGGAATTATCTCAGTGATCCATGTTGTCCTAGCCATCTTTCTCTCACTACTCACTGAAGTAGCTACCAGCTTCTTGAACTCCATGCAAAAAATCATTACAATGCCAGTGTCTTAATTTAATCCTTGCACTGATTTTTATTTCCATTAACAGTGACACATGATCTGACAATGCAGTAGGTAATACTCTGTACTATTCACCAAACATAGATAGATAGATATATATAGATATATATATATATATATGTATGTATATATATATATATATATATATATATATATATATATATATATATATATATATATATATATATATCCCTGAATTCTCTTCCCTTCCCAGTAAATAAATTCACCAAGTCCTAAAGTATTTACCAATTTTTGGCATATGCAGGAACTTTGGGCAACCCTGTGTATCCATTTGATGTGTCACCAGGTTGAGGCCACCAGGCCATATTTGCAATATCCCCTGAATACCCTAAATTTGTATAAATAAATCTTTAATTTGTGCTGGCAGAAACAAGTTCAAGTGCTATATAATGGCTGTGGTTACCCTTTCTGTTCAATAAACCTCTTACAGCTACTGCTGCAACCTTCTAGGTTCTCATTACTAAACCATTCAGACTGTTACGAAATAAAATCACTACTCCTGTTTATTTTTTTTTTAACAGATAGGAAAAATGCTTTTAGATATTCATATATATCTAATTTAACATGTGCATTGGGCCCATGATGCATCCCTTGCAACAAAAGTATTGCTGGGTTCCATTTTTCAAAACAAACTCATCATATTTGCCTGCTTCACTGGATCTGCTAGCCTTTTCACATTTCAAGATATTATAAGCATCTTATTAAGTTCCTTTTCATATTTTTTATTTTCCTTGTTTATGTATTTACTTCCCCCCTAAGTTTAACCCATCCTTACTACCAGTTGCAATTTCTTGCTACCAACACATACATTCCTAAGAGTGGCACTTATTTGGGCACTCTCATGTGTCCTGAAATAACTGATATTTCCATAATATCCTCTAGGACAACTCCTGGTTGACTAAACACTTCTAATTGTTTCAGAAGAGTGTGTAATCATATACTGCTCTGCAGTTAACATCCTCTGAATGATGTATTCAAAAAACATCTCAATGCAGTAATAAGACTTCAAAACTTTTAGAAAATAAAAACTATTTCCATGTTAACTTAAAAATCTTCGTCCACTTCGGTGTATTTGCTTGAACCTTACAAGGTTTGGCTTTGGATCCACTTGTGGCAGGGCTATAAATACTGCCACCTTCATCTTACGGTGGTGACGATAAGAATGTTCTCATCCCACACATTATATTTTCACCAATTTCCTTTTCCAAGGGTAAATTTACTACAACTTTTTTTTTACTTTTACTCTTTTAATTGCATATCAGTGTATATTCAAACTTGAGTTACTATTTAAACACCATGCTTAATTTTATTCATAGGAAGGTATTATACATGCTTTCTTTTCTTGAAAGAAAAAAAAGGATGAATATAATGCTAAAAACTTCATTATTGGCAGAGTTAACTCACTGGATCATTACTGCTTACTGTCTAATTTCTCCCCACTCATTGAACACGGGTCTATATTAGATCAGTGAACGCTTAAAAAAGCGAATGCTGATTGATCGACCTTATTTTAGCGAATGTTAAAAATATCATAGCAACAGAAACTCAAATTTTTTCCTAGGGAAAGAATTCGGTTGTCCATTTCTGTTGTTTCGGTATTTTCAGTGCTGTGGTGGAAAGTTACAGGTCGGACTCAGGTAAGTGTGCGATTGTGTGGATGTGAGTGTTAGGGAGGGTTAGGTGAGTTAGGGTTAGGGCTCGGGTTAGGTATGTGTGCGATTGTATGGACATGAGGGTTAGAGCGGGTTTAGGTGAGTTAGGGTTAGGGAGCGGGTGAGGTGAGTATGCGATAGTGACAGACCTTAGGGTTAGGGTTTGGGTTAAGGTAAGTGGATAGTTGGTGGTGTGTGCATAGTTTAGTGTAGGGTTAGGTGTCAGATTTTAGGTGTATGTGTGTGGATTTCTGTTTGTTTGGTGTGCTTGTGTTGTGTGTATGTGTTTTGGATCAGTGATTTTTTTCCCTAGGAAAAAAAATCACTGATCTGACAGTTCGAGATTGTAAGCTTTCGCTTACATAAGGTTGATCAATCAGCATTCGCTTTTTTAAGAGTTTGCTGATCTAATATAGACCCTCAAACACACAAGTGTGTTATAAACACTCCAAAGATATTTACCATTTTACCCCTCAATAACCCCTCCCTTTCCTTTTATTGGAGCAGTGATCCACATCATAATGAACTCAGTGACCACTTTTTTTAACAGTGCATTTCAACTTTTTCAGACATGAGTATAGCATTTCAAGGTTTTTCACTATGCATTTTTCCAACAGGTATAGTTGTCACAGTACAGAGTGGTCATAGTTGAAACAATTTACTCTGTTTTTAGCTTTAAACACTCGAAACAGCTATACACTTTTATTTTTCTAATTATGATCCACTACCTGACCCTGCTGTTAATTCTACTGTACATTTGAACATGAAGATTTGCGACTTGGTTGCCATTTGAAACCACTTTCTTAGCACCCGTTGGGTCCAGAAAAGTTTGAAAACAGCAAGGAATAACTTCATAAAGAAGACAGGGTAGAAAAAAGAAAAGTATAGCTCTTCAGTCTACACTGCTGAATCGCATGCATAAGCAGCATCCTTCTTTACCATGCACCCACTAAGTAGTCCTGCTCTATAAATACATGACTCTCCTTGAGTGTACAATACTCACCAGACTTACACAACAAGAACCTCTCCTTCAGTGCAAATGTAGAGAATCTAATTAGCAATTGCCTAGGCTTCTTTGACAGTGTCAGTGTTCACTGACCGAAGCTCCTGTACACTCCTCAGACTGGATCTTAGTGTTCTGTCCAGTTCTCCAGTAGGACTGTTACAGAATGATCAGGTTGCTTCCATCCTTCTGTTCTGTTATATTTATGACAAGGAGATTCTTCTGACAAACCTCACTGTCAAAGTGTATAAGCTTCACCTGAAGTTGGTCTACTTTAGCCTGGTTGCCTGGCTTATGGACTGGAATTGTTTTACATGTTTATGAATTCTATGGATATGACTTGAGTGTTGTATAAGCACCTGCCCAACGTCTGTCTGCTTCTCAATTTGTTTAATATAATCCTCCAGTTTTGCATCTATTTTGAACAATTTCAACCATATCTGGTTAACTGGGAGTTCCAATGAGTTCTCAGCAGCAGTATGGCTTGCCACTTAACATCCTAGTTTGTGTCTATTTCCAGAAGTCAGCTGGATGGGTGTTTCAATCCACAGTTCCCATTGATGTTCTTTTATGAAGTGGACTCTTCTTCCCCTCCATTGGCTAATTAAAGGCAATCAACTCTGTTAACCTCAGGAAACAATAAGGGGCATTTCCTCATATCTAGAGCTCAATAAATATTTAAAAATTCAGCTGAAGCTTCTTTTTTTTTCTCATTTCATCCCATGGAGATCATAACTGGCAGCTGACCTCAGCTATCTACCATAACCTGAAACCAACACTATGGTATCCCCGTAATAATAATATATTTAGTAAATCATTTCTTATTTTTATTACATGAGGTTAAAATAAGAAAATAAATGTAGGAGATGTGTTTACCTATTTTAGCACAGGTTTATGACTTTTAAAAGAATGCATTACTCATTTAATCTATTAATATGTTTATATTGCAAATATGTTTTAATACTAGGAATTGTATGCGCCAGATGTTAAAGATTCAGTTGTGTTTTCCCTGTGCTTCACATTTTCTGTCATTCCAAACATTGTATGTACTCTCCTTTGCTTCATTGAGATCTGAACTTTTATTTATATTGTCAGGTGTTTAACTTTGTTTCTTTTAAAGAAGTCTCTTATACTTGTTGAGATGAAAGAGACGAACAACTATTAAAGTTACCTGCTGCATTTTGATTCTGAATGTTGTCTGTCTCTTACATCCAGAAATCACCCTGAAATAAAAAAGAGACTTCAAAGATGATCATCTGCTTGCACTATTTAGTATTTCCAAAGAGATGAGGAAAATTATTTGTAACTAGGTAAAGAGCAGAAGGATGATTGCTTCACCAATCATGCTTGCTAGAGGCATACAAGAGTGGATAAGATTCAGCGCTATCTGCACAATGAATAATCCTAAGATATTTTACTTTTTTAATGTTATAAAGGTTTTAATATTAACTATTTTGTATTTGCAAAGTTTTAGAGCTAAGAATGGTATGCTTCTGGCACAGTCAGAAATTAACAATGGTGGCACATTCTTAAAATGTCTTGGTGGAATCATTCAGACTTGCTGCTACTAAATGATAACATTATAAATGATGGAAAAGACAACCATGTCATTGGGCAGCTATCTACCACCACCTATTAACTATTTTACTAAGGCAAGAATTTACATTTCATAAAACTAAAACCTAGAATGAAATTACTGCTGTCAATCTCGTGATACATTTTACTAAAATAACTATTTTATGATGACTGTACACTCTAACAGGTAATCTGCCTAATGGGTTGGATTGTCTATGATGAACAGAAATGTTTAAAGTCACTGGAAAGGTTGTTGGTGGCTTGTGATTTAAACCACATCCAGTTAACTCACAACAATGCAACTACTTTTAAAAAAAGTATTGTTAATCTTTTGTAAAGTTGGTCTTTAGATAATAGTATCCAACTTAATTGACCTTCAGATCAGCCTTATTTGCAGCCTTAGTACTGGCTGACACTAGCAAAACATTTCAAGGTGTGGCATTTTGGATAATGTCTTACCATTTACAGGTATTATTTCTCATAGAAAATAGAAGGAAACCTGGCATTCCCTCATCATAAAATAAAAAATACAAACACATGTGTTTCCATATGAAATAATAATAACATGAGTAAATCTCACCTTTCAGTACAATGTGCAATTATTTTTGAATACAAAGCAATAATTTCTAACTGTGACTTGAACCTTGTACATAATTATTTTGACCTCGAGTTAAATAGTCTTTAGAGATAAATTATGCAGAAATCTCTTTCTATTAGTCTTTTTCATACTTTGGAAGGCCATCTTTTTTGGAATAAAAATAATAATAGCATATGCTAGAAATGTGAAAGTCAGTTGCAAGTGGATTGGCCACAAGTATTTTTTTTCTTTTATAAAAAAAAATCCAGATTCTGTTAAAATTTCCAGTTCTTTCCACAGGCTCTTTAGTGTAACAATTTTTATTTTACTGAAATACTTGGTTTTGATTAATGTTCCTATCTCAGATTGTGTAGATGTATTAAAAGGCCTTTTATGGTGTCATAAGGTAAATTATCACAAAGAACTGGAAGAAAAAAATTGTCTCCTTCTTTCTGTTAATTTGTCAATCTTGTATCAACTGTATTTATGTATGCATGTATGTGTGTATGTATGTATGTATGTATGTATGTATGTATGCCATTTGTTAACTTGTTAGGTGGGCTGTCTATGGACCTTTTTCAGCCATGATAAAACAAATAAGTTAGTGACATTAGTCAATATCAGTAGATAGATACTCAATGGTGTTATAATATTTACATTTTTTTGAGCTTGTGTATATTTGCATTAATAACATGTAGATGAATAATTACATAGGACAATATTAGCAGAACACAGGTAGAAGTAGGCAAAGTTAGAAAACACAAATAATATTTCTGCAAATATATAATATGCACACAATTTATTTAGTCTCAGTAAAGAATTGTAATATTGGAGTTGCTGTCTGGTGGTCAGTTAGACATAATCTAGGGATATATAATATCTAGTCAATGTCTTGGCAGATGTTGAAAGAATTGTTTCCTGCAAGCAGAATAGTTGTTGAGCCTCCTAATGTGTTGGGAAGGGTATTCCAAGACATTCATGCAGTATTCATAAATGCCCTCTAACAGGACCTTATTAAAGGAAAATCTCATGACAGTGGGGCGATTATATTTTGATGAAGAGTGAACATAATCTCTGAATGCCTGAAGGTTATGGAGTGTAATTGGAGGGTTGACATATCAGTCAGTGGAAGTGAGTCTGCATTTTTTCTGTTTAGGATGATACAGAAATGAAGCAACAGCTTTCAGTGACTGCAGTCTGCAAGACTTTTACAGCTGTTAGCCAACACGCTCGTAGTTAAGTACATGATTAAGTGCCTTATGGGCCATTTTAAGCCTAGCCAATTTCCCTTTCAATACTTGAATTAACCTATCCCATTTGGTGTTAGATTGACCTTAACCATCCCATGGTCAATAATTATATAATAACCTTAGTGACAATAACTGAGGTCATAACACAGATAATTTGAGCAGACTTGTGTGGGAATAAAGCAATTAGGAGATATCTGTGTCCATTAGTAGTACAGGATGCAGTCCTGGGGTACATTTTCTGTTTCCCATCCATAGATCCAAGTTGGTCTTGAATATGGACAGGAATGAGCTTTGTTTTATGTAACTGGGAAGTCTGCTTCAAAGCAGTGGTATCCTCTGCAAGATAAACCTGTCCCTACTAACTGCTCTGTTTATGTTGAAGAAGAGGTTTAGATTACTAGGCCAAGTAATTCAGATGCCATTTGACTTGCTGATATACAGTAAATCCATTAATGTTAAATCAAGGGATGCCTTGTATACCAGACACAGGTCACCTCTTAGCAGTTTGTGGGTTACCAAGTTTAGTGGCAGGGCTTTCAGTTAATCTATATATGGCATTTTGTTTGAGCTTTGTGTTGTTTAGTAAGTATCTTTGCAGGGTCTCCAGTTGTTGCATGTGTCTGGACAGATAAATGAAAAGGGGGGCATTAAACTCAATGAATAGCCCAATGATGGCTGAGTAAATGAAGGCAATGACATCCCTAGATCTAGACACAGTCCCTTTGTTTATAAGCTGTTCAGTACAGATGGGCATTCTTATGACAATGGTCAGACATTGGACAAAAGTTAGGTTAATTTATACATAAGTTCCCAAATACTGAAAAACTAGGTCAACTCTTAGGGGTGTATATGGTAGTTCCCAAGCTAGATGACTTCCCAAAGGATACAATAATGCATTTTTTGGCATTTAGTTTCAGTTCATGATTTTTACACCAGTTATTTATTTAGAACAAACCCTCCTTAAGAATGGCTAAGTCATTTCTGGATACAATGACTGATCCTAGTTAATAGCCATCTGCAAACATAGTCAGCCAGATCATTTTGGTATTGGCTTTTTTATTTTTAATAGTGATATGCAATATTTAGTAATATGAATTGACATCTGTATCCTAATGATTATTCTTGCTTTGTAAAAAGGGTAAGATTTAGCCAAAGTAACTGTGCTATGATGAGCTTAGCTTATTTAGTGAAAGTAAAATTTTGGTCAATAACTATACCCATGAACTTAGGTAGTTCTAGTATGCTACTATGGAGATGGTGCCACCTAGTTTTTTTTAATTACTATTTTACATTTTCTGAATTACTGGTTAGATTTTCATGGATGCCAAAATGCACAGTAGCCAGTTCGTTCGAATTAATAAATCAATCTACCTATTTAAACCAGTTACAGACAAAGATGGATTTGTTCTACAGTTTTTCTGTGGTTTGCTAGGAAAAGGGTCAGAGCAGAGGATAATATTTTCAGAGTAGAAGGAGCAATTACTAAAAGGAAGGTCATAAGTGATTTTATTAATCACTGTAGAAGAATCACCATACTAGAACAGATCCTTATGAGAAAACAAAACAGCACTGAAAATAGTATTATCAGAGCTTGCATGTTTGAGAATGGCAGTCAATGTTCTACCAAAAAGATATTATTAGGACTACTGGAATTCTGAATCAACAACACTATACTCTTGAAGTGTGGATAGTTGGAAATGTGATTAAAAGGTTAATAAAACGTCAGAAAAAAAAGATTAAAAAGAATGTATGAGACCGATAAATGCACTTTTGCATAGATTTATAAAAGTGGCTTGTAAGTGAGTAGAGTAGCATGAAATTGCTTTATCCTGATCTGAAACCATGCTGTTTCTTAGAGGAATTGTATTTTGCAATGTGTCCAACATTTGAATGAAATAGAATTTTTCCATTAGCATGGTAGATGCGATTAGTATGGCCATATGTTAGTAGTCATTAGAGGAATCTCAAGTGCCTTGGGCTCACAGGAGTAGTTATTATGGTGGATCGATTCCAGCTATATGAAAAAAATCTCAGACATATAGGTGTGGTGATATATACATATCTATCTATATATATATATATATATATATATATATATATATATATATATATATATATATATATATATATATATATGGGTCCCCTACTGAAGAATGAAAGCTGAGAAGACTGAAACCCACATAACTGACACCACATGGTCGACAATCAAAATGCCAACAATGGGAAAACGGTATGTCTCCGTAGTGCGTAATGGAAAGATTTCCATTCCTGCACTGTAGTGCGATCTCAGAGTTGGTATATTAAAGTTACGGGGGGTGTGGTGGGGTGGAGCCCCCCACAGGGGGTGCAGGGGAGCATAGCCCCCCTGTTAGCACAAAAAAGGAAATTTTATTTTCCTTTTTTTGTGCAGTAATTACATTGTCGGTGTTTCGATTGTCGACCGTGTGGTGTCGGCTATGTGGGTGTCAATGTTTTGCACTGTTGTTCTTGTGTAGGTAATCCATATAAATAAATATATATATATATATATATATATATATATATATATATATATATGTGTGTGTGTGTGTGTGTGTGTGTGTGTGTGTGTGTGTGTGTGTGTGTGTGCATGTATATAGATATGAGGAACTTAGCTATGTATTACATGAGGAACTTAGCAATGTGTGAGGTAGAATCTACAATGCAGCAACTATGCTTTGGAGATTTTAGTGGTGACTGCCTCTTCCAAAGCTTCTATGCCTGTGTGGTGCTAATGGCATTATAAAGGAAACTAATGTGGTACATCTACTGTGTTCGTTGGGATGAGCTGGTTATGGTGTTGGTTACAAGAGTTGGAAAGACTAAACTGCTAATTTGTGAATTTAGGTAATGAACAGATAAGTGCTTTTTGATGGAGTTCAGAATGTCTTTGCTTGGTTTATCTTCATTACTATCAGAGTTTTCAAGGGTATTGATTATGTTTTTTGACTGGGTTTCAGGAAAGCTTTTGTCCAGTTAGTTGAAGTCTTTTTCAATTTTGATACAGGTTGCTTTAGTTATGGATATATAACTGCAATATATGTACACCTGGAATGTGCTTTTTTCCATTTTGGCACTTTTGAGTTAGATATGACCATTTTTTTTTTGGGGGGGGGGACTTTGGAGGACCAGATAAAAAAGAAATTGCAAAGGGAGAAAAAAGCCTTTTCTGTCTCCAAAGAAAATGTTTTATTAAGTTGAGACCACCCCAGGTAAAGGATATCTTACAAGGGGATAGAAGAAGTTGCAGCTATAAGGGAAAAATTTGACATTAGTAAGATACAATTTATACAGAAGAGTTACATGGGAGCAAGATGTGACAGCTTTGCTGCTTCCAAGGGTTAAGTGTCACTGAATCATACATTAATATAGTATTTTAGTTGAGGTATGGACAATGGTATAGGGAGGTCTGACCTGTCAAAATTAGTAATCATCATGAGTTATATATCTGGTAGCAATCTGAATAGCCATGTCAACAGGGGGAAGTCGTCATATGATTCATTACCCACATGACTAGAGTTTGGAAAGATTTGGACTACAGGGATAATAAAGAAATATCTGTAACAGGAATGTGCTCTAAAATAAAATACTTACTTTCCAAATATTTAGTTAGCTTATTTTTAATATACAACTGTTTACACCTTACATAACATTCATATATGTTCATCTAGTTATCAGTATATACGTTTATGGATTTTTTAAATACTGATTGTATATTTTAATTAATTTTGAAGGATTCTCAGCTTTTTATGATCTTGTATTATACTTTCCCTATTTTTATGAATCCCAGCTGGATTCTGTCTTCATTCCATCTTCTTTCTCTTCTTATATTCTAGTACTCTGTGAATTCATTTAGCAGTCAACCTCTCCAACACTTTCATTGCAGAGTGTCAGCAATATGACACCTCTGTACAGTCTGCATTTGTGAACATTCCCTTTGTGCTTGTACTCTGGGACTAGAATGGCTATTCACCTGTCATCTTCTAATATCATGATGAGTGTCTATGGGATCCATTGGAAGCATAACATAAACAAACATAGTGATCATATCTAGTGAAAATTCATCTGAGCCTGCTTCCTTCTCTGACATCCTTACACATGGTGTGTCTCTTACATCTTCACTGATGGGTTCTGCCTCCTCCTTCTTCATAGGCAGTACGTATTACAGTATCAGTACAGTTTCTGTGGGGTTTTTATTGTTCAAAAGGTTATTGAAGTATTCATTCCATATGCCTTTGATGTCTTTTGGAGTGGTGAGCAGATTCCGTTTGGCATCCCTTAAATATGGTATCTACTGACAATCTCCTTTGTGTTTCTATTATTGCTTTGCATCCTTATAAAGCATCATCCTTGTGCCTTCTGACAACATTTCATTTACCGGTAGAGATTCTATGATGCTTCTTTTCTGCCACTGAGAAGGCTGGCTCAGCTTCTTTATAAGCCAACAAATATTTCTTGCTTGTCTGGTCAATTGTTTTCTATTCACTGCTTCTTCTGGCACTCCTTCTTTCATTTATCTAACTGCATGTCCACATTCCAACACCAGCATTTCTTTTGTACCTTATTTCCACATCTGGCTGGACTGTGGATCTCCTCTATCATCTTCCCACACTCTGTTTTAAGTTCTGCAAATTGTCTTATGCTTCACATATTTCCTCTTCTTCTTCATAGGTGCTGACATCATGAATATTTTCTTGAACTACTGTGCTTTGGCTCCTTTTAATTTCTAAATCTTCAGCTTAGACTTTATTCATCTTCAAGTTTTCTTTGAACACTGCTTGCAGCTGATAGTAGATTCAATGATTTGTACTTTGACTCAATCATTTCACTAAGGATAAAACTAAAATCTGCAACTTCTCTCATGTGTTTACTCCTTACTAGGAGGAAATCTCCCTGAGTTTATTTACTTTATTAATTTCCTTTCTTAACAAGGTAAATAATCTAGTTCTAAATACACACATTTGTAGCCTTGATCTGGGCTAAATAGCAGCAGCAGTATACACATGAATAGTAACAAATTATACAAATACACATTAGCAAACTAGATACCTACATAGTTATCACCGTGGCAATTGCATATTGAATTTCAGTGTCTTAGCAGATAATACACCTGTCTCTCGTGCCAGTAGAGCAGAAGATTGTATATTCTGTACCAACACCAGAACCTTGGATTCTTATTCATAACTGACATTGGAGTACATTATGTACTGTATTTCTGGCTGAGATGTTGTTCAGATTAAATGTTAAACTGCGGTACCATGTGCCTAAGTTGCTGGCAACTTAGGTGGATGTAAAAGATCCCCTACCAGTTATTGAAAAATTATTTTTTTATTTCTCCTTCTCTGGAGCGAACTTCCACTTGAGGTCAAGCAAAGTGACAAACTGTCATTCTTTAAGATGGAATTTGACAACTAGATGGGTATTCATAAACTCATCCCTGGTAAGACTGTAATAGCCTTTCACTCCTTGAAAAAGAAAGCAAGGTCCATGCTTAGATATTGGCAAGGAATAAATGACTAAATAGCCCATTTGCCTTCTTCATTCTATGAGTCAATGATTCTATTATTCTAAATACATAAAAATAAATAAATAAAAGAATATAATAATGATGATGATAATGACAATTATCCCTCAATACATACTCCAATAAAACAAGTGGTTACACGTTTTTAAAATTATATTAGTTGCCATGAACTTTTATGATTAAATCTAGGACGGCGCAGTGGTGCAGCGGTAGCGTTGTCGCCTCACAGCAAGAGGTTCTCTGGTTCGATTCTCGGCTGGGGTGCCTTCTGTGTGGAGTCTGCATGTCCTCCCTGCGTTCGTGTGGGTTTCCTCCGGGTGCTCCGGTTTCCTCCCACGTTACAAAGACATGCATCTGGAGCCTTTCTCCCCGGGCCTCCGCTGAAAATTGGCTTTGTTCCAAGTCGGACTTTCCCGGTTAACAAATGTTAAATAATAAATAAATACATTTTGTAAATTCATGGGCTGGTGGTACATCTTTAGCTAGATAGTATCAAGTCCACCTTATTTTTTTCTCTCTTTTTGAGGTCCTGGAACTGCTGCCAAAATACCCTATTTTCTTCTCAATTGACTCTTGCTCTGAAGTATAGGCTGAGATTGTAGAGAAGGCTCCATGTTTATACTATTGTCTGTTTGCTACAAGTCTATCAATGATTCTAATTATATCCCTTGCTATTTTTTTAGAAAACCCCTTAAAACCGTGATAGTCTCAGCACTTCTCCTCTTTCTTCCATTTAATAGGAGATAACCATACAATACATATTTAACAATCTGATCTTATAAAAGAACCACAGCATATTCCTATGGATTCTGTCCCCGATGTAGATTTATGATGAATGCATCTAATTTCTCAAATGTTCCACATGATAATAAGATCTTCAGCAATTTAAACCATCACACTTCTATTTTTATAGTTGTTGGCTTTGCCTGTTCTAATGTCAGTCATGATTTTTATGTTAGAAGAAGTCCAGAAGGAAAGGAAATGTGTATAATATGCCATATTCACTGTTATGAAAACATACTTGTCATGCATTGCGAAGAGTTTGAATGTGTGTGTGTGTGTGTGTGTGTGTGTGTGTGTGTGTGTGTGTGTGTGTGTGTGTGTGTGTGTGTGTGTGTGTGTGTGTGTGTGCGTGTGTGTGTGTCTCTGTGTTTGTGGAACTGAGAAACTTGAACTTGAACTTCATGTTATTGGGAGGGGCTGGAGGTGCAATTGGACAAAAAAGAAAACTTGGGCTTGTACACCTCTAGGACTTAATATTATGCTTTGTACAAAGGGCATACTGAAATTTAACCCCTTGTTACACTGATGAGTCAAACAAACCTTTGATTTTTTTTCTAAAAAAATAGGCAAAGTTCTTAAATCTTGTTATATTCTTATTAGAATGTTCACAAATATGCATTTTTCTTGTCAATAACCTTGAAAATGTTTTTATTGGTGTACACTGCTATAATATATAAAAATAAGGTCTTGTTTTTACTAAGTTAGAGTTAACACTGGATTTTTTTTTGGCAACATGACATTAAATGATTATATTAGTCCTGCATGAGAAGAAACATGAAGAGATCCTTAAGAAATGTTAGACAAAATGATTAATTGTTGTTCCACAGTAAATTCAGGTTGTGATGAAGTTCTGCAGTTTTCAGATTTTTTATTTAATTTTGGAAAGAATGGTAAAAAAAAAAAAAAAAAAAAAAGATGTGCGAGTAAAACACTTTTGTTTGTTACTCAGTCTAGAGATCTAAACTTAGTCAGTGATTCAAACATCGCATGCTGGACCGACAGATATATATCTCAGAAATTGCTACTTCTTTGGAACAGGCTTCCTATTTATGGTAATCAAAGCCCTTCCATGATCATCTTCAAAAGCAATTTGAATCAATGGATGGGGAATTGCAAATTCACACCTCGGGTAGTTCATGGGTTCATATGGAGTTACTAGACTAACAGCCCTAGAGCCCTTATAAGCCTAGCCATGTTAATCCATAGTTCCCTCAATTGTCTTGTTAGACGGAGGTAATTCTCAGAGTGAGTCTATGATAAACACTGACTACTTCTGTCCATGAGGGACATGGGTGCTGCCCCCGGGGTTAATTTGTGGTTTTCCATCCATTTGTCCAGGTTGCACTTGAATAGGGCTAGTGAAGAGCTCTGCTTCATATGAACTGAAAGGTTATTCCAGAGTAGTGGCAATCTCTGGGAGATATATCTGTCTGTCCAGCATGTTCTGTTAATGTCACAGGCTAGGTTAAGATCCCTAGAGTGAGTGACTTTTGTACCATTTGACTTGTGGATGTGCAGTACATCAATCATGGCAGGATCAGAGACTACCCTGTAGGCCAGACACAAGTCATCTCTCAGCAGCCCATATGACACAGAGTACAGAGACAGGGCTTTCAATCTATCCATGTAAGCCATTGTTTGGAGGTCCTGAATTTTCTTGGTGAGAAATCTCGTTGGTCTCTCCAGCTGCTACAGGTGTCTGGTGAAATGTAGAAGAGAGCCTTTACTCTATTAATTATTTGATGAGGGCTGAGTACAGCAGTGTTGTAACATCCTTAGACCTGGATGTGATGCTCTTACTTATGAGTTGCACAGCATAGAAAGTTAATCATACTACTGCAGAAACTTGGTGGTTAAAGTTCAGCTTGCCATCTGCCTGTGTTCTTAGATGTCACATCACAGGGTTTGAACTTAGGGGGATGCTGTCATCATTGCAATTAGCAGGGAATTTCGCTTTGTCAAAGGGGATAAAAATGCAGTTTCTTGGGTTTAGATTTAGACAGCGACTTTGGCGCCAGTCATTTGTCTGAGTTAGCCCCTCCTGTAATATGTCAACATTATTGCAGGACTCAATGATCACACCCAATTTGGAATTATCAGCAAATGTGATAACTGCTTTAGCCTGAACTTCTGAAAAATAGATTCCAAACCATAAAGGGCTCAGCACAGATCCTTGTGGTACACCACTGTTAATGGGTATACCGGTAGAGGAGGAGTCACCAGCTTTGACATTATATATTCTGTTGGTGAGCCAATTGGCTACCCATCCAGTGACATAATGGTTAATCCCCAGCTGGGAGAGTTTCTCAATGATACCTGAGTGGGGGACTGTGTCAAAAGCCTTGGCTAGGTCAAGATAGAAGTATGCACTGTCTTTCCTTCATCCAGGGCTTTTGTTACTTTCTTGAATAATTCTATTAAATTTAATAAGCATGATATACACTTAATGAAGCCAAACTTTGTTGGTTCTAGAGTTTGAAGGTCACCTATGTCCTTGTTCATAAGGTCCATGATGATTCTTTCCATGGCCTTGCAGATGAAGCTGGTTAGAGTTATGGGTCTATAGTTCCCAGGGTTGGCTGATGCCCCCTCCCCCCTTGTGCAAGGTGATTACTGTTGCTGTTCTCCACTCTGCAAGAAAAAAGCCAGTTCTCAGGCTACAGTTAAAGAGAACACCAAATGGTTCTACTAGGTCCTGTTTTAGTTTGCTGAATAAGCAACCTGGGATGTTATCTGGTCCCATTGAGGCCATGTTTTTGGCCTTGGAGAGTGCAGTTATGACTTGGTATTTAGAGATACTAGGTGGAGGACTGGTGTCAGGTATGCTTTGATGTATGGCTGGTGGGGATAGAGGGTGAAGTTTGCACCAAATCTGTCAGCTAGCAGGTTGTCAATTTCCTCCAGTATAAGTGATAATATCTACTAAAAGTTTGGCACATAGCTGGGCACTCTCTTTTACATTTTAGACATAGTTAAAGAATGCCTTATGATTATCCTTAGCTAGGGATGCTATTTTACCTGCGTGCCTATGTCCCTTATGGATCAGGCAATCTGTAACATACTCAAGGAATATGCACACACCCATGCTATTCTCTTGCCTCTTAGGGCCATATAATGGGTAGAATTGGATTATATTGGCTAGGTTTATAAAGGCACTTAAGCAGTTATCCAGCTAATCTCCGATGTAACATATGAACCTATATTCTAAAGATTAATATATGCATATAGTTTAATTCCCTGGTTTGCATCCAAGGAAAATTTTGACATATTGCCTTTCCTTAGTTTCTTTTATCTCTGCAAAAAACAGTCATGAATCTTCCTCCTAGTGCTTTAGATCCCATTGGTGCCTTCATTATTGTAGGGTTCACAGCTTGAGGACATGAGCTGACTAGATGAGGCTAGCATTCAGATATCCATGGAGATGGTCTGTGCCCTCACTAATATCTGAGCAATGAGCTCTTTTTTCAGTGGGACTTTAACCCTTCTCATAGTGACTGACATAATCACACTCATCACCACAGAACACCCTCTCCTCTAATTTCCTAGTAATTGTAGATCTTCCTTCCACATGGTAATGAAGGCGACCATCACTCATTCGGCATACTCAAGCCATTGTCCTTGGTTCTTTACCATTTCAAGTAAAACCAGCTGCAAAACACGAACTCAAAAGAGAAAACTTGCAGAGAAAACCAGTTTAATAAAAAGCAAAGCTTTCGGGCGTAACCCTTCTTCAATAGTAATACATTCAAACACTAAACTCTAGAAGCTTAAATACAGGTCTAAAATCACATGACCAGCAGCCAAATGAAATCATGTGACAGAAAACAAATTATAAATTAAAGACATATACATATAAATATATTAAAAGATGTGTAGATACACAGTATAAAATGTTTACTTTACAATATTACGTAGCTTAACTAACACAGGTTTTAAACTGACAGTGCTATTTAAACCAGGATGAGTGTCAGCAGCTAATCTCAATATCCATTCAAATTCTTTGAGCTCAAGGTGGTTGTTGACATCACCACCTCTTTCATTTGGACATTGAGCATCAATCACTCTAAACTTAAATGTATGTGTTTCACCACAAGTTTTAATATGTTTACATAGTGCATTATTGTCACAATTTCTCCTAATTTCAGAATTATGGTATATAACACGTTCCTTAAGCTTACGTATTGTTTTTCACACGTAAAATGAACTGCATGAGATGCAGGTAGCCAAATAAACCACAAAAGTGGTATTACAAGTAGCTGTAATTTTAAAATTAAATACTTGTCCATTGGCAGGATGAGTGAAAATATCACTACCATTCCCTAAGATGTAAGCACAGGCAACACAGTTAAAACATGGAAAAGTACCTGTTTTAGCAGTCAATTGTGTATAACAGGGTCTATAAAAATCTTTATAACAGAGTAAACTTTTAATCGTCCTCATATTTTTATATGTAAAATGTGGCTTGGTGCCCAATATAGTTTTTAGTTCATCCAATGCCATCAGAATGGGCCAGTTCCTGTTAATAATTTGTCTAATTGAACTTGACCTACCATTAAAAGTTGTGACGTACCTTATTTCATGTTGAGTAATGGTGTTATTACACTGACTATCTGTAAGGCTTGACCTATCTTCCAAAAAAGTTGGTATAAGTGATGTCTGCCTAGCTTCCATTACATCAGATTTAAGCTTGGATAATAAATTCATATCATATCCACTAGAAAAAAAGTCCTCTACCATATTATCAAGTTGTGAAGCAAATGTAGTATTATCAGTAGTTAGTATACTTGCTCTAATAAATTGTGATTTTGCTACACCTTTAAAGACATGTGGCGCAGGCATACTACTGTAATGCGTATATCTTCCATTACTAACATCCTTTCTATAAATACTAGTGTTTAATATGCCATCATTCAATTGCAGTTTGACATCTAAAAAACATATGCTGCTATCAGACACATCCATTTTAAATTTCAAAAAATTAGTACTAGAATTTAAATAATCAATGAAAATATTCAAATCATCCAAAGTACCATTCCATATTAGTAGACAATCATCTACAAATCGCTGATAGAAACTAATGTTACTAAGAAAAAGATTTTGTGCATTAAACAAATAATTGCATTCCCATTGGTAAAGCACTAAATTGGCGTAAGTATTTGCTACGGATGTGCCCATAGCTATGCCTGTTAACTGAAGAAATAAGGTATTATTAAACATAAGCACATTGTTCCTCAGAACTACATCCATAAGGCAACAAATATTACTAATGAGCCTATGGTCAGGACTAGGTTGAGAAGACAAAAATTCTCTAAGTAGTTCTATTCCCACATCATTGGGGATAACTGTGAAGAGGGACATGATATCAAGCATCACTAAATAATATTTCTTGGTATTTAAATCAATTTTTACATTATTATACCATACCCGTAGCTTTGACAATAAATCACAAGTATCCTTTAGAATAGAACTACATTTAGGTAAATAAACTTCTAATTGCCTATGCAAATAAACTGATATGGGTTCAGTAACCCAACCACCTCCAGAGACAATCGGTCTCATGGGTGGATTTTCCAGGGATTTATGAATCTTAGGTATCCCATATAAATGTGGAATCAAAGGACAAGGTACTGTAAAATAGTTAAAAAGATCAATATCTTTGTCATTATTAAGCTGCAGCTCATACACAACCATGTTCACATAACTTATACAATTTTTTACATCAGTTCTAGTGATAACTTTAAAGGCAGTATCATCATTTAAAAGCAGAGAAACAGCTGAAAAATAATTATCACGATTCATTAAGACAGCCTTGCCACCTTTATCAGCTTGTTTTATAATAATGTCATTACACTGTTGTAAACCTTTTAAGGCTTTATACTCAGAGAAGCTTAAATTATATGCCTTGTTTTTAACAGGTTTTAAATAGAGTTCTCTAATCTGAAACTCACAAATGTCATGAAAAGCCTTTAGTACAGGAACACTAACTGGCATAAAAGTGCTACTACGTTTACAACATTTTTCAGGCGCAGGAGTATTACCAAATAGCAGTCTTGAGTTGAGATTTCGAACAAAGATTTTTAGTTCTGTTAAAGCAGAGACAATATTGTCACAACCATATGGTATAAATTTAAAACCTTTACTGAAAAGCAAAAGGTGCGCTGATTGTAATTCAAAAGTGGAGAGGTTTAATACACTGTTCATTTGCGACTTACTTTGTTCAGTCCTAAAGGGCTTTGATTCTTCCTTTTGTTTGTAGATGTAATTTGTGTAGATAACAAGCCCCTCGACTTGGGGGATTTATTTCCAACTGCTTCTGGTTGTTCTAACTGAAAACGCTTAGGTGCAAAGCTAAAGGTAAGTTGTTGAGTCTTCTTTCCAGTTAGCGTATTCACGTTGTCAGCGCCATCATTCTTACCAGATCCTAACAGATGCGCATGCGCTGCTGGTTACAGACGTGGGTGTAGGTTGGACTATCCCATCAGATGCTGTTTTGGGGGGAATCTCTTTAGTTGTAGGTGTTTCTACGACATTAGTGTTGCATACAGGTTCATCAAAAGTGTCTAAGGCATCAAGTGCTTCTTTATAAGTAGGCTTTTGATAATTAGAGGTTGTATGATAATCAGATTTAGGCTAAGAGAAAATATTCCCCTTTTGGAAGTCCCCAATGTCACGTAAAAGTTTACGTTTCTTAGTAGCTTCCATTCTTATGTCGAGGGTATGCAGTCTATCTAGCATTTGCTGATAGACATGAATTAGCTTAGAAAAAACAGAAAGTTCCATAATGGGATTTTCCATGGTGAAGATTTCTTTTTTATATTCATCTTCTATTTTAACAAATAAATCATTCATTAAGCACATATAGTCTAAAGACAACTTGATGTTCAACTGTTGCCATGATTTTAAAAGTTCAGGAAAAGTATTGCCATATGAAGGCATTTTAAGAATCCTAAGCCCACGTGGGACAATACCTCTTTCCACATAAGCTAAAAAGCTAAAACGCTGCCACTGCAAGCGTTTAAATGCAGTTACCTTTCTCTCTAATTGTTGCAAGATTTTATGAAACTCTGCCAGGCTTTCTTGCTCAGGAACAACATCAGACGAAGTAGCAGAGTTTGTAGAGTCCACACAGTTCAGTAAAGGGTTGGTCTCAATATTAATCAGAGACTTTAAAGAATTCAAGCTAGTTCCATCTGCCATATCCAGGCTAAGGGCTGCGAGATAGACCTCCAACAGGAATTCCCAATAACAGCAGAAACAGTAACAGCACAAGTAAAACCAGCTGCAAAACACAAACTCAAAAGAGAAAACTTGCAGAGAAAACCAGTTTAATAAAAGCAAAGCTTGGGCGTAACCCTTCTTCAATACTAATACATTCAAACACTAAACTCTAGAAGCTTAAATACAGGTCTAAAATCACATGACCAGCAGCCAAATGAAATCATGTGACAGAAAACAAATTATAAATTAAAGACATATACATATAAATATTAAAAGATGTGTAGATACACAGTATAAAATGTTTACTTTACAATATTACGTAGCTTAACTAACACAGGTTTTAAACTGACAGTGCTATTTAAACCAGGATGAGTGTCAGCAGCTAATCTCAATATCCATTCAAATTCTTTGAGCTCAAGACTCAGTTAACAGGCGTAGCTATGGGCACATCCATAGCAAATACTTACGCCAATTTAGTGCTTTACCAATGGGAATGCTATTATTTGTTTAATGCACAAAATCTATTTCTTAGTAACATTAGTTTCTATCAGCGATTTGTAGATGATTGTCTACTAATATGGAATGGTACTTTGGATGGTACTTTGGATGATTTGAATATTTTCATTGATTATTTAAATTCTAGTACTAATTTTTTGAAATTTAAAATGGATGTGTCTGATAGCAGCATATGATTTTAGATGTCAAACTGCAATTGAATGATGGCATATTAAACACTAGTATTTATAGAAAGGATGTTAGTAATGGAAGATATACGCATCACAATAATATGCATGCGCCACATGTCTTTAAAGGTGTAGCAAAATCACAATTTATTAGAGCAAGTATACTAACTACTGATAATACTACATTTGCTTCACAACTTGATAATATGGTAGAGGTCTTTTTTTCTAGTGGATATGATATGAATTTATTATCCAAGCTTAAATCTGATGTAATGGAAGCTAGGCAGACATCACTTATACCAACTTTTTTGGAAGATAGGTCAAGCCTTACAGATAGTCAGTGTAATAACACCATTACTCAACATGAAATAAGGTACGTCACAACTTTTAATGGTAGGTCAAGTTCAATTAGACAAATTATTAACAGGAACTGGCCCATTCTGATGGCATTGGATGAACTAAAAGCTATATTGGGCACCAAGCCACATTTTACATATAAAAATATGAGGACGATTAAAAGTTTACTCTGTTATAAAGATTTTTATAGACCCTTTTATACACAATTGGCTGCTAAAGCTGGTACTTTTCCATGTTTTAACTGTGTTGCCTTTGCTTACATCTTAGGGAATGGTAGTGATATTTTCACTCATCCTGCCAATGGACAAGTATTTAATTTTAAAATTACAGCTACTTGTAATACCACTTTTGTGGTTTATTTGGCTACCTGCATCTCATGCAGTTCATTTTACGTGAGAAAAACAATACGTAAGCTTAAGGAACGTGTTATAAACCATAATTCTGAAATTAGGAGAAATTGTGACAATAATGCACTATGTAAACATATTAAAACTTGTGGTGAAACACATACATTTAAGTTTAGAGTGATTGATGCTCTATGTCAAAATGAAAGAGGTGGTGATGTCAACAACCGCCTTGAGCTCAAAGAATTTGAATGGATATTGAGATTAGCTGCTGACACTCATCCTGGTTTAAATAGCACTGTCAGTTTAAAACCTGTGTTAGATAAGCTACGTAATATTGTAAAGTAAACATTTTATACTGTGTATCTACACATCTTTTAATATATTTATATGTATATGTCTTTAATTTATAATTTGTTTTCTGTCACATGATTTCATTTGGCTGCTGGTCATGTGATTTTAGACCTGTATTTAAGCTTCTAGAGTTTAGTGTTTGAATGTATTAGTATTGAAGAAGGATTACGCCCGAAAGCTTTGCTTTTTATTAAACTGGTTTTCTCTGCAAGTTTTCTCTTTCTTTACCATTTCAGTGCAACTCAAACCTCTACTTGCATTGCTAGAGTTGGCTGATTGGAAGTCACAATTACACCCCCACTATGATGAATTAGCTAGTGTCATTCATTTACTTCCCTGCACTCCTGCCCAGTTCTTTCAGTTTCTGAGTCATTATTTAAACTTTTATGTGTGTCAAGATCTCAGAGCTGGATACATTTGTATATTATCTGAATGAAGATCTATATTATTTAATGTGGTTTTGACTATCCTGATATATATTTAGTGTATCTTATCATCCTACACATCAATTTTCACCTTGTGATTCATCAAGTGTTCCAAGTTAAAAAAAGAAAAAGAAAAGGTTTGAAACCTTATCTTAAAGGCATAAATATGGTGGCAATATAGGATCATAGGATCATAGGCAGTTACTAGGCTAATGGCTCTAGGACCCTTACAAGCCTAGGCAAGTTCTACCATTATTTCCACGATCATCACCTATTACCCCTGCCTAAGAGGGACACAGGTAGAACCCCCAAGGTGAATTTATAGTTACCCATCCAACCATCCACATTGCGTTTGAAGAGGGCCAGTGATGTGCTCTGTTTGACATGAAGTGGGAGTCTGTTCTAAAGGTGTCGTAACCTCTGGGAGACAAATCTGTCCTCCAGCAGGTTCTATTAATGTCACAGATCACCTCTGGTTGTCCGTATGAAAGAGAATAAAGTGACAGGGATTTCAGACAATCTACACAGGACAGATGCTGAAGACCTTGAATTTTCCTTGTGAAGAATCTTTGTGGTCTCTCCAATTGCTGCTGGTGCTTGGAAAGGTACATACCAAAAGGGGCATTGTACTCAGTTATTGGCCTGATAATGGAAGAGTATAGGGAGGTTATAACTTCTTTTTTTCTAGAGGCAATGCCCTTACTTATGGGATGAGCAATATAGAATGCCCTTCTTACTACTGTGGAGACATGGTGATTAAAGGTAAGATTCCTGTCAACCTGTTTGGCCAGGTCTTTTACCACTGAGTGCATACTTAGGATGCTGCTATTGATGTGGTAGTTACAGGAACATCGCTTCTTACTAAAAGGGATGATAATACATTTTTTTGCATTGAGTTTAAGGCTATAACTTTGACACCAATCATTTGTTAGTGTAAGACCTTATTGTAGGATGTTGACATCATATGGAGATTCTATGACTGCCCCATTTTGTAGTCATCAGCAAACTTTGTCAACCACGGACCTTTAGTTTTTGCTTGTACTTCAGATAAATATATTCCAAGCAGAAGAGATCCCAAGACTGATCCTTGTGGAGCACCACCGGTTACAGGTCTGCTGTTGGAAGTGGATTCCTCTATTTTGACTATATGTGTTCTATTAGTGAGCCAGTTAGTGACCCATCCAACGATACTTAGCTTGGTGAGTTTGTCAATGATGTCTGAGTGGAGGATAGTGTCAAAAGCCTTGGCTAAGTCTAGGTAGGCTGTATGCACAGATTTCCTCTAATCTAATATGATTAGCTGTGTTGTAAATGAAGGCTTATCCCAGAGAGTAGAACCTTTGGTTGACTAGCTTTAAGTCTCGTTCTATGAGAAGTCTCTAAATACGGGCATAACTGTCAAGGTTCTGTACTCTTTACCCCAGCTTGAAACTTCATCTCTTCTAATTACACCCTTCATCAATGGAAGGGTGTTTGCTCACAAGACCTTAAAGCCTTTAATATATTGCTTATTCCAAGCCCCCCCCCCGTCATGCCTGCTTAAGAGAACTACCCATCCATCCATCCACAACCCCTTTTTCCCATTTTTGCACATGAGCTCAGGGTGTCACTTCAATGGTGCCAGTCATCTGGTGTCAAGGTTTACACTACTGGGTGGCTACCCCTAATGCAGTAGTTCTTCCACACCTCAAACTTGTATGCACACTCACACTCAGCTATGCCCAATTTAGACTGACAACCCACTTACAGCATGTATTTGGAATGTTGCAGGAAACCAGAGCAGCTGGAAGAACCCCCCCCCCCACACACACACAGGAAGGATATGCAGATTCCATACAGAAGGCACCCCAGCCAAGAATCGAACTGGGAAACCTTTTGCTGTGAGACAACAGCACTATTTGCTGTGTCACTGTCCTGCCCTAAAAGAACTACCCACCCCGCATAAATTACATTTATTCCATCTGATTGCAATAAGTTCAGGCTCTGAACATGCTTACTGGTCTCTCAGATCACTCTGTCTACTGCAAGATTCAGCTCATTTCATTTTGTAAAACTTTTGAGGAGTCCCCATGTCCTTTTTGCTGTCAAATCCTTGGAATCCTTATGTTATGTCCTCTTTCATCTGTAACAATGTGAGTCATATCAGTTCTATAATCATCCATTTCCCATTGCTCTGCCACAGTGTTTCTGATATCTCCTTAATCTACATTATAGGTCTTGTAAGAATATTATTATACCAATGTGTTAAAGTAGCATCTACACCCACTGTCCATGGTCCCATACTCCAATAGCTTTTTAAATTGCCAGTGCACTTTCATGTCTCACACTGACTATGATCATACAACTCACTGCAGATCCAACTGGTTATTCAGACCTTCTTTTGCAAATGTCTCACTCTCACCTAGTAAAAAAAAAAAAAAAAAAACAAGACAAGAAAAAAATAAAACTTATTATCTGCTAAAAAGATTGCCACTTTCTTTCAAAAGGCATATATGAAAAAATATATGTACAATAATTGATTGATCTTTGAGTATTATGTCCAGGTAATCATTATTTGAAAGTGAAAGTATAAAATGCCTTTGTGAATATTCATCAAACCAATGCAAAAATATTTGTAATTCTGTCCTGCTATCAGTGCTTCTGCTAGGTACAAAAGTTTATGAGCTAAGAAATGAATAAATTCCTGAACAGAAGGCAATAAACTCCAATGCCAGACACCCATATTTTCATCAGAAAATAAAACATAACCAAATAAAAATACCTTAGAACGTTTACTTTGATGTACATATCTATAATGCATATGATGGACTTGAGTTGTAAACTGTTTGTAATGATTTCCATTATTTGTTCTTTTTATAACTGTGCCATTAAATTCAAAGATCAGTATGCATTGCGAAAGCAAGAAAACTGCTGGAAATGCAGTGTCTCACACACAGATTGAAATGATATTCAGCAGGGTGGAATCAAAGTCATGTCTTGCAATGTACAAAACGTAGCCCCATACTTCAGTGAGCAAACTAATAGGCTATGCTGTCAAAATCCAGAGACAAAATGAGGCACCAAATGTCAAAGCTGTCTGGTTAGGCAGAAAACATCCTCTTAATTAGTCGATAGTAAAACTATCTAAATATTTTTGATATGCTAGTGACAGTGATCAAATTAAATTACTGGAGGAGCAGATCTGTGACACTGCTGAATTAGTGAGCAAGTAACACCATCAGACAAAGATCACAGGGCCGACTGTTTCATCATAACTGCAGCGATGCTCCAAGTGTCCCGCAGTATCTATAGTACAAAGATTCATTCTAAACACAGGTATATTCCTGTGATTTGTAAGTGACTAACTTTGTTTCCATTAAAGTTTGCAAAATGACTTCTGCTGTTATGTTAACAGAAATATTGTTTTCAGATTGACAAGAGGGCTTGGTTTCTCACTTCATATAGTGTGAAACTACAGGTAGGATAACAAGCACCTAAGCTAGTGTCTATAATGACTGTATTAGAATTTCTCAGGCATGTTTTTATTATTATTACACCCCATATGTCATATTGCTTTTCAAAGATTAACCAGGTGGTTAGATTAGACAGCTGTTATACAAATTTAGCAACTATTGAGTTATACTGATTATCATATGGAAAAAGAGAAATTTCATTTTCTCAACTAACTAGATTATTTATTCTGAATTAATGAATTGTTATGCTGCATCATATCTCTGCAAATCACTTCATTTTCTTAAGAAAATTATATAATTTTTCTTGGAAAATAGGCTTATATGATGCCTTCATATGAATTTATTAATTTTTGAAATCAGACTATCCATTTTATTTTAAAAGAAACATCATAATTTGAATATTGATAAAAAAATATTTTATTGTCCTGCAGTCCATTTACACCCTATGAAAAGAAGGCACATACATATGCCAATGGAAGAACATGTGTGTTGTTTATGTTGACGTGAAGATGGTACAAATCTGTACAATCCATTTTCTTCAGTTTAGTATGATAGATTACCCATAAAGAGACAGTAAGACATTACTAAACAGGTGGACTGTGCTTTTTTATAAACATGTAAACATTAACAACAATACAAGACAGTCTTAATGGCATAGGGCCAGATTTACGAAGGCTTGCACAGAGTCTAAGAGTAGTGTAAGACTCCAGACAGCCAATATGTCTGTCGAGTGATCCAGGAATAGCCGGCAGGGGCATGCATGAGAGCTCCTAAAATGACTCTTGCACGGACAGTGTTAGGTTATGCAAGTTACCTCATTTGCTGCTGAAAGCTATGCAAATGAGGTAAATTTGCGATCCAGGAAACACTAACCTGTCCGAGTAAGAGTAGTGTTGTTTGCAGAAATGTACTCGGTTGGTAACTGAGTACCGTTCTGCAAATAGCAAAACGGAGCAATGACAGCTCCAAATAAAGGATGCATCCAGTTGAGGAAGCATGTCAATGGCCAAATATAAAGGCATTGGCATTTATATGTGTTGCAAAATAATAAAAAATATTTTTTTCTCCAATCTCCGATGTTTAAGCATAGCGCAGTGTCGTGCAAATGTGCTGCACTCTAAAAACCATAAAAATAAATAAATAAAAGCCAAAAATAGGCATTTTATTAAAAATATCCATCTGCCATGCAAGTGAATGGCAGGCTGAAGACAACATGGCTACTGAATAGTGGTTGCTAAGGGGGGAAGCTCAGTGTGACAGATGTAACCAAGCATGAGTAGGCAATCCTATGCAAATGAGTATAAGGATAGTGAATCCCAATTTTCCCTGCCATGTGAACCATGTCCCTAGAGTTTAAGAGTAGGATTAGGGGAGTAACAGAGTAGAAGATATGTGACATCATGAGGGGGGTATGTATCAAAGACTGTAAGCTTATTGGAGCAGAGTGGCATGTGTTTGCTGTGAGTTACACAAGACTGGAAGAGGCGTGTCTACAGTTGTCTGAACTGAAATCCAGAAACCAAAGGTGTACGCTGTGGCTACCACCAAAGTTTCTTGCAAAGATGCTTACACTGTGTGCGAGCATGTGCGCACCTGTACACCTGTCTAAGCCTGTGTGCGCATGTGTGCACCTGTGTAAGCCTGTGTAAGGCTGTCTAAGCCTGTGTGCATGGATGTGCACCCACCTAAGCCTGTGTAGGCCTGTCTAAGGCTGTGTGCATGCGTGTATGCATCTGTGCACTCGTGTATGCCTGTTTGCGCTTGTTTGTGCTGCGCCACCCCCTGTGGAAACAGAAAAGGGAAAAGGAAGGAAAAGTAGTAGTAGGAAGTTAACCAAGGAGAACTAGCAGAGCTGCCAGGTGAAATCAGTCAGAATCAGCCAATTACACAGGCAGTACACTAGCCCAGCCCAGCACTTAAAACTCTGCAAACAACATTACCCCATGTTTTACTCAGAAACACTGCAACACTGCAGTATACAAAGAGATGGGAAAACTTAAAAAGCTTAACTGAGAAAAAAATGTTAGGGGCTGCCATTGCTATTATAAGGCAACATGTGCAAGATACTGAAGGTGGTGCCATTGTGGATGTTGCTGAGCAACCCACAGTGAGGAGAAGGAGAAGAGTGTACAGACCCAGGGTAACCTTCCAGGGGCTACATGAGCTGGAGATAGTGGAGTGCTATAGAGTGGACAGAGAGCTCCTGCAGCAAATTGTTGAGCTGTGCAGGCCACGCCTCACACACAGAACCATCAGAGGGGAACCCATCCCAGTGGAAACCAAGGTATGTGTTGGCCTAAGAATACTAGCAACAGGTACCTTCCAGAGACCAACTGGTGATATGATGGGGATTTCACAGGCATCAGCATCCAGGGTACTGCACCACTTCCTGAATGCCATGTCAGCACATGTCGGTGATCATGTATATTTCTCCAATACCCGTGAGGTATTGGCCAGCAATATGCATCTCTTCCAGCAAATAGCGGAATACCCTTAGGTAGTGGGTGCAATTGACTGCACGCACATACACATCAAAGCACCAGCCGGTGAGTGGGGTAGGGCCTACATCATACGCAAGGGCTTTCACTCCATCAACTGCCAGGTTGTGTGCGATGCCCAGGGCATAATACTGAATGTGTGTGCTGGCTGCCCTGGAAGCTACCACGATTCCCATATCTGGCATCTGATGCAGTTGTACCAGACATTTGCCAATGGGGACATCCCTGACGGTCACCTAGTGGGGGATGCTGGATATGCACTGGAGCCATGGCTGATGACACCCATCAGAAATGCACACACACCTGAACAAGAACTCCATAATGAGGCACACGCACAAACATGAAATGTAATCGAGCATGTGTTTGGGATGCTCACTTCACGGTTCCAGTGCCTGGACACATCCGGTGGAGCCTTGCAGTACTCACCAACTACATGTACCCAAATTGTCATGGTATGTGCCATGCTACACAATATGATCCTGTAAAAACAGCTGCAGCAGGAACAGCATGGGGCAGGGCCAAACAGCACCCCACCATTTCCAAGGCCTGCAAAGGCACAGAGTGACTCGGAGGAACAACCTGAGCCTGCCCCAGTAGGCAGAAGGAGGAGTGCCCAGTATGCCTTGGCCTTGGCAAAGAGGCAACGGATAGCACATACACTGGCTCAGTAGGAACCCTGGAAATTATACCTCTCTCTGATTCGCACATAAAATAAAAGGGATGCCTAACTTGACACTACCTGTTTCCAAACATGTATAGGAAGTGTAGTATGTGCATCTGACATAGGCAGCTCTCCAGCACCACCGGAGGCATGATTGCCATGTTTTAAGCAATGTAAAGCAGTGCTAAGCAGCATTTACCAATATTTAGTATATGTAAACAAAATTGTCCGTGCTAACTAGCGTAATGTTGGGCAACGTTGAGCAATGTTGGGAAAGGTTGGGCAAAGTCGTGCAAAGTTGAGCAAAGTCAGGTAAACATGCTCATATTTGCTTTACTGTTCCTTAAGCAGTCTGGTCTGCCCAGCATGAAAATAAAAAGCAGTGACAGGGCTCGAACCCAGGATACTGTGCACTATAGTCACAATACTGAATCACTAAGCCATGATAGCACTTCAGTGGCACAGACACAGCAGGACAATTGTACAGTAATGCAAACACAAAGAAATGCTGTATCATGTCCTTAAAGAGGCATATGGGTAACCTCCCCCACAGGCCTATGCAGACAGAGAACATCAGGCCAGGTGGTGTGATGTGGGTTGTGTAGGCTAAGAAGTTGCAATCTAATGTATGTGACATTGGATGCGGGATCTGTAGCACAGTAGTATACCTCAAGCCAGTATGATAGGCAACAGTACAGACTGAAATGGTGTACCGTACGTAGCAGTGCAGGCATAGCAAATGTGTATAAGTGTCAGGTGAAACCCTTATCCTATGTGCACCCACAGTAACAATCAAGTGTGCCACTGGGTAGAAATGTACAAAGAATAGCTGTCCCCCCTGTGTGTAGAAAAGTTGATAAGTCTATGCAAAGTGTCTCATGGAAGCCCTGCAGGCAGGGCATGATCCCTGTTGATCTATGACATAAAGGTGAGCCCTGCTGTAAAGGGACAACTTGACTTTCCATACACATATAGTATAAATGTCTATACTGGATGTGCTCACACACTCCAACAAATGTAGTGGATTTCATTCAGCATCACACTAAAAGGTCATACTGGGCATGCTCACACACTTATGCCAAATATGAAGGTGATAATAAGGGATCTGTGGACATATGTGGATAGACATCTCTACTTCCAGAAACACATTCACAAAGTTGTCAGAAAATCATGCTATGTGTTCACATAAACTGCCAAGGTCTGTGCATGTAGGTCAAAGAAGGTTCCCAGTACTCATCAGTCATCAGACCCATCAGAGAGTACCACAACACACCTGCAATGAATCAGACTAGGCACGTTCAGCAGCCAGAAAGACCACTGAAGTACCCTAACAAGAGGATTACTGGCTTCAAACAGTTGTCCCATGCAACAAGACTGAATGTAACCCAATCTGTACTCTGTTGCATACTGTCTACTCAGGAGATCTCTGCCCAACAGGCAGGTCCATGTCATGGCTACACTCAGATCTGTACTGAGTTACAGCTCAATGGCACTAAATATACAGACCCAACTGATATTGCCAAAATCCTGGCAGATAGGATCAATGTTAACTGTACCCCCCTCTCACCCATGAAAGAGCACATCTCTATAATGGAAGACTGCAAAGTTGCTGTCATCATGGCTGCACAGGTAAAAAACACTCTCCAAAGCCAGTATCACAGCAGCCATGGGACCAGATAACTTCACAGGCTGTATTCCACACAAACCCCAGAATGAACAGGCACCACACTGACGTACCATGTGCAGTCATAGCCTCACCTCATGCTTTGTGCCTGTTGAATGGTGCACAATGACGGTTATCCCACTACACAAGGGTGGAGACACCACGGACCCCAGGAACTAGCGCTCCATTAGCCTGACGAGCCCACTCTTCAAGGCCATGGAATGTATCATCATACAACATATAAACAATTACATTTGTAATCCCCAAACACTGGACCACAACCATGTTCGGTTTGTAAAATGCAGATCATGTCACTTAAACCTGATAGATGACATTGAAGCAGTCAACAGAACCGTCGACAAGGGTAAGGTGGTTCACACAGCCTATGTTGATCCTGCCATGGCTTACAACACCACCCCACACTCTGGAAATATAGATAAACCCACTAAACTAGGTATAAATTGCTATGTCACAAGATGTGTTGCCAACAGGCTTACTGACAGAACACACACTGTGAAAGTAGCAGACTCCAAGTATGACTTTGGACCAGTGATGAGTGCAGTACCACAAGGTCCAGTCCTGTGTCTTGTCCTGTTTAGTATCTACTTCCCTGAATTAAACTTTAACATGGAAAGTCTGTGGCTACAGAAGTTACCAGAGTACTGCAATCTAGGAGCCATAATTGTAAACACTAAAGATGTGGAAATCCTACAAAAGGGCCTCACTGAGACAGATGGCTGTTGTCAAAGCCATGGGCTCTAGCTCAATGCCAAAAGGTGTATTGTCATTCCCTTTGTTAAAACCTCTGTAGCCAAGAACTACAACATAGGCAGTAGTATACTTAACACTGAAAGTGTGACAAGAGACCTTGGGTCACAGGTGTACACTGGACACAAGTGTGATAATCACATCCCCACAGTAGTCAGGAAACCCTGCTATGTGGCACACCTCATCACAAAATGTGTCTCATGCAGAATAGAAGAGGGCATTATTCCCTGTTACTCATCACTCACTAGAACTATAATACAGTACAATGCCACTTTTGCTATGTACCTCACAAGACAACTACAACAACTGTAAAGCCTGCAGCAATACCTCACAAAGGGCATTAGTGGCCAGAAATACATGCCATACACAGACCATATCAAAATGCTCCATCTGTACTCCCTTGCATATCACCTACTCAAATGTGTTCACTGCCTAACATACAAAGCTATGTCAAATGTAGAGCTGTTGGACATGCTCCATGTAAAACACTCACAATCCCTCTGACCTTCGGACCCAAAACCACGAGTGAAATACTAAAGGAAGGGGTGTACCCATTTACCTTATGGATACCCACACCTTCAGGTTAGTGGCACAGCATGAGGCCTTGGAGACCATGCAAGTGCAACTAACATTGGGCAAAGCTGCTCATCAGATTGTAGCCTGCTACAGATTACCTACCTTGTCACAGAAACCTCACTCAGTATTCCTGAGAACAGTGGAAAATATAGAGGTCCTATCAAACACCATTATATGAGATGATTACAACTACCCAAACAATGAGTGGGAGAATTACTTGTGTACATCTTTTGCCCAATGTTTCCTAGAGTTTAAAAGCTCTAACACCCTGGAACAGCTGGTCACCATGCTCCCTAGAGGTGACACCATACTAGACATGATCATCACCAACATGGGGTACCAGTGTTCCACAACAGAGATAAATACCTCGCTGGTAATATCAGATCATAAAGTAATCACACTGAACATCCACATCCCGCCTCCTCCACCCAGTCAATGAAACCACCGTGAAGACATTTTCAAAAGAAAACTGCACACGTCCCAAGACAAAAGTGGAAAGTTCCAAAGACCTCTTGCTGTAGGATAATGGTATACAATCTGCCGAATCAGTTACAAGTGAATCCTATGAGCATCTACAGGGATGCATGGATCGAGACATCACAAATAAAACGAAAATGCATTCCTCCAAAAATAAGAAAACAATCTGGTGGTCATTGCCCATAAATAAGCTAGACAACCAAAGGAGGAAACTAACACCTGATAGAGCCAACTTCAGAAAAGGAAAGGCATCACTGATCATTATTAGGAAGAAGCAATGATCGCTCATAAAATAATTCAAGGACACTTTCAAAAGACAAATTGCCAAGGACTGTAAGAATGACAACCACAAAGCCTGCGGTAGCTATACCAGACATGTAGGTGTCAACTTCCAAATATGCTGTCAACTACTGACAAATGGCAAGGAATACACTGAACCAACCTTCATTGCCCACATCCTGGGGGCGATGTTCAGTGCAAACTTCCCCCCATCACCCCCAAAAGGGCCTGTGTCCATCACAAAAGGATGCAGAGCCACAGACATCATGGACATGCAGGTAAAGACAGCCCTCTCCAAAGCCAAGAACACATCATCAATGGGACTGGATGGTGTCCCAGGCTGCGTCTTACACTAGGCCCAAAAGGAACTACACCCTCACCTACATTCACTTCCCAGACTCCATCGTATCACAGGGTATGTACCCAAAGAATGGCATACACTAACAGTCATCCAGCCCAACAAAGGGAGTGCCACAACAGAACCTGGAAACCATTGCCCTATATGTCTACTCAGCCTGGTGTACAAAGCTATTGAGCAAATTGTCATGGAACCCATAAACAGTGACATTGGGGACATAATGACACTGGACTCTACACAACCCTGCCTTGTTAAAGGCAGATCCTGCCTCCTAAACATAGTTGACTTATTACAAACAGTTATCAAGGACATAGATGGAGGTGAAAGTAGCCCACACAGCCCACCTGGTCCTCACTAAGGACGTTTTACACCATTCCCCACTCTGTCATCATGGATACGCTTACCAGCCTGAACATCAACAGCTATGTCACAGGATGTGTGGCCAAGTGGCTCACAGATCAAACACACATGTTCAGAGTTGCTGGTGCCATGTCTGACTCTAAGACTGTCACAAATGGCATCCCACAAGTTTTGGCCCTGGGACACCGCCTGTTCAGTAGACACCGCTCTGAGGTACAGGCAAGCATGGGAGGAGTATGGCTGAACAGGTTTGCAGATGACTGCTAACTGTGGTCCATAATCGACTCTATTGCTGACACACACATCCTCCAGAAGGGGCTTACAGAGACAGATACCTGGTGTCAAAACAATGCCCCAAGAAGAATGGCAAAGAATGCATAGTCATCCCCTTTGGCTAAAACAAAGTGCAAACAAATTACCACATAGGTGGTACTCCAGTATATATGGAGAAAGTCATGAAGGCCCTGGGGACACAGTTAGATAGTACACTCATCTTTGATGATCACATGGCCAAAGTGTTTAGACATTCCTTCTATGTAGCCCATCCAATGTCACCTAATGTAACCCACTTTGTCTAGTCTGATGATGTCACCAACCTACAAATATACCTGTGGAAAGTAGAACTTACAGTAATGTGTATAGCGCGTCGTCTAAATGCATACTGCTGTAGTATCATAAACCAGTTAGGTAGGGGTTTGAATCCTGCACTTGACAAGTGTGTATGAATGTTTGTGTTTGATCTCCTTGGAGAGGATCAACCTTTTTGGAGAGTACTTATAACACCTTAAAAGTGGTATAATCTTTGTCAGGTCAGATGATGTCACCATCCTACAAATATACCTGTGGAAAAAAGAACTCACTGTAATGTGTATAGCATGTCATGTAAATGCATACTCCTGTAGTATCATAAACGAGTTAGGTAGGGGTTTGAATCCTGCACTTGACACCTGTGTGTTTGCGTGTAATAACCTTGGAGAGGAGCACCCTTTTTGCAGAGTAGTAAAACACCTTACAAGTGGTATACTTATCTTTGTCAAATCTGATGATGTCACCATCTTACAAATATACCTGTGAAAAAGAGAAATCCCAGTAATGTGTATAGCACGCCGTGTTAATGCGTACTGCTCTAGTATCATGAAGTAGTTAGGTAGGGGTTTGAATCCTGCACTCAGTGAGTGTGTGTGCTCTATGTGTGTGGCACTGTTGGTCAATGTCTAGTGGGTTTTGCTTTTACTACTGTATGACATATCAGTATGCATTGCACATGTGAGGTAGCTGTGTGGCAAATGCATATACATACATGTTACCTCAATTATTGTATGTGTGTGAACCCTGCTTTATCCAAGAACACAGCTGTCATCTTTGGCAGACTGTGCTGCTGCTTCGCAGACCTTAGGTCACATCTGTATGCTTGTGACAAGGCCAGCCACTGCAGTGATCCATGGCCTAGGTCGTCCATGTCACACACATTCATTACGGTTTCTATTGAATTGTGTGAGTGAGGGTTTATGGCTGAGGTATAAGTTAGACCTGTTCTTTTTTTTTTTTTTTTTTTTCCATAATAAATTTTTATTGATATATATTTTCAAAATACAATAAAATCACATACATAATTCACTACTATTACTATCAAAACTATATACAATATCTACATGAAATGCTTCCATATAAAAATCGTCATTAATCCAAAAGAGAAAACACCAGGGAAGAAAAACAAAGCCAAAGCATTTGTAGAAGTACTTTGCGTCCATACATATCATACATGTTTTCAAAACATTGTTTCCTCCACATCTACATCCAAACATTAATATAGTCCTAATAACAGTATTATGCTAATATAATGTTAAAAACCTTTTCCCATATTTTCAGGTTATTAATATTTTTGTTACTTTGCTTCAGGAATAATTTATGTGCTAATATATGCTTTATAGCCACAAGCTTGACATTATCCCATGATGTCTTGTCTGGTTCTAGCCAATTTGTAGCTATATATAACTTCATCAGCAAAAAAATATTCATACATATTATAGTTTGTGACCTAGAGAGCTCTCTTGGAGGAACATGTAGAATCATAAACTCCCATGATAACGTTGAACTTTGATAACCCATCTTTTGTAGTTGTGATCTAAGAGAGTTCCAAAGTTTATATATACACTTGCAGCTCCAGAACATATGAAGAAGATCCGCCGTTTGATTTGTGCAATATGGACAAGTTGGAGAATTCCTAGGATTAAATTTATGTAACCTAAGATGAGTATAATAAGCATTATTCCAAATCATCAACTGCGTATACATCAACTTTTGAAAGGAGACCGATTTTATTGTTAAATCAATTGCTTTTAATATCTGATTATCTGCTACTGTCATTTTGTTTACCCAATACCCTGACAACAGAATTTTATCCTGGAATTTTAAATCTTTAATTAATTTATTTGTTGTTGTTATAAATTTGACCTCCTGTTGGAGAGCCTGCCACAATTCAGAGCATTTATCCACAATTCCGACTACCGGTTTAAAGTTTTCAAAATGACTCAGAGCAAGTTCTCTGATTTGTGTCATGACAACCATATAACTCTTAGGAAGATTCAATTCCTGTCTAACTTGCGAAGCCGATAAATGAAATTTATTAAAAACATCAATCAGAGTCAAATTAACTATTAATGGGAATTTACTAAGATCAATCAACTGATTATTTAGTTTAAAATAAAGGCTGAAAAATCATCATATATTGCAACAAGTCTACTGATTGGAATAAATTTTGCAAAGATGACACATGTGTTTTTAAGTGGTCCATAATCCCATACTTTATCAAACTACTTTTATCCAAAAAGGGTAAAGCTTTAGGATTTATGTTCCGATCTAGAATATGCTTGTAATTCAAGACCACTCAAGTTGGTATCCACATTGTACTAATTACCTCGTAATTAGCAATTCTTAAACACCTGTTGGCATTCACAATTAAATAGTATACTTCAAAATTCGGTAACTCAAGTCCTCCTCTACTCTTCGGGGTCATTAATTTCTCATACGATATTCTAGTTTTCTTTGGCTCACAAATAAATTTAGCTAGATCTTTATGAATTTGTTTAAAAACTGTCTTTGTAATTGATACTTGAGCAGACCTAAAGATATACAACATTCGTGGTAATATATTCATTTTCACTATTGATACTTTTTCCAATACCGGTAGTCTTAAATTCCTCCATCTGCCACAATCAGCTACTATTAATTCCCATACTCGTTTAATATTATTACTATAAAAGTCCTTATATCCGTAGAGAAGCTAATACCCAAATATTTGATATTTTCTTTACATGATATCTTCCCCACCAGGGACATTAATGAAAAAGGTTTAGGGGTTCTTAACGGGAAAATACTAGTTTTCTCCAAATTAATTTTGTAATTAGAGACTTCTGAAAATTCGTTTATAGCATTTAATATCTTTTCACTATCAGAAATTGAGGTTGTACAATAAATAATAAGATCATCAGCAAATGCCAACATTACTAATTTATTCCTATAAAGTATTGGTGCATTATGATACAGATTTTGCTTAATATATAAAATAGAGGTTCTAAATAAAGGTTAAACAATAAGGGGGACAAAGGGCAACCCTGCCGTGTACCATTTTTAATCTGTATTCTTTTAGAATAACTCCTATTAATATATAACGTAGTATAAGGATTACTATATAATATCTGTAGTATCTGAATAAATTCCTGTGGCATATTGAAATAAGGCAACACATCAAACAAAAAGTTTATATCCACTCTATCAAATGCTTTCTGAGCATCTATTATAAGGGCATAAATATTAGAGTTGTTTTGTTTAGCATACATCATCATATTATGTAGTGTAAGTGTGTTATCACTAGTTTGTCTAGTTGCCATAAATCCAGCCTGTTCCTTAGAAATTAAATGGATCATAATCTTTTTTAATCTACATGCTATAATGGTAGTTAGAATTTTCATATCCACATTTATTAATGCTATTGGCCTGTAATTGTCCGGGCTTTGGGGTCTGAATTAGCTTTATGTATAAAGATTGTTTTGATGCATTAAGGTGAGGGTCACTAATTTTATTTCTGATTATGTAGTTAAATACATGAGACAATATTTTACCAAAACTATCAGCAAACTCTTTATAAAATTCAACTGTCAAACCATCAGGACCTGGGGACTTATGTACTTTCATATGTTGAATTACATATACTATTTCCTCTGAAGATATAGGTTTAATCAGATCACCTTGCAGACTCTCTTCTAATTTTGGAAAATACATTTTTTGCAAGAATCTTTTATTCTGTTTATGTATAGATCTATCAATTTGACCCTCATAAACCTTGGTATAGATTTTTTCGAAAATATCAATAATATCCTCAGTTTTAGAATACACTGTGTCATTGCATTGTATTTCCGAAATATGTACAGTTGTTTTCGATTGATTTATAATATGTTAGACCTGTTCTAACGCAGCAAAATCTGTCAATGATGACTATTCATTATAGGTGTACAACAACCTTTGTGGATATGCATGCAGACCCCTTATTGCTTATGTGATCCACCAAGGTATTTCAAAATACCTTAGGAAATGTGATTATCAAAGAAGAGATGATGTAACACTTGGTTGCATGTACACATTGGTATCTGTTCATCATGTTGGTGGCTACTACCTATGTGGTACTGTGGGTATACTATGTTCCGTAAAGGTGGATGACTATGCTTAGTTTGGCTAATAGCTTTACAGCATGGGTTTGACAACAGTTATCTGTCTGTATGATATCCTTGTGGAGGATGTGTGTGTCATCTGGAGAATGCATTATAGGCCACAGTATGCGTTACTAGACGTGGGCAGACATATCCCTACTGTGATTGCTTGTACCTAAGAGAGCTATATGCCAAACAGGAGTGGTCTCAGTAATGGGTGCAGGTGAATACCACTGGTTACTGGCATAGTATAGTACCTGAAGGATCCAAATGATGCTGTGTGTCCTACAGCTGTGTGTCAGTCGTGAAGACATCATCTAACAATTGGTTATGGTCAGGCTGTTAAAGTTATGTATACTACCAGAATGCAGAACAATGACAGATAGTAACAGTATCACCCACAGCACAGTGTCAAACCATGTCATACACACATGTGTAGTCAGGTTCCGAAATGTGTGAGTACAATGCATACTGGCCACCAATAGAAACTATGTAGTGTTACTGTGTAATAGAGGGCATGTCACCCTGCCCATGTGTCCACTATGCATGTACATGCAGCCAGTGCACCTCCACCATGTTCACAAATGTACATCTGCAAATCTGTGCTACACACATCCCACACATACTGTCCACTCTCTAACACATGCTGCCAATGCTACACACATACACACATCAGCCAAGTGGCACGTGGGCGGACAATACACTATTTTAAATAACACTGGTGTAAACAATACTACAATGACAATCATAGATTTAATGCATCATGCCTGCTCAGCTACACCTTCAAGCATATCATTACACTCTACTGCTGACAACATGGTAACATTGGTATACTGCTATAAACTCACCCTGTGCATCAGCACCATGGTAGCCTATTCCTGCATTAAGGTAAGAGTCACTAATTTTATTTCTGATTATGTAGTTAAATACATGAGACAATATTTTACCAAAACTATCAGCAAACTCTTTATAAAATTCAACTGTCAAACCATCAGGACCTGGGGACTTATGTACTTTCATATGTTGAATTACATATACTATTTCCTCTGAAGATATAGGTTTAATCAGATCACCTTGCAGACTCTCTTCTAATTTTGGAAAATAAATTTTTTGCAAGAATCTTTTATTCTGTTTATGTATAGATCTATCAATTTGACCCTCATAAACCTTGGTATAGATTTTTTTCGAAAATATCAATAATATCCTCCGTTTTAGAATATACTGTGTCATTGCATTGTATTTCCAAAATATGTACAGTTGTTTTCGATTGATTTATAATATGTTAGACCTGTTCTAATGCAGCAAAATATGTCAATGATGACTATTCATTATAGGTGTACAACAACCTTTGTGGATATGCATGCAGGCCCCTTATTGCTTATTTGATCCACCAAGGTATTTCAAAATACCTTAGGAAATGTGATTATCAAAGAAGAGATGACGTAACACTTGGTTGCATGTACACATTGGTATCTGTTCATCATGTTGGTGGCTACTACCTATGTGGTACTGTGGGTATACTATGTTCCGTAAAGTTGGATGACTATGCTTAGTTTGGCTAATAGATTTACAGCATGGGTTTCACAGCAGTTATCTGTCTGTATGATACCCTTGTGGAGGATGTGTGTGTCATCTGGAGAATGCATTATAGGCCACAGTATGCGTTACTAGACGTGGACAAACATATCCCTACTGTGATTGCTTGTACCTAAGAGAGCTATATGCCAAACAGGAGTGGTCTCAGTAATGGGTGCAGGTGAATACCACTGGTTACTGGCATAGTATAGTACCCGAAGGATCCAAATGATGCTGTGTGTCCTACAGCTGTGTGTCAGTCGTGAAGACATCATCTAACAATTGGTTATGGTCAGGCTGCTAAAGTTATGTATACTACCAGAATGCAGAACAATGACAGATAGTAACAGTATCACCCACAGCACAGTGTCAAACCATGTCATACACACATGTGTAGTCAGGTTCCGAAATGTGTGAGTACAATGCATACTGGCCACCAATAGAAACTATGTAGTGTTACTGTGTAATATAGGGCATGTCACCCTGCCCATGTGTCCACTATGCATGTACATGCAGCCAGTGCACCTCCACCATGTTCACAGATGTACATCTGCAAATCTGTGCTACACACATCCCACACATACTGTCCACTCTCTAACACATGCTGCCAATGCTACACACATACACACATCAGCCAAGTGGCACGTGGGTGGACAATACACTATTTTAAATAACACTGGTGTAAACAATACTACAATGACAATCATAGATTTAATGCATCATGCCTGCTCAGCTACACCTTCAAGCATATCATTACACTCTACTGCTGACAACATGGTAACATTGGTATACTGCTATAAACTCACCCTGTGCATCAACACGATGGTAGCCTATTCCTGTATTGATGTTACAGATGATAGGAGGTGGCAGAGGTTTCATCATATGCACAGGGAGTGTTGTTGGTTTGCCAGAGGCCTACAATGAGCCATCCAATCGACATGTATGTGTGTGTGTGTGTGTGTGTGTGTGTGTGTGTGTGTGTGTGTGTGTGTGTGTGTGTGTGGACAAGAGTACTGCTATGGGCCAATGTTGATGTAATGTGTGCGGGTATGTGTTAGCCCTAGGTGTCTGGTGCATATGTGTGTGTGTCTGCATGCACACAGTTCCACCATGTGGCTGCCATATATGGGTATTGGTGGGACAGCCACAGACTGTACCTGCCAGGCTTTACAGATCACCGTCTCTGGCCATGGATACGGTACCTGTGCCTGGCAGGGTTGCTACTGACACTATCAGGTACTAAGTCAGACTGGGTACTATCCCCAAAGGTAGATGGATGTACACTGGACCCAGGTCCCAGCTGGGACTGTCCAGAGCCATGTGAACGTGGTCTTCTAGGACGTTCTATGAACAGCCCACCCCCAACATTGCTGGGGCTGGTACTGGCACTACGGGAGCAGCTGTCACTTGAGGGACGTCTGTGGTGACTGCCAGCTGCTGATGTTGCTGGCATATGTCCACGTCGACGACTCAACCATCCCGCACTGTCCTGACACATGGACGTGACATTGCAGAGGACATCTAATATCTCTCCCCAACGTCTATCTGTGACCTAAGTGTAATGACAGATGGCACCTGCTAGGTCACGAATACTGTCAGTGATATGTGCCCTCTGTGCCCTTAGTCCCTGTCTGGCATACTGTTCCATAAGTGCCTGTGCCTCCATGACAGCCTGGAACATGTGTGATGTTGTCAGACCTGTGGCACATCTGCCAGAGGCATGATAAGCAGCAGTGCTCTGATGAGAACCCCTGGACATCTGCCTTTGTGGTACCCTTCCAGACATCTGGGTTTGGCTGCTGTGTTGGGATGCATGTGCTATGGATACCATACTGTCCTGGCCAATGCTGACTGTATGCTGTCCCTCAGCTAAGGGCATTGGTGATGGATGTTTTGGCAGTATGACTGTGTGCATGGATGGGGTGGACACTTGTGTACTGTCAATTGGTGGCCCAGTGACAGACCCTGGCAAACATGCCTGTGCCTCAACACACCTATCGTCATCATCACTATTTTGCTCAGTGACAATTGTTTCCCTGCTGCAGTGAACTAGTCCAAAGTCAGCACCTGTGAGAGGAAGACAGGAAACACACTTTACGACCTGTACATGATGTCGGCACACATGCACACAAGAACACATGAACACATGCACACAAGAACACATGCACACATGCACACATGAAGACATACACACATGCACACATGAACACATGAACACATGCACACATGCACACATGAACACATGCACACATGCACACATGAACACATGAACACATGCACACATGAACACATGAACACATGCACACATGAACACATGAACACATGCACATGCACACATGAACACATGCACACATGAACACATGAACACATGCACACACACACACACACACACACACACACACACACACACACACACACACACACACACATGCACACACACTACCAGCAATCCAGAACATACTCAATAGCAGGAGATTGAGGGGTACAGTATCACAAGGCAAACAGTTATATCACACATGTCAACATGCAGGATGTGTGTTGCTCAACAGCATGCAGTGCGGGTGTAGACAGCCCTTGATAATAACAGTATACATGGCTTTGATGCATGTGTGTTGTTGTTCAGTGATTGGCCTCACCCTGGAATGCAATGTGTACATGGACACAACATTGCTGTGCAAGTATTAAAAACTCTGCAATGTCCTGTGCACCATCACTCACAGATATACATACCATGGCTGGATGTGTATCTGTGTGTCGCATAGATATCCATTTCTGATTATGTGATGTGTCTTTAGTAGATGATTGTGGGCACAAGTTTAGGACATGCATGCTATGTATACACACAGGATGAGTGGTGCATGTATACCTGATGGAATACCATTGCTCAACATAGCCATTGTACAGTGGTTATGGTGAGTGTAGGACATATTTTGTACATGCCAGTGCCAGCCATGACATGGCATGCTACAACACAACTGCAACGTTAAACTTCACACATACACAGTGTGTGTCATGTGACCTATACACTCAATAGCATTGCAAGACATATATGTGTCACTTTGTACAAATGGTGATTGCTATGCATAATGTGTATCAGTGCATATGTTTGCACACACACAACATTGAGGTGCATAGCAGTTAATGCTATGTGTGGTACTGTGGTCACTGTAACTGGATGGGGTGTAGTAAGATGAGCCATCCTCATGCAGCATCATGTGGTCACGCAAGGCTACTAATGTGTGCCAGACCGGCACATACCATGCTGTACCGGAACTGCTGTACCATGGCTACATTCACCATTTCACAGCCAGTTGTTACATGGGTTTGTATGGTGCCCAATAGGGGGCATTGCCTAACATGAATGTGTTATGTGTTGAAGAGTGTCACACAGCCACATGAGAGGCATCTACCACTCAGGTAAATTATGTGGGCTTTGTGGTTGACATTTGGGATACTGGAGTGTGACCTTACAGCAGGTGTCTGAATACGCCATGTGTAGCATGTTAACTTGTACTGTGTATGACAAAGTTGTGTATGTTGTGTGCATGTTTATCGACTCTGCCTATCCAACGTCCACTACAGTGTTGCCACAATTGTGTGGGATGCTCTGTGTATTGTATGTGTTTTAGACAGCTACCCACGTTACTGGGATGTGCATAGTCTCACAGCAAACATGCACAGCATGCATTATGCGTAGGTGTGTGTTAAATAAAAACAAATTATGACAACACAGGAGGCTCAGATGCAAAAAACTTTACTAGTGTACACCAGGAGGGAAAATACCATAGAATACAAGTATAGAGTTTTGTCTGGCATGATACAGGAAATGTACTATGTTATATAGTCATACATTCAAGCTGTGCCCACTTTACTGACGTGGTCAGTCACAGGGCACCTACATCACTATGGTCTACAATATTTTATTCATAAGAAAAAGCTGATGTTATACTTTTTAAAAGTTTTCCCATGAGAATAATACAGCCTTGCAAAGCACCTGGTCAGTTATAATGTCTTTCTGTAAATGTTATTCTTTCAAGGTTTCAGTCCTGCTCGAATACAATAGTCAGTTCAGTCTTGTAATACACTTCTTTGATCTTCTTGCAACATTACTTTTAGCAGCTGTGCTTTATCTCTGATAATATTCGCAAGGCCAACCATCTCAGAGGAAGGAAGAAAGATTTTCAATGCTTTATACATTCATTTTCCTGACCCAGCAGATAATCATTAGTGAAAAGCATAAGCTTGCTGAACTGGCTACTGCCAGGGTCAGAGTTCAAACACACTGCAGCTCCAAAGCTTCAAGCAATTACATGTAAGATCATTCTTACTGCCATATTGTAAATAGAATAAAATGCATTACATACTATTTGCTTCTAAACTATATATGTTCAAAATACATATTTTTCTAACATTGTCCTCCCTTTTAATATTTTTTATTCTATTCAGAAACATAAACAATATCATATCGTTCCCTAGCCTTTTCCTTTAAGGACATTTAACTAGGCAAGTCATTTGGTTTATATTTCGGAAAGAATTTCATTTGGAACCAATAGCTCCAGTTCAATGTTTTGGTACAAAGTCTCAGTTACAGATATATTAACAAATTCTCTGACTAATCTTTTCATACAGGGAATCCCACAACAGACACATGCTCCTAATAAGAGCAGACCAACACAAATAGCAATCAAAATATTTATTAGGATTGAACCCCACCCACCAAATAGACTCTGGAAAAAGTTCGTCAGTGGGTTTGGGCCTGGTTCAGTCATGGCCGATACCTGCTGTATTACCTCTAGGTGATCATTTATCGCATGTCGATTGTCTGGTATGAACGCACAGCATTCTTCTTTGATAAGCGCGCACGTACCACCTCTCACCGCTAGGGTGAAGTCAAGAGCCATTTGATTTTGTAGCACAACAGTTCTCATTGCATTCAGTTTATCAGTCACAAGTTCGAGAGTGGAAAAAGTTGCATTACTCATTACTTCGAGAGGCTTTGACAATTTTCTCAGCTCCCAGATTGATTAGGATATAACACTATCACTCAAGTCCATATGAGTCAATTTCTCTTTATTTTTCATGGATTAATGATCCTTTCAGCCAGCTTTGATTTTTCCCACTGGATTTACAGGTTTTTCGACTGAATTTTCAGATTTTCGGGCTACATCTCTTACGTTTCGTATCTTACCTAGAGGTAATTCTGCAGTATGCCTTATAGCTGGAACCAGGTAACCCAAAAAACAACTGCTGGACCAATTCTCAGGTAGCCATTTGTATGCTTTTTTCCCACAAACAAAATAACAGTTTTCTACTTTAGTACTGATGCGGGTTAACTCTGAATGAAACATTTTCTTGTCTATAACAGACAATTGTTTATACAACTCAGGATTTTTCTGCACATCTCTTATTGTTGTTTTCATTAAGCTCAAATATGAATCATAATTTGTGCTACAACTAGTAGTTTTATCTTTAGCCTTAATATAGCATTTATAAGATACAGTTATGTTACAGTTACTCCAACCCACTTGGAGTGTATCATTTTTATAGAAACAAACAATTCCTTTCTGTGTAATAGGCAAATACAATGCAATCTTGTCCTGTGATCTCACAGAACCTGTATCAAAAAGTAAGTTTTCCCAAGTCTCATTTATCCCCAAGGGGACAGCGGACATCAACAGCCCTCCATATGCTGTTGGTATAGCAGTACAAACCCAGCAGTTTGAAATGTTCATAGTCTCTACATATACACGCTTCATAGCCAGGTATATGTTAAAGTTTGGATGCCAGTCTATAGACAGTTCATCACATTTCTCCACTTTCATTTGTACGGTTATATGCAGGAAAAACCACAACAAAAGGAAAGTCACCACAATCATAGTCAATAGATGTATAGTTAGCAAGATGGTTAAACAATATTTTCGTGGTTGGTTTGTATTTTTACTCATTTTGCTCTTGGCCATTCTGCCTTTGTTGTGTATCAGTCACAAAATGTTTATCAAGCTGAAAATTCTTTACCGGTTTACAGTGCGTCAGGTGGACCCAGGACGACCTCTCAGCAACTTTGACTGCAGTAGGCATCGCCAACAGTACCTGATACGGACCTTCCCACTTCGGACTTGTCCAGTTCTTCTTCTTTATGACCTTCAGCCACACCCAGGACCCAGGGGTCAGCACCACTTCTAATGGTCTGGTCTGTTCCTTATCTGAAAAAGAGTTCAACTGCAAAACAGTTTTATTTGTTAACAATTTCCTCATGTAACTAGCTAATGAGCTGTCAGCCTCTAGCTCTGCAGGCATGAGAGCTTTCCACTGTGGCACATAATATGCCCTTCCAAATATCACTTCAAAGGGGGTCAAACCCTTTACATTTGGAACTGTTTTCATGCTCAGCAGTGCCAAAGGCAAACAGCAAATCCAATTCTTCTGTGTTTCATTTATTAACGTCCTCAACTTGCTTTTTAAAATTTCATTGTATCTTTCCACCAGTCCTGCAGACTGTGGGTGGTAAGCACAATGATTCTTTAAGGAGATCCCAAAGAATCTCCCAAGTTTCTGAATTGTCTGATTAACAAAGTGTGTCCCATTGTCACTATAGATTCTTTCCTGTATGCCAAATCTAGGAATTATTTCTTTTATTAGGGCTTTTGCCACTATTGCTGCATCCGGATTTTTAGTAGGAAAAGCTTCTACCCATTTGGAAAACATGTCTATAATTACTAAACAGTATTTTTTCCCTTCACACTTGCTTAGTTCTATGAAATCCATACAGATAGTATGGAACGGATATGGTGGTATAGGAAAACTCCCTTGCTTGGGTTTGAATGCTCCTTGTGCATGATGTTTATTACAAATATGACATGCTGCACAAAATTTTTGTGTAAAGTGCGTGAATCCATATGTTTGGAATATTCAATTTACTAACTGTACCATCCCCCCTGTTGAGACATGGCTCTGCCCATGGCTCAACAAAGCTGCATATCTAACTAAATTAGATGGCAATATTGGCTTTTTTTTTTTGGAGATGTACAGTCCATTTTCGAGGATTGCACCTCGTCTCTCCCATTTCTGTTTCTCAGCTTTTGTAGTTAATGTCTGCATTGTTTTTAACATTTTTAAATCTAAAATCTCAGAGGGTTGTAATTCCTCATTTAAAAGTAAAGTTTCTGAGTCTGAGGCTGCTTGCTTTGCAGCTGCATCAGCTCGTGCATTACCTTTTGAAATTGAATCCTGTTGTTTTGTATGAGCTACACATTTACAAATAGCTACTTTGGTAGGTAACTGAATAGAATCTAATAAGTTCAAAATAAGTTGTGCATGATTAATTGGTTTGCCAGTAGATGTTATCATTCCCCTATTTTTTCATTGCTGCGCAAAAACATGCACTGTAGAGAAAGCATACTGACTGTCAGTATATATGTTCACACATTTGTCTTTTGCTAGAGTGCAAGCCCGTGTTAAGGCTATCAATTCTGCTGCTTGAGCAGACAGGTTATGCTGTAAGGGTTGGGCTTCTAAAATCTCTGTATCTGTGACTACTGCATATCCTACTAGATTCTTCCCTGTAGGACCCTTTTTGCATGAACCGTTCACATAAAATGTCACCTCGGCATTATCCAAGGGCATATCAGTGAGGTCTTGTCTGGGCAAAGTTATTTGTTTAATTTTCTGCAGGCAACTGTGTGGTGTGCCATCCACACGAGCTGGAAGTAACGTTGATGGATTTAATGTTGTACGTTTAATTACCATATGAGGTTGGCTCAGCAGTATGGTCATACAAGAAAGATGTCTAGCAGGAGATAGATATGCTATTTTCTCTTGCAGTAAAATTATTGCGACTGCATGAGGCACTCTCAATGTGAGAGGGTGGAATAACACCACTGAGGCCGAAGCCTGTACTGCCATTGCAGCTGCGACTACTGCTTGCACACAGTGAGGCAATGATCGTGACACTGGATCTAGCTGTGAGGAATAATAAGCTATGGGGCATTGCTTACTCCCATGCTGTTGTGTCAGAACTGACGTCATATATCCCTCTTTACAATCTACGGTTTGAAAAAATTTTTTGTGGTAATTTGGAAGTCCTAAAACTAATGATGAAACTATCAATTGTTTTAGTCTGCAGAAAGCTGTTTCTGCTTCAGGTGTCCATTGTAATACATCTTGTGCTGCCATTGGTGTTTTATATATTAAATCAGCCAATGGAGCAGATTCTAAAGCATAGTTTGATATCCAACTTTGACAAAAATTAGTCGTTTCCAAGAAGGACATCATTTCCGTCTTGGTTGTTGGTTTAGGTGCCTGTAAAATCGCTGTTTTTCTATCTTCATCTAGTATTTTACCTTTATTGGATATTACATATTCTAGGTATCTAACCTGTTTTCTCCAAAGTTGTAACTTACTTTTGTTTACTTTGTGTCCTTGTGCTGCTAAAAATTTCAATAATGCTATTGTATCTTCCCTGCATTGCTGTTGGGTGGGGGCTGCTAGCAAGATGTCATCTACATAAAGTAGAATCTGACTACCTCCTGGTGGAGTAAATCCTGCCAGGTTGCTAGCCATTTCTTGTGCAAATATCTTTGGACTTTTACAATATCCCTGCGGTAGCCGAGTATAGGTATATCTTTTACCCTGAAATGTAAATGCAAACCAATACTGGCTATCAGGATGTATAGGTATTGAAAAGAAAGCATTGCTTATATCTACCACAGTAAAATATTTTTGTTGTGGCTTTAAATCGTTCAACAAGGTGTGTGGGTCTGGAACCGTAGGTGCTCTGGGTATTATTGCATTGTTTACGGCTTGTAAATCCTGTACCATCCGCCATTTCCCGTTTGCTTTTTTAACAGGAAATAGAGGGGTATTACATGGTGAATCTAGAGATTCTACCAGTACTCCTTCCTTGAGTAATGCTGCTATTATAGGCTTGATTCCCTGCTCTGCATCCTTCCTCAAGGGGTATTGTCTTTTTTGTGGTCTAAATGCCGATTTTGGTGTAATGGTGGTTACTGGTCCTGCTGTTCGAATAAGTTCTACATCTGACTTACCTGTTGACCAAAGAATGTTTGGTATATCACACAGGGCTTTTTCTTCTTCTTTTAACAAGAATGCTAATCAGCTGTCTTCACTGATCTGTAAGTGTACAGCTGGTCGTGTCTGTGTTAGCCAATTTAATTTCTGTTTTTGTACTCCCTGTTCTGATAATTCTAAATCAGTTTGTTTTTTCCATTTTGTTACTTTTTCTCCTAAATCTGCCCATCTCACATCTTTGCTCTTTGTCAAGCTGACATGTGGCAGTCTATTAGATTTGTACAGTTTTATGAATTCCTGTGGTAGTGAACAGCTTACTACACTGTTTCCCTCAGTATCCCAATATAAGGTTCGTAATACTAATCTGTTAGCGGGATTTTTGAACAATTTTTGCTCATATTCTTTATCAGGTCCTGGCATACTACAGTAGTATAGAGTACAATGTAACAAATGCTGTTGGTCTGTGTCAAGGGAGGGGACCTTACTGATGGCTACATTCATCAGTTCCTCGGTTACTGCCCCTGGACCAGTCGTAACTAGGTCCTGGTTGTACCAGTAAAAAGTTTCACCCTCCGATCGCACCACAAAAGTATCCATTTGTCTTTGTGCTTCCATACCCTGCATAGTAGGAACTACTGCTATGCCAAATATCTGCATAAGGTCTCTTCCCAGTAAGTTTACTGGACATTTCGCAGAAACTACAATTTTACTTTTCTGAGTCATACCTGAAACAGGGTCAGTTATTGCTATATCATGGGAGAGTGGCTCCCTATATAGCTGTCCATTTGCTGCTTTCACTAATATATAGTCAGGTGATTCAGAGTGTTTTGGTAACTTTGAAGGGTGTATCAAAGTTCGTGATGCTCCTGAGTCACACAAGAATTTTACTTCCCTTTCTTCCACCAGAAGTGTAACTTCCGGTTTTGTGTCTGCCAAATAGAGCCCCAAGCTCAATAATGCTAAGTCTAAAACTTCGCTTTCTTCATCCTCTACATCTGCTTGCACTTCCACTGTTCCTTTCACTACATTTACATTTGTCCTTTGTCTGTTAACCTTTCCTGATGATTTTTGATTGTCATCACTATCATATAGTCAGTCCTCATCACCTTTATCTTCTGTAGTCACCTTTTTATTTAGCCTGCAATCCCTTGCTAAATGTCCTTTTTTTACTGCACTTAAAGCACTCACCTTCCTATTTTTCTCTCTTCAAAATCCTCTGACCTTTTGTCAGATTGTTTATTACCCTGGGTATTTTTCTTACCCTTTTTACTCAACTGTACTACAAAGACTTCTGCTCCGTCTTCAACTGTGAAGATCTGTGTTTTTTTTTTTTTACTATTAAAGTGTCTTTCAGCATGTCCAGCATACTCAAGTAAGGCTTGTAGCCTGCTTGTTCGGTGATCTATCATATGCTTTGTAATAAAGCTACTGATAGGTGCAATGCAACCTTTCAAAAATGCATTTTTCAGTTGCTGTTCATATGAGCTATCATTCGTCTGACTTTCAGGAATAGTCATACCACTATGGTTATTGAAACATTCCAATAATCTACCATAGTACCCATCTACAGTTTCATTATCCTGTTGTATGCATTGGTTAATGTAAGTCCAATTTGCTCTAGGTTTCCATTTTTCAGAAATTCGGTCTGTAAGACCTTTTACTCTGTTGTCTAATTCTGCGTCACTATGTAGGAGTGGTTTAAGCTGTGCGTCACGAGAGTTCCAGGCACCACAAATCATGTGCCAGTCTGGACCTACAATCTGTCTAACTACCTTTTCTACTTCTTCCCCATTTAAGTGGTAACTTAGTCTCATACCTTGTAAATCTTGTATAAACTTTTTGTGGTTAACTTTCGGATGAGGGATTCCCTCTGTAGCTTTCCGAATATCTTCCGGTGTCCATGGTCTATACACTAGGAGAGTTGGGTCCTGCCCTTCCTGCCCTGCCTGAGGATTTGGTACCTCGATTAGTGGACAGATTTCTTCTTCACTCTCTTCTAGTGTGTCTCTCCCTATTTGATATAAATCTGTGTCCCTAAGTGTTTTACGTGTCCGGGATCTAGTTTCAATAGGTTCTCTAACAAACGGTTTTAATGCTCCTGCGACTTCAGGATAACGTGGAGGTGGACTAGCCTGTCCTCCTGCTTTATATCCTGAAAAAGGCATTGGAGGGGGTGGAGGGGGAGGGGCCGTCGCTATTACTGTATTATTATCCTCTTTGTCTAAAAATAATGTTTTCGCATTCTTAATTTTCTGTTCCCTTCGGTTTACTTCCTCAATCCACCTATGTGCCTGAGGAATGCCTAATTGCCGTTGTTTCTTTGCCTGACCTTCTGCGTCAGATTTAAGTTGTTTTAAAAGTTTAACTAACAAAATTTTATTTAATTTACCGTCAAATTCGTATTTATTAACCCATTTTGTATAATACCTTACATTATCTGCTCGTTGTAATTGCATATATTTTGCGTCATCAGTTAGGGGCGGATCTCGCGATTTTTTTAGTGCACTGATTTTCCATGTCAAAAGAAAAATGTTATGTAACCCTTTTTTACCACGTGGTATCTCTGTTCCTTACACAGTTTATCTAGAATAACTGCCTACCTTATTCTGTTTTCCTGATCTCTGTCAAAATATACAGTAATTTCCTTTTGTCCCTGATCTGTATAACAAATCTATGACAATAACATTTACTGTAACCTAGTCCCTGATCTAAAACAGAAAAAAGGCAAAAATCTTCCTACCTGAGCCTCCTGGGTCAACCAGTTCGAGACTGCTCTTCGGCCACAGATCAGAAAAGTGGCCAGCCTCTCCAAACGACAATTCAGTCGGAGGTCTTTGTGTTTCAAGAAGAACCGTTTTGGTAGCTTCTCCTGCGCAGTATTCGACCACCGGTACACTCTGATCTGTAGCTGTCGAGGGCTTCTGGTCAAAGAAGGACCAAACTGTTAAATAAAAACAAATTATGGCAACACAGGAGGCTCAGATGCAAAAAACTTTACTAGTGTACACCAGGAGGCAAAATACCATATAATACAAGTATAGAGTTTTGTCTGGCATGATACAGGAAATGTACTATGTTATATAGTCATACATTCAAGCTGTGCCCACTTTACTGACGTGGTCAGTCACAGGGCACCTATATCACTATGGTCTACAATATTTTATTCATAAGAAAAAGCTGATGTTATACTTTTTAAAAGTTTTCCCATGAGAATAATACAGCCTTGCAAAGCACCTGGTCAGTTATAATGTCTTTCTGTAAATGTTATTCTTTCAAGATTTCAGTCCTGCTCGAATACAATAGTCAGTTCAGTCTTGTAATACACTTCTTTGTTCTTCTCGCAACATTACTTTTTGCAGCTGTGCTTTATCTCTAATAATATTCGCAAGGCCAACCATCTCAGAGGAAGGAAGAAAGATTTTCAATGCTTTATACATTCATTTTCCTGACCCAGCAGATAATCATTAGTAAAAAACATAAGCTTGCCGAGCTGGCTACTGCCAGGGTCAGAGTTCAAACACACTGCAGCTCCAAAGCTTCAAGCAATTACATGTAAAATCATTCTTACTGCCATATTGTAAATAGAATAAAATGCATTACATACTATTTGCTTCTAAACTAGCACTTTATATATGTTCAAAATACATATTTTTCTAACAGTGTGATACGTGTACATGGCTACACCTCACCTATGACATGCACATATAATTAGCAATTTTAAGTGTAGAGCACACTCAGCAGCATGGGTCTGCTGCTTTGCTGTCACAAAAGAGGGACCTACAAGGATATGAAACAGTTTGTCAGTGGCAAAAGCTGTGGCATTGCTACTGTGTGTTTGCAATGTTACAGTAGTACAACGGTTGACAGTCACAGGCCTACAGATTATATTCGTAATTTTTAGTATTGCACAACAATAGACACCACATCTTCTAAGTACACAGTACACATCTCACATAAGCATGCTCTAACAATAGAGGTAACAGTAGTCTACAGCTATGCCATGTTACCCGCACACTCCATGTCAACTTGCTGTGTGGCTCTGGCCTCCATGATGATACATGTGTGTTGTTGTTGTTGTTGTTGGCCAGGAGCCACCTGGCTCAGGAGCAGCTCCTCCACTCTGGTGAGGGGGGGGGGGGATGGATGGCTACCCCACCACCTGTGGTAAGCTGTTTTCCATGGATATCAGACGCACACTGCCAGACATGTCTAATTAAATCACTGCAGTGATGGCATACCTGCTCATATGTCTGGTTATGCATGCCTATGTCATTTACCCTACATCAAGATCTTGCCACAGTGCAGTCCGCTCATGGTGGTCCTGGCTGGTTCTGCTGAACAGCAGGGCATAGTGCTGTACCAGGCTTGTTGTTATTATTTCCTCCTCTGCCGGGCTATAGCTGGGGTTATGATGGTGGGACATGACCCTGGAAGACAATTGAAACAATATGTGTGAGCAAGTCATGTGGCACACTTAACATTCTAAAGTACAGATATCAATAAACTGCCATATATACCAACCTATTGGCTGTCAGAGGATGTACACTTTGAATACCAAATATCAGTGCTCAGCCCATAACTGCCTGACAGTGCCTGGCACACCCTATATATCAAACCATGTTTTGCACAGCAACAAAGATAAACCAGTATGTAAGACTATAAACAGTACATAGCACACTGTATGCGACACAATGCACCATCTAGCCACTGGAGTTATATATCAAGCTAATGCATCAAGAAATATGTAATCCATTACAATGACTGTACAGTCCAGTTACAATATTACCAGTATACCACACTAGTCGTTGATGGGAAACCCTGCCTAACAAATGTGCACATTCATTAATATAGGTAGCATACTGCTGTACTACACTATATATGTTGCTAGATATGCACCTATATCCTGTAACACACATATGATTGAGGCCATGTTACAGGCATACCCACACACACATCAGACATACATACCAGACACAAAGGTATGGCAACCCAGATGACCTTTACCTGTGTACCATACAGTACTGTGTGTCAGTAGTTACAAAAACTTATGCCTGAGGTATGTCTGCACCAATTGGTGGCCACCATTTGGCAACTGCATGCAGCCTGCTGTGTGGTACTTGCAGTACTCACTGTCATAGCAACCCAATGCTATAAATTGCTAAGTCAGGTAGGCGTAGCCCTTTCAGCTTTCCGAAGTGGGGACCATGCTTGTTTGCTATGGACACCATTGTGTAAGTCAGAAGGTTGGTATACTTCTTATAACTGATGCTAGGGGTGTAGCCAGTGATTTGAATGTTGTACTTAGACCTGAATGTTGCCACTTCCGGTACACAGTTGACAGTGTAGATTTGTACTCACCCCTGCAAATGCTAACACAAGATACATGGGAGTATGTAGTTTATTTTCTACTTATACAATTAGTTGCCATACATACGTAGCTATTGAGATGTTTTTATTTGGCACATGAATTATTTGTGAACTGCTATACTGTGGATATTAATATACTCACTTCTGCACAGTTTGTGTTTTTTTTGTTGACATTAGCACAGGATGCTCATGAAAACTGGACAATTCCAGTACTGAGTATGCCTACCTACATCCTTGCTGGACCTTGAACACACAAGTATTTTGTACATTTGGGTGGGGATTGTCCTGCTATGATACTGTGTGGGGGTTGTAAAGTGCTGCTGTAACATTATTTACTGCTAAAATGGCTGGTTCTGTTATCACAGTCGTGTAATGCTATTCCACAACAACTACTGGTAAAGTTCCACAGAACAGGTTTTGTGTTATAGCATTCCTATCTTACCTTTACATTCACTCCTTCTGATGCATGATATATATATATATATATATATATATATATATATATATATATATATATATATATATATATATATATATATATATATATATATATATATATATTTCAGCAACAGCCTGCTGTATATCTACTGTGGCTTACTGGTACTTCATGCAGTCCAGTGTATCCAAGGTCTGAGGTTTGAGACTGACATTGGTGTTTTATTTTGCTGCTGAGCAGAACAAGGCCCCTCACATGCAGTGTGACTAAGGCACTTTTAAGCAGTTTTGCAGGTTTGCACGATGCTTAGCAATACTTAGCTAAGCACGCACAAGCAAACACTCGCGCAAACCCGCTAACTACTGCTTAAAAGTGCTTACTCCCGCTAACCCCCGCACTCATTTCTTTGAAAGAAAAGAAAATGGGGAGATAGGAAAGTGGTAAAAAAGGGGCACAAAGAGGGAAAGACAGTAGGGAAAACAGCTCGGGATTTGCAGGACTTGTGTAGGGAAGGTCCATAGCTGCCAATTTTTTTAAAAGCAACAGCTGTGCATATACTAGTAATTTGGATGGAAATTTGAAACCTTTCACCCCTGAGAGAGGGGTGAGGACAATGAAGTATGCTGCACTGCCAATTAAATTTCAGTTTATGTGTCCAGCGGACATGTGTGCAAAATGGGCAGCTATGTATGGGGCGTAATTTTTTTGTGGGAGCAGACTGCCCATTATTTTTTCAGGTGAGAGTGGAATGTGGGGTAGGGTAAGTAGGTATATTTGGGGATGTAGGTTGGGGAGGTAAACAGACAAGACAAACAAGATGCATACAGGGGTGGAATATGACACATGGGGTGGGTGAACACCATTGACGGGTAAGGGTGTTTGGAAATTGCAAACCCATGAGCCCACAGATGGCAACAGTGGAACTGAGATCCCCACCCATGGGCAGTCACCACTGCACCTTCACAGCCCGGAGGGTGGCTGTGCTAGGGTCTGCGTAGGAGGGGCAGGTTCACCCGTGAGTCATGCCACTCTTGCCTCGAGCTGGCGTAGAAGATCAGTGACTGAACGCTTGTTCTCCCAACGCACCACAGCCCGGACCATTCAGAGGTTGATAGTTGGCCCTCCTCTGGCCACGCTTACACAGGGGGGGATGAGCCCCATCCCCTGCAGTGCTTCCACCTGAAGGTGGCACAAAACCAACAGAGGAGGAGGTCCTGGGCTGGGCACCGGACCTACTGGTGCCAGGTGCCATTGCCAGCTGAGGTGGGACAGGTGGGTCTGATGGGACCGGCCTTCCCATATGTTCTATGGTTAGGAGGATTTAATGACAATATGAGTTAGTAATAGCCAACAGCATTCCAATTTAGTTGTAACAGCATACAGTAGTATTCCCATTAACCCAACACACCAGAGTTCCAACAGTTGAACAGCAAGCATAACACATGCATATATAGAACAACAGTGGACATTCCAACAGTATGCAGGATTGATTGGTGGCAACAGGCCACCAAGATTGTGGTATGTGAACAGGGCACATACATCAAAGTAAATGTAGATATTTATAAACCAATTGGACATGTATCCCAACAAATGTTATGAGATTAGACATACCCATTGAGGTGTGGAATTGCATTGTTTATGCACATACAGTAGGGTGTAAAAAGTTACCTCCATTAACAACTTATATATACTTATAGTTTACACTACATTCCTGTTGACTGCAGTTATATATCCCCTACATGTATTATTACACTGGGCAATGTCTGTTAAATTGTAAAATGGGTTTTACTAGTTCTTGATATACCTGACCTGTATCTGACATACAAACTGTCCTGGATGCAGATGTCACTGCTACATATTTATATATTTTATTTATATATCTACATATCTGGATGTGTTCAGATGACACTATCAGGTATATATTGACAGCTCCCTACATTTCTAGCAGCACACTAACATTTCTGGGGAACACAATAACAAGCTACTCATGTGCCAGATTAACCTGTACATGCTGGCCATGAACCAACAGTTGAGGACTGTATACATGCTTAACAGCTACTGACACTCCCTTCATCCACTTCATATGGGCCTACCCATGTATGGGTTGACTGAGCTTAATACAACAGTACTGTTTCTATAATGCAAGGGTACAACAACATATCGAAGAAAGTGACACGGACAGACTCCAGGAATTATACCTTTATTAATTACATTACACACTTTTCTAGTGGCTCTCTCATTTATTTGATATATCAGTGCATGCAGAGGTCTTTTATTCAAGACATATTATACCTTTATTAATGGGTTACAACACCCTTTCACGCTGTCTCACTTATTTTATATAACAGTACATGCAGAGAAGTTATTCAGCACTCATTATAACTTTATTAATGGGTTACAACACTCCTTTTCAGGCTCTCTCACTTCTTTTATATGACAACACATGCAGAATAATTACTACCCTGTCTGGTGGCACAGCCTTAGCAGCCTATCTGCATAGGCTTGCTAATTCGCAGCACGGACGCCAGCAGCAGTGAAGTAAATGAAGGGATATTGAGACATACCTATCCATAACATAGATTATAATAGCAATTCTTACATACTTCATTCCATGGCTACATAGTAGTGGGGTATTTTCCATTTCACAGGCCTCCTGTATTCACTGGTTTAGTCGGTCCTCCTTGCGTCTCTTCAGGTCTGAGTAGTAGTATCTGACCTGCTCACAGTCCGAGGGATGCCTGTGGCACTAGTGAGATCATGTGCTAGAAGGTTCCAGGCTTCCGCTTTGTACCCAGTGCCCTGAAACTGGCCCTGCAGGAGTCTTGCATCATGATGATCGACAAGGAGCCAAACCATTACTTTTGACTCCTTAATACCCCACCGTTGCGCTCGAAAATGAGAGCCCTCTCCAACACCAGCCATACTGTCTGTGGATGGGAGCTACAACAAGTTATGGCAATTATTCCCGCCCATGGAGCTTAAATATGCCTCATTTCCCGTACTTATTTGTGATTTGCCAGTTTTGAAAATTCTCAGCTAAAAGCAAACCTGCTTAGCAATGGGTAAACTTCCATTGATATATATGAGTGTGTTGGAAATGCATCCGTATGTAAAGCTGTCATGGCTTAGTGGTTTAGCACTGTGATTATGGTGCACAGTATTCCGGGTTCAAGGCCTGTTATTGCTTTTTATTTTACTACTGGTCAGACCGGCTAGAGTTGCGGCTGTGTTTAGCCGACTTTCCTCAACTTTGCCCAACGTTGCTCTATGTTGCTTTACACTACCTGACGTTGCCCAACTTTGTGCTAGTTAGCACGGTGCGCAGCTCCATGAGAACATGTTTTGTTTGCACTAGTCGGTGCGATGCGCAGCTCCACAGAAAACTATCGTGCTAGTTAAAGCAGTGCTAAGCTATGAGCAATTGTACTTAACTGTGCTTAATACTAGCACACTTTGCTTTGCAGTGCTTCACATTGCTTAAGATACGTTAGTTATGCATTTATCAGAATGCCTGACCATTCCACCTTCTTATATATATATATATATATATATATATATATATATATATATATATATATATATATATATATATAAAATATAGTTCACTACCACATAGGCCATTTCAATGCATTTTACTGAAATTTAAAAAGTAAATGTCAGGAATTCTTTTTATGCACACATTTCCTACAGAAAATAAGCAGGGGAGTGGCGGGACTCGAACCGGGAATGCCTCCTCTCCTCTTTGTGTGAGGGCTCTACCACTACACTAATGGTTTTTGGCTTAATTTGCATATAAATAGTTTATTATCCTCTTCGATGTCTACACTGCTAACTGTAGCTAAGCAATGGGCAAACCCGCGCA
>NC_056733.1:1651873219-1651950719 GCF_019279795.1 Protopterus annectens
CATGTTCATTAACATGGGCAGCCAATGTTACTCACACAGCCAAGTGATGCTGTGCGAATACCTTACTGCTGGCATTTCTTGGAGAGAGCATGTGGGTAGTTATCACATGCAAGTCCTCCAGAATGCCTCAACAGCATTTTTATTAGGCTATGGGGACATACTACCATGGTGCTACATGTCTTCATGGTACAGCAACATGGTAGGGCTGTTTGTGATTCAGAAATGGCTACAGCAAGGTGTACACCAGGGATATGCCTCATGGCAGCCTTTCTGAATTGTGCTCATGATGTCTTGTCTGATCATTAACTGAGAACTCTTTGAACAATTTAAATTTATAAATGCTTATTTTCAGCCTTCTTTTGCTTACTTTATCACATTTTATGACTTGTCTGTTTATATATCAAGAGTTGTATTATGTCTGTTTATCTCTCATTGATGGTAATTAAGCTTTGACCTTATGATGCACTTTCTGGTTGAAAAGGGTCTTGTACCAGCCTGCACACCTGGATATCAAACAAAACTCACTAACTAATTGACTGATTGACTAACTAACTAACAAACTAAATGGCCAAGCAAACAATCAAACAAACATATGCATATATCTAGACATAACTTTTTTTTGTTGTGTCTTTCGGCTTTTTCCGGTTAGGGGTCGCCACAGCGGAACTCCAGTCCACTAATGATTGGCAGTAGATTTTTACGTGCCGAGTTGCCGGCCCTGACGCACAACCTTCAACGAAGGTACACCTTTTCACGCATGTCTAAACACAGAAGACGCTCTAGCTGAGAATCAAACTAATTAAATAAATAAATAAGTAAACAGTTCACATGTTTGTGATTTGTTTTTTATTTATTTATTTATTTACTCATTTGTTGAATGCATTTTTGTTTTATTGGGTATGGCATAACCTGGTACTATATGAACCCCCTGTGTGCCCTAAAACAGAGGTTAATTTGTTCAGCCTTGGTTTAGGCATCCCCTCCCCCTGAGACTTCAGTTGTGCTTCAATAGGTGAAAGTTATTTGGTCTTCATAGGCACTAGGCCATAAGTAGCACTAGATTTTTCAGCAGTGCTGTTGACCACGTGTCTGAGGTGCAAGAAATTTCGAATGACATTTGTTTTATTAATTGTGAGGGAACGTTTGAAACAAGCCCAAAAGGCACAGAAATATAGTTATAATAGAAATGCTAGGGAAATCACTTTAGATAAAGGAAATAAGGTACTAATTTTATTTATTTATATTTTATATTATTTATTTATCTTTTGTTGACCAGGTTAGATTCTTTTTTCATGGGAGACCCAAGGTGGCATCAGTAACTAGTAGGAGAAATGTAGCCAGGGAACTATGGATCTTCTGTTTTTGATAGGTGCTATGGGATCCTTTACATACATGCATTAAGCTAGGAGTTCTTCTAATCAAATGCCATGTCATGGTAATTCATTTAGATTGGTGCTGTATTTGCAGGAATGGCAGTATATACCTATGGATATGATCTAGATGAGTAAAACGAAGACCACACGTGGATATTTAACCAATAGAAAAGGTAAGCCAAAAAAGGTTTACCTACTGGCAGAAGTGTGTAATGACAATTTCTAAAGGAACAGTTTCACTTATTGTTTCAATATGTTCAGAATGAAAAGTAACTTTGGCAGAGTAAACATCATATTATGAGTGCACTTCCAGCTGCAGCTGTCACACATACACATCTAAAAGCAGCCTTTCTCATTTTCAATGAACTAGGTTTTGGCAGCTGGCCAGTCATGCAGAACCAAATGGCACCTGTTTTCTTCCACAAATCTGGTTAGTTTGAGAAGAGCAGCCACATCGTTGTTTGCAAAGTCCTGGGCCAGGAGTAATAGGAAGGCTTACTCATCCTCATTGCAGACTTTCAAGGGATTTTATAGGTTCCTGGCCAATTGCCATTGATCCTGGGGACTTCCTTTAGTCCTTCATTTCTAGGTTTTCAGATGCTCAACTACATTGCTCACTTCCTTACATGTGGGTGCTTTCCATGCTAGTTAATTATTAAACTGCATTTGCTGGGAGGATATTGTGTTTCACAGTGAATCTATTTTGACATGGGTTAGGAAATCCAAAATGGATGAAATGGGTAAAAGGCAGCAAGTACATTTAGGTAAGTCAAGTAGGCTGGCCACTTGTCTATTTCACTGGTTCAGGTTACTGCACAAATCCATTTTAAGGGCTTTATGGACAGGTCTGGTCTTTATATGCAGGAGTGGTAAGCTATTTATATTACCAGAGGTCAATATTCTCTTACACAAGGCTATTGAAGGTCAAGGCATATATCCTCTGGATTATTCATCCACTTATTTAGAATAGGCAGCACTTCTGATCCATCTATGGAGGGCCATTCAACTAAGATCCTGAAAAAAAGAAACAGGAAGGTGGGTGTCTGATGTTTTCTTGTATACATCAAGCAATAACTCCTTGATGTTTGTTTCAGGGAAATAAGTTTTTTGGATGCTGAGACATTCCTTTATCAAGAGAGCCACAGTCCGGTCTTTGTTTTACTCAGCCAGGCTCATTGTTTCTTTAGATCATAAAAAAATGGTTAGTTCATTACTTTGGCTTTTCAGGACTATTATGGTTTCAATTTTGGGAGATTGGGTGCCAGCTTGCAACAAATGGAAATTGTCCAAGGTTCTGTTGATTCACCTCTGGGGGAAACAACTTGACAATGACTTCAAAAAGACTTGCTAGCCAGAACCCTGTTTGGTATGCACAGGCTCTGCACATTATATCCAGAAGTATTTTTATTTTGGTCAATGAGTGTGCTGAGAATTCATTGGGAAGGCGCTACAGATCCAAAGCAAATGACATGTCCAGGCGTTTCATTAACAAATGAGTGATGTGTATGGCCAGCCAAAGTGGATTTCACATCATTCACCATAAAAAAATCTTGATAAATTGGACTTTGTTTTTTTTTTATAGCAGTGATGGGGTACTTTGACTTCTTTAATTTAAACATTTCCCTTGCCATAGAGCAATTTTTTAGGAGGTAACTGCTCAGAATGTTTTAGAGAAACATGGTTATGGCAAGCACAAGGTCACTAGAGGGGGAACAACACAGAGTTCTGTCAAGTCAGCGGCTGGCTTGCAGCTTTCTCACATTTTCCCCCGACCACCCAGTTTGTATTCAGCGGCCTCATCATGCTGATCAAGTTGGATTCAGCTTAACGGTGGCCATAGCAAGAGGTGCTTGGGTTGGGTGGCAAGACATAAAGGGCTTTACAAGCAGGTCTAAAGTTGCTTGGGTTATGCACCCAGACCTGTAAAATTTAGCCCGAAAATGCTTGGTGATGCCAGCAGGCTCAATGTTAATGGTTATTGCCTGTTTTAAGGTATGGTTATATGTGGGCATACTGTGCATCCTTAATGTCATCTATTGTATTCAATAAATGGTTGCAACATTATTACGGTGTGGTTATTGACTCAGCTTAGAGGACAAGGACAGTTTACCTGTAAGCCGCTTTGTCTGTTAGCAGGGTCTGGGGGTTGGGTCCTCAGTCTCCTGGTTTTAAAGGCAAGTGCTGAGTTTTGAAGCAGTTTTCCTCAGTCACTCAAAGGCCAACCCACCTCCTCCCTCAAGGGCATGGTTCTTACAAGGCAGCTGCCTTGCAACTCCCTCCCTTGTGTCCTCCCCCCATTTACACTCAGTGGCCTCATCATGCCAAACAGGTTGGATTCATTTTAACTGGTTACCATAGCAAGAAGTGTTTGGATTGAGACAAAAGAAATACAAGGCTTTAGAAGCAGGACTGAGGTAGCTTGGGATATGTACCTGGACCTGTAAAGCTTAGCCAGAATAGACTTGGTGATACCAACAGGCTTAATGGTAATGGTTATTGGCTGTGTTATGTTATGGTTATATCTGAACATACTGTGGCATCTTTAGCGTCGTCTATTGTATTCATTAAATGGTTGCAACATTATTATGATGTGGCTATTGATTCAACTTAGAAGACAAACACTCATACTAATCAGGTTGTCAGTAAAGCACACACTACACCCACCATCCACAGAAAAGATCTGGCACATAGACCCACACATACTGTGTCTTTTAAATGTAATCTTCCTGAATTCTAAAGACCTCCCCAACATTGCTCCTAAAACAATGGTCCTCAGCAGCCCCAAAAGCACTCCACCAAAACAACACCCACTACAGTACATGCAGACTCACTGCATGGAGCCTTAACTTCAAAGCCCATAAGGTCTGTCAACACACAACCCAATATTTTGGCTATAAGATACTTCATTGTGAGACACAAGGATGTCCCGCTCACTAGATTGAGAAAGGATTAAGTCATGGTTAGTTGCCAGTCATGCATGCACTCAGGTCATTGAATCAAAAGTACAAGTATGATTCAGGGATAAACCATGCAGGTGTAAATTACTTCTTGGATAATGTGTTCAGGCCAGTATGAGCCTAGCATTTGGCTGTGTTCTTTCTTCTCCAAAAATCATGGCACAATATGAACAGAAGATGATTGACTTTAACATTTGGATTAGTTTTTGGGTCATTCCAAGGGGTACAATATTCATCAGCATGGGAGAATATGGTCAACACCTGTCACGTCTAGGCTGTCAAAATATTGGTTAAATATTGTTCTCCCCCACTGGGCCTTTTTTAGGCAGTGCCAAATTGCAAACTTTCCAATATAGCAAAACCAACCTGAGAAAATCTGAATGTTTATCTGCTTAAGGCTAGGAGTCTTAACAGGAAACTCCACTCCCTCCAAGCTCTCCCCACCAACAATGTCAAGGATGTTTGTGCAGTTGCCAAGAAATTGTGTAAAGCTGCAGAGAGCACCACTGAAGTGCAAGGCTACAATGATATCAACATATTTAGACCATCTACAGCACAGGCAGGAACTAGACGAGGAGATGTAACAGGAAACCTATAACACATACTCAAACTTACTGGACACAATCTCCATTAAACGCAATACCATATTTATGGGTGATATTAAATAGCACACTATAAAGTGGGAATCATACATGACCCCAATCTCGCAGGCTCAGAGATTCCTAGACATTTTTAACACAAACACCCTAAACCAGATAGTCCATATGTCCACTAGAAGCACAATCACAGACATTGACTTGGTCCTCACTAGCATGAGAAAATGTTGCTCCTGCCATCGTGTAATGTCCACCTTGATAAGATCGGAAAATAACATTGTCTCCTTTAAAATAATAATAAAGCCCAAAACCTTTGCTAATCCTGAAGCATTTAAGAAATATTCTGAGGCAAACCTCCTTCTATTAAGTGATAACTTGACAAAATATCAAGCCCCCTCCCAACCCTGAGAATACTACTTCCTCTGTGGAATTGCTCACAGAGACCCTGTATAATCATGTTAATAAATGCTTATTGATACCAGGAATAGGCACATAACATATTAAAAAAAAAGCCATCCTAGTGGAATCCCATCATCAATAGGTTGTAATCCACCTTTGCGCGGTCATGCGCATAGCGCAGCGCTGGTTAAACAAGGTTAAACTTGGTTAAACAAGGTTAAACTTTTCTGGCTCAAGTCTGCTCTTCAATTTTTCCCTTAGAACTGTTCTACTTGCAATCTAAACAGCCTATACTCTATCTGAAAAGCTCAGCACTTGCTCCTAAAGCATTTTGTATACAGGTAAAGCACTCTTAAACAAACGAAAAGTACTTCATTCACCTAAATTCTGTTGAGTACCCATTTCCCTATAGGTCCTTTCTGACTCAGTTACACAGCAATCTTTTTCACTATTTCTAGCATGTCGAAGGGTCAGTTGCTAGCGTCCTCTCCTGTTCAGCTGGTGAATCTGGGAATCTTGAGGCAATGTTACAATTGCCTCATGTACACAGACAACACTCTCCTCCTCCCAACAAATACAAATATATGCGAGAGATGCAACTATATAGCCAAACTGGAGGCTGAGCTCTCTCAATTCAGTACTGGCAAGACCAGTCAGGAGGAGAATGTAACCACGCACACCACAAACCCAGTCTCACATAGAACTATCACAACTGCAAACCAAACACATAAACACACAAAAACATACTCAGAGGCGCTGATTAAAATCTACCAAAACAACAGAGGCCTCCAAAGCAGACACCCAAGCAACCACCACCTCAAGACATAGCAAATGCAACACATAGTTCACAAAGTCAGTGTGCTAAACAGTCACAGCCCTTAAGGCCAAACAACATGCCAGACACACTTGTAATAGGTGACTCCATAGTCAGGCACACTGACGTCCCGCTCACCAGACTGAACAAGGAGAGGGTCACAGTAAGCTGCCTGTCGGGAGCTAGAATCTGCCACATAACACAAGCACTCAGGTCACTCCACAGCAAGTACAAATATGACTCAGTCATTGTACATGCAGGTGTAAACGACCTGAGACGTACCTCCCTGGACTACATGAAAAGAGACATAGAGGAGCTCTCTGATTATGTAGCCCAGGCCGGTAAGACCCTGACCCTGAGCAGCATCTTACCCTCACCAAGAATGATGCCACGGTACAAAGACAAAATGATCAGTTTTAACAATTGGCTTAATTACTGGTGTCATTCTAAGGGGATCCAGTGTCTGTCTGCTTGGGATGACATGCTTGACAAGCCACGCTGCTTCGCAAGGGATGGTTTGCACCTGTCACCCCTGGGCATCCGGATATTGGCCAAGGCTCTTGCCACCCCCATAGTGCCTTTTTTAGGCAAGGCTCAAATGATAAACCTACCGCCCTAGAAAACAAAAATGGAGAAAAACTAAGGGTAATACTGCTCAATGCCAGAAGTCTAAACCTCAAGATGCATGCCCTCGAAGCCCTCCTCAGTATGGCGAACATTGATGTTTGTGCTGTGACTGAAACCTGGTTCAAGGCTCCTGAGAGCACCCCAGCACTATCAGGTTTTACCTCATATCATGCTTTCCGGCCCCAAAACCTGGACAGAACCACAAAAGGAGGGGGAGTATCCATTTTCATCAAAGATACCCACACCTCCAGGTTAGTGGCAACGCACGAAGCATCGGAGACTATCCAGGTGCAACTAACCATAGGCAAAACTGCCTTACAGTTTGTAGCATGCTACAGACCACCCTCTCAAACTCAGGAACCCCACACAGCCTTCCTGAAGACACTGGAGAGTACGAATGTCTCTCCAAATACCATCATTTTGGGAGTCTTCAACAACCCAAACATAGACTGGGAACATTACTCAAGCCCCAACACTCTAGCCCAAAGGTTCTTAGAATTCATAAACTCAAATGCAATGGAACAACTAGTCACCATTCCCACAAGAGGAGACAATATACTAGACCTGATCATCACAAACATGGGGACAGAATGCTCCACACCGGAAGTACATCCCTCTTTGGTAAGATCAGACCATAAATTAATCTCACTGGAAATCCACATCCGCCCCACCCCTGCACAAAAGACCACAGTGAAGAACTTCTCAAAAGCAAACTTCACACTTCTTAAGACTGAAGTGGTATCTTTCAAGGCCCCTGGGCCAGTGGTAACCACAACCCACACTGCTGAATCCCTTGCAAATGCCTTCTATGGGCACCTTCAAGAATGCATGGATCATGCAATCCCAAATAAAACCAAGACCCATTCCCTCAAAGGCAGGCGACCAGTCTGGTGGACCCCAGCCATAAACAAACTTTACAACAGAAGGAGGAAGCTACTACATGACAGAGCAAAATCCCTAAAAGGAAAGGCATCTCTGATCAGTACTAGCAAAATACTACGATCACTCATAAAATCATCCAAGGCCAACTTTGAGAGAAAAATCGCAAATGACACAAAAGACAATCACAAGGCCTTCTTTAGCTATGTTAGAAACCTGGGTGGAAACTCCCAGATATGCTCAGAGTTAGTCCAAAATGACACAAAATACACTGAACCCACTGACATTGCCAACATTCTGGCAGACAGGTTCAGTGCAAATTTCTCCTCCCCTCCCCAAAGGAGAAATAACTATCCCAGCAGAGTGTAGCCTCCCTAACATCTCAGATGCCCAGGTGAGAGCCGCCCTCTCTAAAGCTAGAAACACAGCATCAATGGGACCGGATGGTGTCCCGGACTGTGTGCTACATGAACTCCAAGAGGAACTAAACCCGCACATAAGGCTGCTATTTAATCTTAGCCTTACCACAGGATACGTACCTAAAGAGTGGCGTACGGCAACAGTGGTCCCACTTCACAAAGGCGGTGCTTCTACGGACCCTGGAAATTACCGCCCTATAAGCCTGACGAGCCTGGTCTGCAAAGCTATGGAGAGGATCATTATGGAACTCATAAACAAAGACATTGGGGACCTACAGACATTGGATCCTACCCAATTTGGCTTTGTCAAGGGCAGATCCTGCCTTCTGAACTTGGTCGACTTTTTTGAAACAGTCACTAAGGCCATTGATGAGGGTAAGGCAGTTCACACAGCCTACCTTGACCTTGCAAATGCCTTTGACACAATACCCCACTCGGGCATCATAGACAAACTCACCAGCTTAAATGTAAACCCATATGTCACAAGATGGGTTGCAAACTGGCTCAAGGGCAGAACCCACAGGGTCAGAGTTGCTGGAGCTATGTCACACTCTAAGCCAGTCACAAGCGGTGTCCCACAGGGCTCAGTCCTGGGACCCCTCTTGTTCAGCATTTATTTTTCCGAGGTACAGGCAAACATAGGAGGATTGTGGCTGACAAAGTTCGCAAATGACTGCAAACTGGGCGCCATAATTGATACTCCAGCGGACACAAACATCCTTCAGAGAGGCCTCATAGAAATGGATAATTGGTGCCAGAGCCATGGCCTTAAGCTAAACGCCAAAAAATGTATAGTCATACCCTTTGGGAAAAACAAGGTACCGACAAATTACCACATAGGCGGTAATCCATTAAGTACGGAAGAGGTAATCAGGGACCTAGGGACCCAGGTTGACAGTAACCTCTCATTTGACACTCACATTGCCAAAGTGGTTAGGAAGACCTTCTATATTGCCCACCTTATCATGAAGGGTTTCACATCTAGATCAAGAGAGGTCATTGTGCCCTGTACTCTTCTCTTATCAGGCCAATGATTGAGTACAATGCCCCATTTGGGATGTATCTCACCCGACACCTGCAGCAGTTGGAAAGACCCCAAAAGTTCCTCACCAAGAGGATAAAGGGTCTTAAACATATGTCATATGCTGCCCGACTGAAAAACTCCAGCTCTATTCAGTCGCATACCGCCTACTCAGAGGTGATCTGTGCCTGATGTACAAGGCCATGTCCAATCCTGAATTAATGGACATGCTCCACCTCAGAAAATCCAAATCCATCAGAGCCACGAGAACAAGTGACTTAAACCTCAACACAGAAATAAAAAGAACGTGCTGGAGGGACAGATTCATAACCCAGAGGCTCCCTACACTCTGGAACAGAATCCCAGTCCATGTTAGGCAGAGCCCCTCACTGACTCTATTCAAGAGAAATCTCGACGAGTGGATGGGAGATCGCAGGTTTACCCCGGGGGTCATCTCTTTGTCACTACTAGACAGAGGCATAGTAAACTAAACCCTAAAAGGGCGTAGTATTCTCATCCTAAGGGGTGGTGTAAGCCACATACACTCTGGCTAGGCTTATAAATGCCCTAGGGCAGATAGCCTAGTACGAACCTATGAACCTATGAACCTATGAACAGATACAGAAAGAACTTCAATGCACACCTCTGTCTCATTATATCTGATTCAGACCTGGTTTCCACAAAATACCTTCAATGCACACCCCTGTCTCATTATGTCTGATTCAGACCTGGTTTCCACAAAATACCTTCAATGCACACCTCTGTCTCATTATATCTGATTCAGACCTGGTTTCCACAAAATACCATCAATGCACACTTCTGTCTCATTATATCTGATTCAGACCCGATTTCCACAAAATACCTTCAATGCACACCTCTGTCTCATTATATCTGATTCAGACCTGGTTTCCACAAAGTACCTTCAATGCATCTTTAATACAAACCTCATTTGCCTTCATTTAAAGTATTTGTCATTGCTTTTCTCCAAGATTTTATTTTATTAATCTGAATATACAACTTAACTCTCATGTTATGTTCTAAAAGGGCTCTCATTTGAAATGCTGTTATTCAAAATGCCGAGTGCCAACAAGACAAAAAAAGAAAAAAAAAGACAGAAAACACAGGAGAAGAGCAAAGCTCAAAAATCGTTCTTCTCCTTTAAACATCTGTTTTTTGGGGGGGCATAGCCCACTATATGGCAAGCATCATACATAAGAACTTATACATGCCATCTCAGAGATTGTCATACCTTGGAAAAAAAGGAATATTCTCAAAAATGGCATCTTGTACTCACTATATGCAAGTCTGTTCTTTCAACCATTCAGTCTCCACATTTCAGGACTTGCTCTAGTGGGTCCCAACATTTCCAGTGGTTACCGCTAACAGTGTTCAGTTATTGAGCAATTTCTATTTACCTTTTTCATTCATTGAAAGAGAGCGAGACTATTTCTTTGTGAAATTCAGTCATTTGCTGTTCACCTGGCAGTGGTGTATGATGTTCTTTAATATTTTTCTTTTTCATTCCCTTGTTAATTACTACTTAGCTCAAATAAAATCACATTTTGGCTGTCTTGGAACCACTTTACTAAGGTAGGACTCGTTTTTTTCGGGTACTATATTTTGATTTTTGTGCTGCAGTTCCCAAGTTTTAACTGCTTTAATTTAACCGGTTTTTAACTATTTTTCTACCTCTTGTAGATCATTCTGTTCTTTAAGTTTTCATTTCCATATTTGGTTGTACAGAAATGGTTTTGCATTTTAAGTCCTACATTATTAAAACTTTCAAACCAAAGGGTAAAAAGGTCACACACACACACAGATCACTCAGTAAAAAAGAAAAAAAAAGAGAAAGAAAGAAAAAGAAAATAATATGCAAATTACTTCTTAAGGTCATATCAGTGCTTCTGATGTTTGGTTTCTGAATGCTAATGACTTATTATGTTTTTATGGGCAAACACAGCCCCAAAAAACAGACCTCAAGAGCTGTAGCTACACCATGTTTTAGAACTTTTTTTTTTTAAATCTCATCAATGCTCACCTCATGAATACAGTACAAGTAAATTGTTTGGTTATACTATAAGAGCACAGATGTTAAAATCAAACCTGATGTCCTTAAACATTATGATGGTTATAAATGATCACAACTAACATCCATACCAAAGGATAAAAAGGTCACATAAAGAATATTTTCAGTAAAAACTGCAAGAAAGACCTAGACAAGTAATATTCTTCACTGTTAACTCTGTTGTTGGAGGCTAATGGGACATATGTAAATAAACTCTTGAGAACATATAAATGGAACATATGTAAATAAACTCTTGAGAACATATAAATGTTTCCGCTACATGACTTCTGAATGCTCATGATTTTTACTGTTTTACGTCAGCTTGAGTACACACATGCGCACACACACACACACACACACACACACACACACACACACACACACACACACACACACACACACACACACACACACACACACACACATAATCAAGTCTGTAAACAATAAGCTACCTGCAAAATATGCAAACTAACATCCAAAGGGAAAAATTTTCACACAGGCAACTTAAAAAAAAAAAAAAACTGCAAGAAAAACCCAGCCAAGCAAGAGTCTTCACTGAGTAATACCTTAAACCTTTTGTAGTGGAATGCCATAGAATATATGCAAATGACAATGAGTGTTTCAGCTACATGGTTCTAATAACCAATACATTTTACTGTTTAAGTCTTTAGGAGTAAATGTTGACCAATAAAGCCAAACCTCACTAACTGTAGATACTCAATGTTTAAGCATTTTTAATCTTATCAGTATAGCATAAGTAGATTATTTGGCTATACATTAGAAACACAGAGCTTAAAATCAAGTCTGTTCTCCATAAACATTAAGGTGTCTGCAAAATATTCAAACTTGCATCCAACAATCCAAAGGGTAAATATTTCACACAGACAAACCACTTAGCAAAAAAAAAAAAAGAAGAAAAGAAAAACCCAGCCAAGTAAGAGCCTTCACTGAATAATACCTTAAACCTCCTGTAGTGGAATTGCATAGAATATAGGCAAACGGGCCCTTACGAACATATCTGTGTTTCAGCCACATGCATGCGGAACACCCAGAACTTAAATGTTTTGAAATACATTGAAACCAGTAAAGCCAAACCCCACTAACCATAGCCATGCTATATTTTAGCCTTTTCTGACTTCATTATTTCACCAAAAGTGGATTATTTGACCATATTTTAGAAGAAACAGTCCATAAATATTTGGGCATCTTAAAATATCCCAACTAATATCCAAACCAAAGGGTAAAGAGGTCACACTGACAAACCATTCAATAAAATAATCTTCAAGAAACATACATTCGGGTAGGAGTCTTTTCTATGTAATATATTAAATCTCCTGTAATGTAGGCCCATAGAATATATGCAAATGACTTTTTAAAGACATATAGGTGTTTGAACTACATGGCTTCTGAATGCCCATGACTTTTTACATTTTAATCTTTTTGGGTGTATTCAGGCCAATAAAGTTAGACCCTTCTAGATGTAGACATGTCATGTTTTAGCCTTTTTTGACATTCTCAGTACATCAGAAGTGGATTATTTGGGTCTTTCTTGCAGTAGAAGGATAGATCTTTGAGGCAATCCATGTAGGATATGTTTTCCCCTGTAACCTTTTTTATTAAAAACCTTTGTGTATGTTCCAGTTATTGCATGTGCCTGGTAAGGTACTTACAGATGAGGGCATTGTACTCAATGATTGACCTGATGAAGGCTGAGTACAGTGGAATGATGACTTTCTTGGACCTAGATACCATACCATGCTTTTAACTTGTGCAACACAGAGTGATTTCCTTACTATCACAGACATATGATGGACAAAGATAAGGTTACTGTCTACAGGCATCCTTATATCCCTGACTACTGAGTGTACTCTGAGGGTTGTTTTATCAATAGGGCAGTTTTAAGGGATAGCCAACTTCCCATAGGATACTATTATGTATTTTTTGGAACTGTGTTTTTGACCATGGCTCTGACACCAGTTATTTGTCAGAGTTAGCCTTTTTTGGAGGGTATTAGCATCCTGGGGTATTCTATGGGTGCACTTAGTTTGCAATCACTGCAGCTGTAGTCAGTGACAGGCCCTTGATGTTGTCCTTGATTACAGATAAGTAGGCGCTAAACAGGAACAGACCTAAATGAAACCCTGAGAGACTCTGACAGTGACCAGCCTATTGTATAGATGGCCTACCCTAGCCTAACTTCTTGGGGCTATTTGAGAACCACCTGGCTATCCAGCAGGTGACATAGGGTTTTTTTTCATAATTTTGTTAGTCTACAGTGCTTGAGTAGAGTGTTGTATTAAACATTTTGGCCAGGTCAAGATATGCAGTATGCACCATTTTGTTCTCATCCATTGTTTTGGTGTCCTTCTCAAAAAAATCACCAAGTTAAGTAAGTATGATTTGCCCTTGCTAAAACCAAACTGGGTTGGGTGCAGTGTCTGAAGATGTTCTATGTCATTGTGAATCATTTATATGATAATTGTTTCCATGGTTTTGAATGTAAGGCTAGTCAGACTTATGAGTCTGTAATTACTAGGATACAAAAATGGCCCATCCTTGCATAGAGGGATGAATGTTGCAGTTCTGTATTTGTATGGCACAATGCCTGTCTGGAGACTAAAACAGTAACTCTAGTGGTCTTGATAAGTCATGCTTCATACTATTTAAAAGGAATCCTGGTATATCATTTGAGCCCGTTGATGATGATTCTTTGTCTTGGAAAGCATGTTAAGCACCTGTTTCCTAGTGACAGTTGGGGGGGAATGTTTGATGATATTTCCTGAGGGGTGGCTTGGGGGAGAGTGATAAAAGTATTCTTGCTATGTCTTCTAGCTCAGCGTAGGTGGCTCCATTTATAAATAGTTCTGCAAATTGTTATGTTCTACCTTTGAGGTTGCAGACATAGTTAAAGAATGTCATATGGTTGCCCTTGGCCTGGAAGGTTATATGTACTTCACATGTGGCTTTAGAAGACTAGATTTGACTTCTGATATACTTGTTTAGATCAATGAGAGTTTTTATTCTGCCTTTTTCTCCTGCTAGTTTTTATCTATTTTCCTTTGCACTACACATAAGCAATGATATCCCATGTGTGAGGCATACAATGAGTGACGATGCTAAACTATTCTAACTTTTGCAAGGGAATTTAGCCAGAAAATGCTTCTCCCAACCTCAGACAGCACAGTATGAGTGTTTTGTCAGACTACCCAGGGGAATCAAACCATGTAAGTGATGTCCAGGCATGTATACCTCCTTTATCCTGCAGGGTAGGTTTGCTCATCCTCCCTGCCATCAAACATATTATCCACTATCCAAACTAGGGTTGCCTAACCTATTGTCAGGACTTTATTTCTTTATAGCATTGGCATAGACAGACAGCAGTCATTTTTTTTTGCATTATGACATGCTGACTACTTGGAAGAATTTCTGAGAGTGCTATATAATAGCACCATTGCAAGTATGTTAAGTGAGAGATAAAGCAATTTGGTGATGGTTCTGCCTTGGATGAGAAGATGGGAATTGTGGATGCTGAGTTGGCAAGTAGTGAAGTGGGACTGTTAAGAAAGTTAGGAGCATTGTTAATTTTTCAACTGACTTCTAGAATATAAATGGGGTAATATAGATGGTAAATGACTTGTTCATCAAAGCTGTGGCATACGACTGTCATCTGCTGATTTTCCAGGGAGTGGTAGTGTTTCTGAGAAGAGGGCAGATGAGTATCAACTCCCTTGTAAGTGTTGGTGACAACATCAGTGCAAAACATTTAATAGAATGGTTGAATATTCTCTTTCTGCATGTCATGCACAATAACATTATATGTCCTAATAAGAGCATAAGCTTAGAAAGACATTAACATTTACTGTTGAACCTGTTACAGATTGCATAGGTCAATAAGATGTCAAAAGTAAGGTTGGTTTTAATTCACATATAAAAGGCACATGGTATGGTTCATTTGGGTTCAAATTTGCAGGCTGTCAAGGTAGTTGCACAGTAGATATAAAAAGTGTACACACCCCCCTGTTAAAATACCAGGTTTTTGTGATATAAAAAACGAGACCACAATAATCATTCCACCTTTAATGTGGCCAATAACCTGTGCAATTCAATTGAAAAACAAATATATCTGTTAGGGGAAAAATATAAAAAAATAAAAAACATACAATAAGCTGGTTGCATAAGAGTGCACACTTTGTTGAAGAACCTTTTTATGTAATTACAGCACTCAATCTTCAATTAAAGAGACTCTGATTAACTTCAGATAAAGTTCAGCTGTCCTAAGTAGGATTTTCCTGACATTTATTCAGTTGCCTGCTACAGCAAAAGCCATGGTTTAATGAGAGCTTACAAAGCATCAAAGGGATCTCACTGTTGAAAGGTATCAGTCAGGAGAAGGGAACAAAAAAATTTCCACAGCGTTGGATAAACCATGGAACACAGTGAAAACCGTTATCAAAAAGTGGAGAAAATATGGGACAACAGTGACGTTGCAAAGAACTGTATGGTCCTCCAAAATTGATGAAAAGACAAGACAAATACTGGTCAGGGAGGCTGCCAAGATACCTACAGAAACACTGAAGGAGCTGCAGGAATATCTGTCAAGTACTGCTTGTGTAATACATGTGACAACAATCTGTCTGTATTCTCCATATGTCTGGGCTATGGGGTAGGGTTGTAATATGGAAGCCTTTTCTTACAGAGAAAAACATCCAGGCCCAGCTGAAATTTGCAAAACAATACATCAGGTCTGCCAAAAGCATGTGGAAAAATGTGTTATGGTCTGATGAGACCAAGGTTGAACTTTTTGTCCACAATTCCAAAAGGTACATTTAGTGCAAAAACAACACTTTGCATCACCAAAAGAACACCACCCCCATGGTTAAGCATGCTGGTGACATTATCATGATTTGGGGTTGCTTTTCTTCAGCTGGAGCTGGGGCTTTAGTCAAGCTGGAGGGAATTATGAACAGTTCCAAATACCAGTCATTTGTGGCTCAAAACCTTCAGGCATCTGCTAGAAAGCTGAAGATGAAGAGTAATTTCACATTTCAACACGACAATGACCCCAAGCATACATCCAAATCAACAAAGGAATGACTTCACCAGAAGAACATTAAAGTTTTGGAATGGCCCAGCCAGAGCCCAGACCTAAATCCAATAGAAAATCTGTGGGGTGACCTGAAGAGGGCTGTGCACAAGAGATGTCCTCGCAATGTGACAGATTTGGAGCGCTTTTTCAGAGAAGAATGGGCAAATATTGCCAAGTCAAAATGTGCCATGCTGATAGACTCATACCCAAAAAGACTGAATGCTGTAATTAAATCAAAAGGTGCTTCAACAAAGCATTAGTTTTAAGAGTGTGCACACTTTTGCAACCAGCTTATTGCACATTTTTTATTTTTTATATTTTTTTCCCCTGACATATTTGTTTGTTTTTCAATTGAATTGTGCAGGTTATAGGTCACATTAAAGGTGGGAAAAGTTTTGAAATTATTTATTGTGGTCTCATTTTTTTATATCACAAAAACATGGCATTTTAACAGGGGTATGTACACTTTTTATATTCTCTGTATATAAAGGTAGTTTCATCAAAGGAATGAGACCATATATCAGATTCTAACAGTAAATTGGATACTGTCTATAGAAATCAGGGTGATACAAGGACAAGGCAAGGCTGTACTCTTTCCACTTTATCATTCTTGTTAGTTCATAAGAAGATTCTGAGGAAGGTTCAGGTGAAATCAGACACTAATTTCTAAACTGTATATGTCTATTTACTGAAGATTACTAACTGCTCATCCTGGAAGTCTCCCTTCCTACCTGTTTCTATTCTTAGTTACTGATGATGTAGTGAAGCGGTTTCTTGAGAAGTCATGTGATATTAATGCACAAGCTGAACTATAGTCACTTCACAGCTGATTCTCATCCTGAGTCCCTCTGCAATCTCTTGGGTTATTTGCAGTAGAGAGTTTGTGGATGGTACTGGTTCCATCCCCCCACTAGAAAGTTGTAGGGGCATTTACTCATAATATCCTGTTGAGAAAATTAAGATACTCCTGATCCTGCTGGAGGGAGGTAAATATGCTTTCTTGCAGGTATATCCCAGCTTTAGGGACACCTACATTAATATTTGGTAACCGATTATCTGACTTAACAACAGAAATACTTGACAATTGGATTGTCATGATGTAATCTTCATTAGAAAGGATGTCATTTTCAAACTGATCTTATATGTATTCTCTGCACTGATAGATTCTACAAGCATGACAGTGAAGATGATCACAAAGTTGCAGTCTCTGTATTCTGTATATTATGTGGGCAAAATGGAGTTGCCCTAGAAGGGGAAAGATGCTGCAAACCAGTAAAATACAGTCTTGAGTTTACCCGGTTTAGGCATGTAAATAGTAGAAATAAATTTGCTAGCTTTAACCACTGCACCAATATCAAATTCTTGTGAAACATGAAGGGTATTGAGGAGAGGTGATAACTTGAGTAGTCATAAGGCAAACATGGAGGGCTAGTGAAAGATGTTAGGCCTAATTATATGGAAAAGATAACTTTAATAATAGGTTCGCCAGGAAGAAGGGAAAGGTTGAGAGTGCATAGCAGCATTAGAAATTGAAGCAGACTATGTGGGGATATGTAGATTTAAAAAAATTGTGAATGGGTTAAGACAACAAGCTCCCGCTTTTGAGGGGTAAAGGCTTTGCTGAATGTCTTATGCAGCATATAGCTAGAGTGTGAAAGGATTAAGACCTGGGTAATAGACAAAAGAAGAAAATCTATGCAAGTAAGCCAGAAAAGGGTAGGAACTGACAGGACAATTAGTATAGGTCATTGGCGGATAGTTCAGAGCAGTGTCAGTGCTGAAACATATAGCACATTCACCCTTGATGCACAAGGCTGTGGGTTCTATTCCTGAACTAAGTAGATCAGTTCTTGACACTGTACTGCAATGTAGGATGTAGGTGCTGCTCTTCTGAGTATGGCATTCTTTGGGAGAGATATTAAACTGAGGCCCTATCTGCCTGAGTTGCTTGTAGCTTAGGTGGATATAAAAGATCTCATGACACCTCTTGAAAGAGGAGGGGAAATTCCCCGATGGCCTAGCCAAGTTTAACTTAGTAGTATAACTATCACCACAGATCTCCTGAAAACAGGCTACTAGCCTATTGGGACTAACCTCATCAACAAAAGCTAAATAAATAAAATATTTGATATGGATCATTTATATTGATCTATTATTTATAGAAGTCTGAGAGAGGAAAAAGCAAAGTTAGTGTTTCAAGAGCTGAGATGTGGAAGAGTAAAGTAATAGGAAGGGTGGATAATGCAAAGTTTTGGGAAGAAGTATTGCCAATATATGATGTTGCTTAATTTCTATAATTTATAATGTAGAAACTATTTGTCAAGGGATGGAAAGAGGATGAGACAGAAGTGTGACATGACAAGTATGGGAAAATCATATATGCTGGGCGTATGAGAAACTGAGATACTTGTCAATGAAAATAGGGAGGATTCCTGGGGTATTTTATGTTAAAATAACGTAAATCATTTAGAAAGTGGATGTTTAGCAAGCAGATCCTACAGTAGATTACCAGAAGTTGGATAAGAAGGTAGGAGAAGGCAGAGAAGTAGGTTATTGACTGTGGCTGTGAAAGATCTTCTTGAGCCTCTTGCAAAGGAAACCGTGAGATGAGATGCTGGATTTATATTGTACTACCTGATTCAAGGACACTGAGTGCCAATGAATCATTCTTAGTAGAGGAAGAGTTAAAAAAAGGTAGAGGTTAGTGTACTGGAGAGGATACTGAAGGAAATGCAAGGTGGTAGAAAGAAGATAGGTTGATATATAGGAATGAGGAATGAAGGTAATGCTACATGGAATTGATAGGCTGTCACCAGAGGCATTTTTTTTTGGTATAGAAACACATGAAAGAACCAGATAGTGATAGTTCAGTATAACAATTCTGAAAATGATGGCTTATGTTGTCAGATGCTCAAAGAATAATTGCTCTACTCTTTACTTTCTCCCATGACAGGAATGAGGTGATAGGAAAAAGAGGACTAAAAAATGCAGGTGAGTTGTTAAAGAGGGGAAGAAAAAGGGGAACATTTTTCAAATGGTGGTCTTAGAGTTCAAGTGGCAGATTAGTTGAAGAAAAAGGAAGCTTATATATGCCAGCTCACATTCTTTTAATATGTAAAGAGTCCCTAAGGCAAAAAAAAAGGTATATTGCAATAAAGTAAATTCATTTTCTCAATTTCATTTCTAGCAGGACATGCATACTACTTCCATTTATTTGTAACACATAAATTACAAGTGTGGGTCAATAGCTAATGCATTGCATGTTATGTTGTCTTTTCTTGCGAAGAAAATGGACAACTGCACATGTAACTTTTAAATGAATATATACAACTATTGCCAGTCTAGGAATATCGTCATTTTGTGCTTACACTTTAAAACCTTTCTTGTATTCCTTTATATGCCTTTCTTTTTATACAATCTCTTTAAAAGCAGTCTTCTTATAAAACCTTAAACAATTTAACTAAGCTTTGCATTTTTGTCTTTATTGTAGTTTTCCATTCAATTTTATCTAATGCAGAGGGGAATGTATTTATGTCAGCTTAACACTAAGATTCCCCAACCCTTCTCTTCGTAAATGTTTCCTTTGATTCACCTTTGACCAATGAGTATTTCTTGCTTGCCTTCAGAACCAGTTATAAAATACAAATGACTTCTTGTAGGTATAAGTTCTAAACACCAGATCAGTTTTCCTACAATGAAAAATGGGTGACAGATTATCACAACTCATCATGAGAAAAACCCTAGTCATTAATAGTTGCCTCCAGTTGCCATTTTAGTCTATGTCTCCTACTTTTAAAATGCTGTTGAGTGCAAATCATTTTGAGGAAGTGATGAACTATCAGTGACTTACATATTGCAGTATTTTACTACATTACATCATTCTGACCATTAGCTTAGGAGACACTGTTTTAGCTAGTTCACATTCAGTACTGTGTTATGTTTGTTTACGTCTTACAGAAATCCATAATGTCTTCTCTTGGTTGGCCATTGTCTACTGCCTCAGGCAATGCATCCCATTGCATCACATTCTGAGCTAATAGATCAGTGCATTGTTGTTGTTTGTCTTTCGACTTTTCCTGGTAAGGGGTCGCCACAGCAGAACTCTGGTCCGCTAATGATTGGCAGTAGATTTTTACAAAACGCCGAGGTGCCAGCTCGACACTCAACCTTCAACGAAGGCATGCCCATTTACACACGCATGTCTTTCAAATGCTACCCAACCCGGGGAGGACATGCAGACTCCACACAGAAGGCACTCCCAAGCCCAGTTGAGAATGCATTATTATCCTTATATTCTCTAACCATCTGCTATACTTTCCCTCATTTGTCTACTACTCTTCTTCTAACCCTCTGCTTTATACTTATCAGACAGTCTGTCTACTGGAATGTGAAGGGAGAGCAATCAGAAATCATCCTCATATTGCAGGTCTGTCATTAACTTCCCTGCTTTGGTAACCTACTATGTCATGTGTTCTGCTTAATCAGTCATTCACTGTACAGCTACAAGACGTTGTCAGACTACAAAAGATGTGCTCATCCTACAGACCTTAATGATAGGATGATTGCAAACTGTATTTTGAGTCAAGTTTTCTACATAAGCACCATTGTGTGGTGTTTGATTTCCTGAACTGACATTTTTATATTGAATTGTATCATGCAGAACAGTGGTTGTTATAGCCATCTGATCTTTCTCCTAAATTTCCATTCAAATACCTGTCCACACCAGAATGTCTGCTTCTCTCAATTAGGTATAATAAAGTGCACTACTTTGCACAGACTGCAGCTGTTATCTATCTGTGTGGCATTCAGAATGGGTTCATTGTTATTGAAGATTGGCACGTCCATTCAAGATAGTTCTCTCCTTTGTTGAATCATGGTTTCATCTTAATCTTAATCTTAATTTGTATTGTTGCATCGTCAGAAATGCACTAAATGAGACTGGTACTACAGACAAACTGCATGATATTTCAGGAATTACTAGTACTCGTCTTCCATTTACAGAAAGTCACTAAGTCTCCAGTCCATCTTACCAGTTTATTCTTCATTACACTCACAGGACTCAAAGAAGTCCCTAAATATCCTTTGCCATTGTTACTTTCCTCTTCATAGTTGATTACAAGGTAATGCCTCCCAGGGAACTTTACAAGCCTAGTCATGATGTCCAAAGGTGAGAATCAAACCCTATACCTTGTGTCTGTAAGGGAAACAACTTAACTATTATGCCAAGCCTAAACGGAAGACTGGGGGAATAAAACACTGTACTACAGGAAGTTCTCATTAAGAGCTTGCCCCCTTAGTCCCCTGTTTGATACTCACCTGATTGTAAAGGAACAGGTAAGTCCTCTGTTCTATTTAGCCACAGTGATCCCTTATCTCTGAAAATGTTTTGAACACAGATCAGCTGCCAGCCTGGGTTATAGAATATTTTTTCCCATGCAGCCTTCCTCAGGATGGGTGATCCTTTCTAGACAATGACTACTGTCACAAGAAACATAGTCTAGAATTCATAGCCAAGAGTATTGTGGCTTCACAGCATTAGATGACTTGTAGTCTACCATAAAGCAACTTAATGCTAATGAGACAAGCATAAAGGGTGCAATAGTATTAACATATTTAGGAAGAGATTGCATTGTAAAACAAAAGCACTACTTTATGGGGAAGAGTAATGCTAGGTTGGATTAGTGAATATGTGGCTAAATATAAGGGCATATGACTGGCATGGCCGATATCACTGCCAAGGCAGGTTAATGCATCACAGCTCATGTTCAAGCATACTCACACAATGAAGCACATAATAACCACTTACACTCATTCAGATAGGCATATAAGGATCAGTACTGTACAAACCAATGAATGAGAAAGAAAGGAAGGGATAGGAAAATAAGAAATGAGAGAAGAGTATTAAGAGGAAACACACAAAGGTAACTATAAGGTTTGACAGCAAGGGGAGAAAGACTGTGTGTGTGTGCGTGTGTGTGTGTGTGTGTGTTTGTGTGTGTACATTTGTGTGTGTGTGTTTGTGTGTGCGTGTGTGTGTGTGCGAGTGAGTGTGTGTGTGTGTGTGTGTGTGTGTGTGTGTGTGTGTGTGTGTGTGTGTGTGTGTGTGTGTGTGTGTGTGTGTGCTCGTGCAAGAGTGCACGCATGTGCGCCCTTGCACGGGCGTGTGTGCATGTTAGGTAAAAAGGCAATTTTCAATGCATAAGCAAGAAGAAAAGTTGTGTGGGAGATAGCAAGGAATGGGTGTGTAAGTTATAGGGGGAGAAGGAAATATAACAGGCACAGACAAATATAAAATGCAGACACAGACAGACAGGGATGTTATGTATGCTAAAGATGGTGATAACAGTGGATAAACATTGACAGGCAGTGCACATCTGGTAATGTGAATATGACATAGTAGGGAATTATACATTAGATAAGTGATCATCTAAACAAGTTATTCAATGGCCATAGACAGGTGTCAGGCTATCACAAAAGGCAATAACTAGTCATCAGTCATATCCATGGATAACATCTTGGGTATCCTTTGTCTTTGGTAGCCTGAGGAATGCACCCATTTCTTAGCACACCCCACTAAATACTACCCTCTACAACTGGTTCCAGTAGATGAAGGTAACCCCACTGGTCTACTGTTAGAAACAGGATCTCTGCCCCTTTGCTTGACACATGTGGCATGCACACTTCACTATGAGATTGTTGCTCCTACCTCCTATAACATTCTGCCATGTTGAGTTGTCACACCTCAGCTGCTGAAAAAATACACGCCTCAGCAATGCAGATACACAAAATAACACACAAGGACATAGGAAAAAATCTCTGCAATACATGTCCATATATCTTTCCCTAACATTTGTCTTCCATACTGGAGTGGGTCAGAGTTATACCACTGCATGTCATGGTAGCAATGCTAGTACTGTCCACCAGAGCAATTGATGCCAGTCACATCACTATCCATTCTAGCAACTTCGTGTCAGACATCTACTTTCCACAATGTCCCATCATAATGCCCTAGCAGGTGCTCTTGGTAGTCCCTCTGCATAAAGAATAAGAAAAGCACACAGACTCTGGCATACCATGCTGGAGCTTTGAATTCCACAGTGACTGAAGTCACGCACTCACTTCTAATTATGGAGGAAACAGTGGTTCATATAGAAGGACACTCATTCAAATCATCATGAAATGAACAACATAGTACTGAAATGTAACATTACCAAAAATCTTAACACTGTGCTGTCGCACTATGGGTGTAATCCTGTGTGCATAATCATTCTGGTTACATGCTACCTAGAGCTGTGAAAACATGGATACTCTCAACTAGTTTTGTGACTGGATTGCATTCCAGTTGCTATTAAGAGGCAGTGGTGCTGAATTGCATCATTGACCTAACTACTGCAATACAAAGTTCCTGTTATTGCGATTTAAAGAACAGACATCATTCTGCATGAGAATGTTTAAAGACAAAAATCTATGCTGTACACAGTTTTACATAGTAAATCCATGGTATTGGTTATAATAGTAAAGAAGGAAGAACTTTGCCTAGAAATGCACCATAACATTATAATTGACACCTATGGTGGATGACAGTGACAGTCAGACAGGTACCATAGGGTATGCACCAGTGGAAACACAGCATAATGGCATGTCACCATCATAACCAAATGTGGTGATGGTTACACTGTAAACTATGGACACCATGAGCAGGACAGGACACAAGAAGCAAAATGGCCTCATACATAGTTGTAGGTATAGCAATGTTGTGTAAACAAGTGATGTAACATGGTGTGTACATCAGTACATGTAGGCATGCACATAACCCCAGAATTCTACTCTTTTTCTGCCATGGACCATATCATGCCCTAATACTAGAAGCCACCACAGTAAATACCATCAACATTCACAGTAAAATAGCCCCACCCAACACTTGATGAAGTAATCCCTGATTTCCTATAACCTGTTAGAAGAGTAAATAGTTACCACATTTACCTTTCATGATGCTATATATCACTGTCATTGTGGTCATCTGTCACTCTCTTTCCTAAATAAATGTGCATGAAATGATAAATGTGCCCTTCCCACCACTATCCTGCATTGGTATAGTTATGTCTAATGCACAGCATGGTCAGTTTATGTACAGACTTGCAGAGATTTTATGCAGTAATGCATGCATCATATTTTTGCTTTATTTAGTTTTATGGCCTATAGTGGTAGACCACATCTCTCCTCCTTGCTAGTGCAGTGAATTAATACATACAAGTGGTATTTCTACTGCCTGTTCATTCTTAGACTCTACATCCTGTGCTGCCATTTTTGGTCTTATTCAGATAATGGGCCATACTGGAGTGTTTCTACACTGCAATAGCTTTTTCTATAGTATCATATTATGAAACATGGCACACACCACAAACATGTTGCTGCAGCTGTCTGGTGCATGCTACAGACTCTCAGTTGACATAGGAAGACATGAGATGTATCTCTTCAATTGTCCAAACACATACTCTATGACATTATATATTTCTGCATGAGCTGTTTAGTATGTTATCTCTGACATGGTTTGGGGATTGTAGATAATGGTCATCATCAGTGGCTTCAAGGCATATCCAGTATCACCTACAACATGCAGCAGTCATTCCATTATTTAACCTGCTCCTTGCTCACGTGATACATGTGTATTCTATCCTGTATAGCCCTCTTTGGGTAACCTACAGAATGGATGACCCTATCAGAAGTATCCCTGCATGAACCAGTAACACTGATTAGATTTGTGTCATCTGAGTGAATGCTGCATCCTGATGTCAGTGAAGTGGTGTAGAATGCACAAAGCTGGAACCTGAGATATCCTTAATGTGTACTATGCAGGTCACTGGAATGTCCTTTATATCCACTGTGATATGAAATCCATGCATCTTCCTTGATTCAACTTGTGGGCAGCACAGTTATAGTGGGTTACTTATGACATTCTTGTTCGCATGATTGAGCTACCTTATTTGCTGATCCATGAGGTTATGTCATGTACGGCATACATGGCCACAATGTGCAGTATCTCAGGGACTGGCTCTAATGACCGCAACTAGACATACTGCTCCTTGATGGCTGCTCCTACTTCTAGCATGCCAATATCTACTTATGGCAAAAATCCACAGTATACAGAAAAATATTATGCTGCACCATGGCATCCCTGCTTTAAACATTTTGGAGCTGTTCCAACATGTTTCATGTCATCATTCATATACACTATGCGCCTCATTTCTTGTGTTTCCTCATTTCCATAGTACGATGCATTTATTTTCATGTGCTACATAATGCCACTGTTTATTTTCCATGCACAAAAGTCATGATATATGTGTCTGAATCACTGAAAATCTGTGCTATGCTCTTCTCTGTACTAATTTCCACTATGCATTGCATTAAGCATCTATGAATCACATCCTTATTTTTTGCAAATGTGGTCTGTTTTGCACCTTGTGGATATGTAAACTGTTTTCTTCAGGTGATAACAGAAACTTTAGTTATATAATTTTTAGACATATTTATGTTGCTACAAGGTAATATATTCAATTCACAAAGATTAAAATAACATTCATTGTATCTCACATAACTAGCGATGAAGAACACATGCTCTGTGACCATAAAATATCAACATTTAAGTGCATAACCCATATCCTCTGTTACTTATGTATACCATCTCCAAGACTGTTTTATGGACAGGAGCTCCCACTGTTGTTTATTTTCTTGTGCTTTTAAGTACTTTTGATTTGTGAGACCATCATGCTCTTTTTTTTCATTTTGTGGTTCCATATCTGTACCTTGTAGCCTTACATAACTAGATATTATCATATTTTACCCTTTTTATGTTGACCACATATATATTTTTTTCTTGTTACACAATGCCTATTTCCTCCTTTGCCAGCATTTTGTCTCCATTTTATTTACTTCATCAATTATTTTATCAGTTGCATTTATCACTTTTGTTTCTGCTGTAACAGTTTTATTGTGCAACACTATATCATATATATCTCACTTTTTTCTCTCCAATATGATTACAAACACTTCTTTTGCAGCGTTCATTCCTATTCCTCTCTACACTATATTTTAGGCAGTTATTTAGAGAAGCTGTCCTTAATATATACTCACATATCCAAGTCAAATCATTTTTGGATATCTTACTTAAAATACATACTTCCATTTTTTTTTTAAATTTACTTTAGTAATTAATAACATCATATTCCTTGTTTCCTTTCTCTACATTTACTATACGTTACATTTCCACTGTCTTTTTTAGTATTTGTTGGTGTTAAATATGAGAAATGAGCATTTCAGTAATTTGCCGTGCCTATTTAACATGCATAAAATATTCCTCTAATCGATTCTCACTTCATAACAGTATAGCAAAATACTTATTTCTTTTCCTTGAGTGTTACAATTATTTTCTATTTCTTTATCTTACTTTATTTAGAAATAATTCCAGACAGACTACCCTCCATGCCAAACAAGAAATAAAAGAAACTGATTAAGCTCTTGGTTACATGTACAGGCTTAGGCCTCATCTTATGGATGAGATATATTCATATGTACTTATCATCTGCTGCTCAATTTATTTAACTTCTTGGTACTTTACGAATAAATATATTCACTAATATTATCAACCCACTGGAGTAACCATATCAAAATTTGTGGGGTAGGATTCTTCAGTTTCATACAAACTTACTTCAAAATGTCTATTAGATCTATTTCTTATGCATTCAAAAATGGATCCAATGTAGAAAAGCCTGACTCAAACTATAATCTGAATAATTTAAATTTTGTGCTAAACTATGTTTTGACTTGCTCTAGTTTTTTTTATATATTACAGAATCATTGCTGGTATAGCTACTGACACCACTCTGAGAAAGATATGTTTCAATAGCATAGATGTTGACATAATTAGAGAAGTATTATTTATGACTGTCTTCCTGTCCCACTTGTACAATGAACTTCTTTTTTATCAAGTTTGAGTTCAGTGACACAGTTGGTAGAGTAACTGAAAGACTGTTTAAATATGTATGGTTAATGTGATGGACAATGCATTTAAAATGCTGAAATTTGCATTTATCTGTACTCCATATTACAGGCTCACTGCACTTCTGTGTACTTACTTTGACTATTGAATATTTGTACATCCACTATTGTGGTGAGCTTTATGAAAAACTCAAAAGCTAAAACTGAAACTGGAATGGGAAGAGAAAAATACAAACTGAAGTAAGGGAAGAGGATATTTTGAAAGTCAAGAAGGTAATAAAAAAGTGCCAGATAGAAGTTGTGATCTAGAATATGGGATGAGAGAGAGGAATTATCAAATAAACAGTTACAAAAGATAAGGAAAGGACACCAAAGATGAAATGCTTCAAAGTTGAAACTAAAAGAGAAACTAAAAAAAGAGGAAGAAGCTCAGAGTTGTAAAGAAGAAGGGAGTAGGAAAGGGACATCATCAATCATCTTTTTAGAGAGAGGAGAAAGTACAATATATGGTAGAATGTAAGTCATAAAAAGAGATAAAATGGAAAGATTAGTTAGGCAGAAGTGGCATATAAATAGAAAATGTAGTGCAAATAGATTACCGTAGGTAGAAAAGCAGCATTTGAATGTTTGTTTGGAAGGGATATACAGGATGGAAATATGTAACTACACATTTTTAAATGTGCCTATAATTTGGAACATTCCTGTGTGAATTACCTAAGTGGTAAAAGTGGAGCGAGGTTGGATATTTGAGAAATGCACTTGGATTATAATTACCAGAAAAACATATTTATTCATATAATGACAATGACGCACCAGCTGATGTAAAGCAATCGTATACAAATGAAAATATTTTATGAATGTAATAACTGAGTATGCAAGCTTTTGATTAACTTGAACAGTATAACAGTATAAAATTGAAGTTAAAAAGATAAGATAGTAAAATTGATGTTCATTATTAAAATGATTCAGCTTTGCAGTACTTAGTTTATAACAAAACTATTTTTAACTGGTTGGGCTCAAGTCCCAGCTGAAGCAAGCAGTTATTTTTCCATTTGTGCTACTGTGTGTTCCGTAGCATATCAACACCATACTGCTATGAATTTATACTGAAAGACTTCATGTACAGTTTCAGTGTTGTGCAATGAGAAATGTTAAAAATCTGAAAAGATGTGCATATCTTGACTTACTTTGGCTGAACAACTGGTACTGAAGCTAGAACTGGATTCTGACAGGCCTAGACTAATGTCATAGTCTTCCTTTTAATAATTATTATTATTTTTATTTATTTATTTAATTTTGCAAAAACTGTACACTTTGCAATCTGGTGTGCTATTAATGAGTTTCTACTTGTCTAACCACTGGTATGTACACTTAGAAACAATAAGGTGCTGAACAGACATGTTGAACTTTGTACTATAGTTCCACAGATGGCAGCTTATTCGGAATTCCAAATTGTATGGTTTCAAATCCCTGCAGCAGCTATTAATTAGTTCCAAGTTGTGTTTGTATATCCTACTTTGTATAGGCACAGACTGATCACACTCCTTTGTGCTTGTTAAAGCAGTCTCTTTGATCCCTTTGTAGAAAATAGATGTACATAATGCTTACAAAATCAGGTCATTGTTTGAGACACATTGTGTATGACTTTCAGTCATAGCACTATATGCAAGTGTAGCTACATGACAGCTAATGGCAATTATTTTTCGCTTGCTCAAGCAGCTTTTTGTATGGATCATGACAAATGAAGTTTATATGAAAAGACAGAAAAAGATTATTTGTAGACAAAAGTAGTAATAAATGCAGCAACAATAAAGTAACACATTAAGATGAATCATATGACAGACCACCTTACAGTTAAATAAAGATCAAATGATTTTTCCAGGATCACAACTTGGATATCAAGGTCAAGTTTCCAGTACATGCTGGTGTATGCATATACTAAGAAAAGACTGCATTGTATTAATCTGTAGATCATTAAAGTAGTCTGTAAACAGAAATGTAAATACTAAAACACAGGGAAAGACTGAAATATATCTATGACATGATTTTTCTTTTTTAGTTACGATGTTGCAGTGAAGTCACAGCTGTATTCAAAGGCAGTTTAGATAGGCGGACTCATTACCTTGGTCAGATCTTACTTTCTGACAGCATTATATGTATTAGCTGAAAGAGATCACTCCACGCTAAGACTGGTTACATGCAATCACCTCCTGCCTGAGCTAAGGAAAGAGCAGGCTTTGAATGGATTGAAAGCTACACTGAAGGAATATCTATTTAAAGAAGCAGTTTCCAAACGTTCCATTATAATGGTTAAGTTAAACATGCCAGAATTCTGCAAGATATCGAATTGCAAATAATTCTATAAGTTGAATTTTTTTGTCCCTCTGCTTATATTTGTGAAAGTTGTAAATCATTCATATTCCCTGTTTTGGCCTGTTTACAGTCATATAAACTGTGCACAGTTCTGCTTCAAACTGACAAATATCTCCATCCTGTTTAAATCATGTGAAAGTTGTGAATCATTTGTATCCTCATGTATATGGTAATATTTCATGTATATGCTTGTATCTTGTATAGGTTCATAGGTGTTTACTTGACTAATGTCCAGTATGGCCTTTGGAAGCCTAGCCAACCATATCAATTGTATCCTATGACTTTATCTGCCTTAGAAGTTATGTTAAGGGTATATTAGATAGAGAAAGATTTACAGGCTGACACTGTCTATTAGAGACATAGGTGCAAACTTAGGGTGTATTTCCAATATTACATCCAATAGTCCAGGTTTCTTTTGAATAGGGAAGAGCTTTGCTTCACATGAATCGGAAGCTTGTTCAGAGAAGGGGAGTTCTCTGAGGCACATATGTGTCCCTACTTATGTTTCAAACTAAGTTTAAATCCCTAGATCAAGTAATTCTGATGCTATTCATTTTGTGGATATGCAAAAAGTCTATCAGAATGGGATGCAAGGATGCCTTATATATCAGGCATAGATCACCTCTCAACAGTCTGTAGGAAGCAGAGTATAGAAATCTGCATTGGACATGATGTTTACAACCTGTATTCTTTTTATGAAGAACCTTTTTGGAAGTTGCATTTATTGCATGGACCTGATTCGATGCATATTGAAGATGGCACAGAGAACGGAACAATGATGTGCTTGGGCATAGATGCCATGCTCTTGTTTATGAGCTGAGCAACATAGAATAATTTCCTTACTACCTTTGACACATGCTGGTGGGAAACCAGGTTATAGCTACATATTTACTCAAATTTCTGACTACTAGTTATACTTTCAGGAGTGTGTTATCAAGGAGATAATTTCCTGCAGTAGCTGAGTTCCCAAAGCTATTATTATGCATTTCTTAGCATTGACTTTTAAGCTGTAGCTTTGGCTGGAGTCATTTGTCTGTTTTAGTCCTTCCTATAGGATGTTAGTGTCTTGGGGGGAGGGAGTCTCTATGACTGCTCCTCATTGCAATCATCTGCAAACTTTGTCAGCCATAGGCCCTTGATATTGGACTTTACTGCTGAGAAGTAGATGCCAAAAAGGAGCGAGGCCAGCACAGAGCACTGAGGGACTCCACTAGTGACCAGCCTCTTTGTGGAGGTGGTTTCCTCCCCTATCCTAATTTCCTAGGTCCTAATCTGAGAATCAGCTGGCTAGACTGACCAGGCTCCCTTTTTAATGCCACATGAATTGCAGCCCCAGTCTTCTTTATGTAAAAACATACCTTAGTTAGCCAAACATGAAAAGATTCCAAAAACAAAACCAGTTACAATAAGTAACTAGAAAGTGATTCTAAGACAAACAAGACAGCAATGAGGAACATACACTTTAAGGTGATTTTAAAGCACATTAGCAGCAGCTAGACAAATGAAAAACATTGAGGTTTATGTGTTTTTCTACAATGCCCAAGTGGGGTGTTGCATCAAATGCCTTAGTCAGGTAAAGGCAGGCAGGATACTCCATTTTGTCCTCATCCATTGCCTTGGTAACCTTCTCAGAGAAGTCAACTAGGCATGATCTGCCTTTGGAAAAACCAAACTGAGCTGGATCCAGTGGTTGAAGGTTTTCTATGTCCTTACTAATTATTTCCATAATAATTATTTCCATTGTTTTGCATATGAGACTAGTCAGACTTGTATCTCTGTAGTTCCCAGTGCCTTTGAAGGACTGTCCTTGTGTAGAGGGACTGCAGTACTCCATTTGCATGACACAAAGCCTGTCTGGAGGCTACAGTTAAACAGTAACTTCAGTGGTCCTGACAGATCATATTTCAAGCTATTTAGGAGACATCCCAACAGTGCAGTGTTTTTGGCCTTAGAGAGCACATCTAGGTCCTGTTCCCTGGTGAAAGTTTGGGGGAGGGGTACTGTTTCACTGTATTTCTTGGGAGGCAGCCAAGGAAGAAAGGGGTTAAAACTGGAGCTGAATTTTTTTGTCCAGTAGATTTGTAATATCTTCCACGTCAGTGTAGGTGGCTCTATTTACAGTCAGTTCTGTATACTGCTGTGTGCTGCCTTTGAGGTTTTTGACGTGGCTAAGGAAAGACTTGTGGTTGTCCATTGCCTAATGCTATCTTTACTTCAAATTTGGCTTTAGTCAACTGAGTTTGCACTTTTAGTTGTTTGTTTATATTGATGAGTGTTTTTATCATGCCAGGTATAGCACTTTCTAATCTTGGCCATGAGTTTTTTTTTTTTTATTTTGTGATAAAACCTGTCTATGTTTGGATTCCATCAGGGCAATTTGTCGTTTAAGTTAGCTCTAGGCTTATTTCTGGTAGGCATAGCTGTCTCTATGCATTTATTGGCATGATTGTACAGGGATTCCATAAACATTTCTGCATAGGTAGCTGTGTTCTCAGGGTTTGGGGGGATTGAAATTTTGATGTTATCATTTAGTAGTAGGACATTTGCCTTAAAATAGTTCCTAAATGTTACAGGGTTCCAGGATCATAAAACTAATTATTATTATGAAGGAGACAGCTTTGTGATCTGACGTTACCAGAGATAACACTGCAATGGGGGGGGGGGGGAGATTTCTCTCATGTTTGTGAGTACCAGGTCATGCATGTTTGCATCCCTAGTGGGTGTACAGACTGTCTTGTCCAAGGGGGTTGTGTTTCCAAAGCCCAGAAATATCTAGGAGTATAAGGCTGGGGTAATGTAAGTACCCCAGTTGAAGTCACCCATGAATAGGGTGTTGGGTTAAATGGTAAGGGCCTCTAGTAAATCCAAGTATGAGTTAAGGTTTTTTGTGTTATAGATGGTGTCCTATAGCTTGCAAGGATATAATAAAGGATTTTGCCTGTTGAAATCTGGACACGGAGAAGCTCTAGCACATCATTCTTCTTGACTAGTCTTGAGGTGAGTTTGCTGTTGATATAGACTGAATCATCTCTTTCTTTGGCAAATGCCTGTGGAGTGGATGACATGAATGTGTGGAAAGCATTGTAGCTCTGTATTGCCAGGATAGTCTCCACAGCTTTAATCCATGTCTCAGTAACTACACGGATATCCACATTCTCCAGGGTGAGTAGAAACTGAGTGAGTGGAGTTTCTTGTTTAGGCTCCTGGCATTGAGCAGTAACATCTTTAGAGTCCCTTGGGTTGGGTTTGCTATGCCAGAAGGTTTGTCAGTTTGGTATTGCCTAAAAAAGTAACTATGGAGAGGACAATGATTTAGTCAATATTTGAAAGCCAGGAGGAGACAGATACTGACCATCCTTGGCAAAGCAATGAGGCCATGAGCATATCATCCTTAGTTGACAAATATTGTACCACCCTTGGAGTGACACCAGAAACTAAGGCAAATATTGAAATCAATCATCTTTTGCTTATCTTGTGGCATCATTCCTGATGAAGGTGGAATGTTACTCGGTGCTAGGTACATGCCAGTGTGGGACACATAGTCCAAAATGTCTCTCTTCATTTAATACAGAGAGGTACATCTCAGTTCATTCACAACCATGTGAACTATGACTGAATCATACTGGTACTTGTGGTCTAAGGACTTGAGTGGGTGGGTGATTTGGCAGGTCCTTGCCCATGATGGATAACGGATCATGATTTTCTCCTTATCTGGCCTCATAAGCAGTACATCTGTATGTCTCACAATGGAATATTCTGTGATTAAAATGTGTTAGCTTGCCATGTGGACTTTGTAATTAAGGCCGTAAAGGGTTTGGCTGCGTGTGTTGTGTTAGTTATTGTTTTGGTGGATTGCATTTAAAGTTGCTGAGAATTCTTCCTGATGGACAAATGTCTTGGAGGTCTTTTGGGTTTAGGAAGGTTGCTTTTAAGTGCCTTGGTATATGTCGGTCTATGTGTTGGGTCAGTAGTATATGTGCTGGGTATATTGTGCAAGCTACTGACAACATTTACTGAATTATCGCTTGTGAAATAGGCAAACCTAAATTTATATGAAAGAAAACAAACCATATTAACATGTTCACAGTTACAAACATTATTCATCACATATATTCTTCGGGTCTATATTATAACATCGAATTTTATAAAGTTAGAATGTTATAATATCGAACCAGTTTTGTTGAACGCTGAAAACAGCGAAGGTGCAGGACACTGAATTCTTTCCCAGGGAAAGAATTCGGTGGGCCATTGCTGTGGCTTCGCTGTTTTCAGCGTTCGATATGTTGGAACGTTATGGGTCGGGTTCAGGTAAGTGCGTGATTGTGTGTAGGTTAGGGTTAGGGGATGGGTTAGGTGAGTTAGGGCTAGGGAGCGGGTCAGGTAAGTGTGTGGTTGTGTGGACATTAGGGTTAGGGTGCGGGTCATGTAAGTGTGCGATTGTGTGTAGGTTAGGGTTAGGAGGCGGGTTAGGTGAATTAGGGTTAGGGAGCGGGTCAGGTAAGTGTGCAGTTGTGTGTAGGTTAGGGTTAGGGGTGGGTTAGGTGAGTTAGGGTTAGGGCGTGGGTGATGTGAGTGTGCAATAGCGACAGACCTTAGGGTTAGGGTCGGGTTAAGGTAAGTGGATAGCTAGTAGTGTATGCAAAGTTTAGTTTAGGTTTAGGTGTAGGATTTTAAGTGTATGTGTGTGGATTGCTGGGTTTTTTTTGTGTTTGTGTTGTGTGTATGTTTCTTGGAATAGCGATTTTTTTCCCCTGGGAAAAAAATCGCTATTCTGACTGTTCAATGTTTGTACATTTCGGTGTTCAGGGTTCGATATTATAACATTCGATCTTTGTTGATTTCGATGTTATAATATAGACCCATATTCTTCTGTATAATATAATCAGTCCAACACCATATAAGTTGTTTAATTCTTGTCTTCCCTCAAACTTAATTCCTACGCCAAAATATTTTTCTGCATGTATTTTTCCCTACAACTTTCATTATTTTTGTATGCAATTTGTTCCTACCCTTTTCTAAAAATCCCACTTCCAGTTCTTTTATCTCTGTTACAATATTCACTACTTCAAATACGGTTGGTTTCGACTTTGATTTCCATTTTCTAGTAATTGCTTTTTTTGGCAGTCACTCGTATTAAACTTAAAAGTCCTTATTGTGTCTAGGCAATTCAGATCCTGTATCCCAGCTCAAAACATTATTTTCTAAGTTACACCCATTTTCTCACCTAGTACTTCTGATAGAGTACTCTGTTACTCTGTAGGACGTGGTTAAAGTCAACCAGCTCATTATACTCCCAAAGCATTTGTTCCCAGTGACATCTTTTTTCTCCATCACAACTCCAACATTTGCCATCTACCAGAGGAAAAAATCTTTGGAGTCATTTGGTAATATAAAAATGCATATGTAAAGACTTCTAAATAAAATTCCTAAATCTTCTAGATTTGTTGCATATTTGGGAGCCACATACATGTAATCCCATTGATTGTTTGTAAATTGCTTATGTCATTTTGCATGCACTTGTGTGAGAGTCTTGCCTCCAGTGACATTGCGTAATTATATTTCTCACATACTATATCCATTTCTTTATGGATTAGCTGGTTACCAGTGAACTTGACACAATTCCTACCTTGTCTCTGGATGCCCACATCTACCAAGCTGGCAGTGGAGAAATTGCAAAGTTGCCCATCCACTATATCAGTATTGCCCATTCACAATATCGATTTTATAAGTGTACTACAAAGGGGTGGTACAGCAAGCTAACATGGGCACTGGGAGGGTTGAAATTACAACTAAACTATGTGCGACTGAATCCATGCCACATAATGTTTAAGAATATTGTGATAAACAGCAGTATCAATTGTGACAAAGAAAGCATATATCTAACAACTGTACACTGGTATCATTCTGATATTGCAACCACTCTCCCAGAGCAAGTTCAGCAGATTGCAAAATGTTTCGCATAAAATAAATAAATACATATGCTGCGGTAGTGTTGTCACCTCACAGTAAGACGCTGTCTGGTTCGATTCTCAGCTAGAGCGTCTTCTGCATGGAGACATGTGTGAATGGGTGTATCTTCGTTGAAGGTTGTGCATCAGGGCTGGTAACTTGGCACGTAAAAATCAACTACCAATCATTAGAGGACCGGAGTTCCACTGTGGCGACCCCTAACTGGGAAAAGCCGAAAGACACAACAACAACATACATACATACATGAAATTCAGGTGAATAGGCAGGTTAAATACCATGCTACAAAACTTTGCCTGTGTTGACTAAGTATTGGACTAACAATTGTCCAAGCAAAGCTTAAAGATAAGGAAGGCTCAAAGGAAAGAAGGAAGAGAGGAAGGGAGGGTACATCATCTATGTATGTCACAGGGAAAGCATTTGTTTTAAAATAGGAAAAGCAAGCAAAGCAGGCTGTTCTATGACTACTGAATGTAGTCAAACAGAACTTTCCTCAGTCTGCATGGAAAATAACAGCACATACAGATATCTGCAAAGTTCAAACCTGCAAATCTTTGTTTATTATTTCCAGTTGGTCATACATGTCCAAATGGAGGATGTTAGGAGTCTGAAAATCAGCAAGCAAAGGAAAGCAGTATTGCTGGAATTGAATTCATCCTTGGTCAACATGTGAAATGCCCTTTTCACCACTGCAGTGTGATATTGGAGTTGGTATATATAAGTAGGGTGGTATGGGTTTGATATACTGCGGTGTGTGTGTTACGGTGGGAATGTTGGTCAAGTGACTCCTTTCGCTATGTAACACATTTGTGGATATGAACTTTCACTTAAGTAAACATTTGTTGTTTTATGTTCATTGAGTAGCAGTTTGCTGAATTACTATTTCATCAAAGTAATATAGACATGTTCTGTATACATTGTTTGCAACCTGTCATATGGCCTGCATTGTGCTTGAAAAGATTTTACTGGCCAGCATGCCTATCCAATTAGCAAATACAAAGAAAATATGTAAAATAGATAAATAAATAGATATGGCTACAAAGATATTTCAGAAGATATTATTCTTGAAAATTATGTTTATCTACTACAATACAGAACAATCCAGTACTGTACCAGCAAACTAGCAAATGCTTTCACATTTACCACTTAAAATCATTTCATAGATATAAAAACTGCAAGAAAGTCCCAACCAAGCTATGCTCTTCACTGTATAATACCTCAAACCCTCTGCAGTGAAGGCCATAGATTTCCAATAGACAGGATTAACCACTGGAACAAAAGACATAACTGTGGATATGCATTCAAAAGGAGGTTGGGTTTTGGTATAATGCATAAGGTGCTTACCACATAGATATGATACAGGGTTTGATTTTCAACCTTGAAAGGGAAATTGACTAGGGTTAAAATGGCTCACAAGGGGAGTTAGCCTAGTAAAGACCTATGAACTTATGAAAAATCAGTTTTAGTAATAGTAATATTAGTGGGATGGGGATGCAATGCCATAGGTATGCTCATATATGATAAGTAAAATGAAAATTGTGTGTGTGCCTATACTAAACAAAGACAAAGGTATGGTATTAAAGAGGAAATCTATGACATGACCACATCAGAGAATATTAGTACCCCACTATTAATATCCTATCCAATGACAATTAGTCTAGTGTTTTCTACAAAATTTTTCCTTTCTTCTCCTTTATCTTCATATCACCTTTCCCTTAAATTTCATTTTACTATATAGCTTGGAACAGTACTGCTTATTTGTATATTGTGGATATGCACAGTGCAGTATTTGACAAGGACAGTCTATGGGCAGGTAAATTGGTATTTATGAAACACTTGTGATTTGCTCAGAATGTGAAGAACTTCCCAAGGCAGATCACATCAGATTCTAAGAGAGGAATGCTCCCTTATCAGACAGCACAAGACTAAATCAATGAGTATCCAGTAACGTCACAGTTCTTAAATAATCATTTCACTTATTTTAGTGTAAAAAAAATCAAATTCATTTCAAAAGATAATTACAAAAATAACTAACTAACTAAATAAATAAGTAAATAAATATATCAGAAGGCTGTCCATCCCTAAAAGTGAAGTCTGGTAGTGAAGTGAAAATTGTTTGCAGGGTATATGATAAATAAAACAGGCAAATAGAATGACTAGCTACCTGTCTTTTAACTTTTAATAAGAATCACGGCAAAACATTTGTAAAATTAATCTGCAACTAATCTGCTACATACTAAAAATGAATTGAAATCTAGGCCAAGGAATTGTTTTTTTTATGTATGAATATATGGCACTTCTATGACTGAATCTATTATGACAGTCCTTTAAGAATAACACTAGTCTGTGACTTAATTTTTAGTCTTTAAAAATTCAAGAATGGGTATTTGGAGACAAAAAATACTATAATCATGGCAGGAGCACAACTTTATGTACAACTGTTTAGGTTTTTTTTTTTTCTGCCTACAACCAGGATATAAGCACAGAGGATGACATACAAATATTCACATTTTGTTAGACTTGTGGGTATTGCTGTAGGTAGTAGGCAGTCTACTGCTCCTGTACGGTTATTTCATACAATGCAAACATAGGTTATTGCTTGTCAAACCAACAAAATAATCTGGACAAGAAAAGAAATGCACAAATATATAACAGTTTAATTTTGTAATAAAGCTCATTATTTTTTAAAAAAATAGGACCTTGTTACTCTGACTTCATTTGAACAAAATAATATAAACTGTCATGTCCAAAATATAAAAGAATGGATTTTGTAAACCCTTACATGTCTTCATCTGTTGACAAAACATAAAAACAACATCAAGAAAATTTTCTGTAAACCACAGATTATTTTCTAAAATTCATGCTTCATTTAATATCTGAATTAGAAAAGGTATCTGCAGGTCTTTGTACCAATATCCATCAGTATTTATCTAATAATAAGCACTGACGACTCAGACAATCCCCCAGATTCAGCAAGCCCTACACAGTGTGCAGGACTAGTGCAGGAGCTCCAGCAGGCAATATGTCTGCCATGCGATCCAGGAATAAGCTGTAGGGACGTGCACGAGCACTCCTGTACTAGTCCTGCACGGACTTAGCTCCTGTATGCAAATTACCCCATTTTCAGGTGAAATCCATGCAAATGAGGTAAATTTGCGATCCAGGAAGCTGGAAGTTGGCCGTGCAGGACTAGTGTAATCTGCAGAAATGTACTTGGTTAGTAACTGAGTGCATTTCTGCAAACTACAAAATGTAGCCATGACAGCTCCAAATAAAAGGTGAATATTATGTAGAAAGCATGCCAATGACCAAATATATGGCCACTGGCATGGAAAACAGTTGCAAAAATAAAAAAAATTTACTTTTAGATTTTTAGACGATCTCGGCTGTTTAAGAGTAGGGAAGCAGCACGCAAATGGGATCAGGCGAAAAAAAAAAATAAAATAAGCATTCTAACAAAAATCACTATTTTGCCATTATACTCAATGGCAGGCAAAGACAACATGGCCACTGAATAGTGGTTGCTAAGGGGGGAGGCTCAGTGTGAAACCTGTAACTATGCATCAGCAGGAAATCCTATGCAAATAAAGGGAATGATAATGAATCCCAGATTTCCCCTGCATGCTAGTCAGCACCCAACAGTGTAAGAGCAGGAATAGCTTGGTGCAAGCCTAGGAGTTAGCTGACATCATAGGGATATGTGTCAGGCATACTGTAAGTGGATTGGAGCCCTGTGGCTCGGGTTGTCCTTAGCTTAGTAGAGCTAATCAAGGGGGTGTGTCTGAGGCTGCCTAGCACTCTTTACATTGCCTAAGTGAGTGTGCGCGCCACACAATTGTTTTAAAGGAAATAAATAAAAGTAAACCAGGAAATAGCAGCTCTGTGCACATTTGAGCGCTGTGTTTGCGTGGCACACCCCCGGGCTTAAACAGCAAGGCAATGGGAAGGGAAAACAGCAGTAGGAAGGTAATCTAGGAGAACTAGCATAGCTGGCAGGTGAAATGTAGCAGAATCAGCCAGTTAGACAGGCAGCAGCCCAGCCTAGAACACTGCTATAAACTATGCAAACACCTTCCCCTCTGGTTTTTCCAACATACTCTACACCACCGGTATATACAAGCAGGGAACTTTTAACAAACAAAAACAACAAAATGATAGGGGCTGCAACAGCTATCAGACATCAACATGTGGAAGAGGCTGAGGGCGGTGAGTATGAAAATGCTGTCGACCAACCCACAGTGAGGGGACGGAGAAGGGTATACAGACCCAGGGTAACCTACCAGGGGCTACATGAGCTGGAGAGGGTGTAGTGCTATAGGGTGGACAGGGACCTCATACAGCAAATTGTTGAGCTGTGCCAGCCATGCCTGACACATAGAATTAACAGAGGGTAAATAATCCCAGTGGATACCAAGGTAAGGTTTGTGTAGGCCTATGAATACTAACTACAGGTACCTGCCAAAGGCCAACTGGGGATATCATGAGGATCTCACAGGCATCAGCATCCAGGTTATTTCACCAGTTCCTGGATGCCATGTCAGCACATGCCAGTGAGCACGTATATTTCCACAACACCCATGAGGTGTTGGCCAGCAATATGCGTCTCTTCCACCAAATAGCAGAATACCCTGAGGAAGTGGGTGCTATAGACTGCACGCACATATGCATCAAAGCACCACCCAGTGACCAATTTAGGGTCTACATCAACTGCAAGGACTTCCTCTGCATCAACTGCCAGGTCATGTACGATGCCCAGGGCATTATAATGAATGTGTGTGCTGGCTGCCCTGGAAGCTATCATGATTCCCACATCTGGCATCTGATGCAGCTGTACCAGAGATTTTCCAATGGGGGACATCCCTTATGGTTACCTAGTGGGGAATGCTGGTTACGGACTGGAGCTGTGGCTGATGACACCCATCAGAAATGCACACAAACCCAAACAAGATCTCCATAATGAGGCAAACGCACAGACCAGAATCATAATAGAGCATGTGTTTGGGATTCTCAAATCATGGTTCCGGTGCCTGGACACATCTGGTGGAGCTTTGCAGTTATCACCAGCTACATGTACCCACATTGCCATCATATGTGTCAGGCTACACAATATGATCCTGTGGAAACAGCTGCAGCAGGAACAGCATGGGGCAGGCCACACAGTCCCCCACCAATCCCAAGGCCTGCACAGGCCCAGAGTGACTCAGAGGAGGAACAACCTGAGCCTGCCCCAGTAGGCAGATGGGGGTGTGCCCAGTATGCCCTAGCCTTAGTAAAGAGGCAATGCATAGCAAATGCACTGACACAGTAGGGACCGAGGGAATGACACCTCTCTCTAACTCACACATCTACTAAAAGGGATGCCAAACATGACACTACCTGTGCTCAACCATGTATAGGGAGTGCACTTTGTTCATCTAACATAGGCAGCCCTCCAGCACCATCTTCAATGGAGGCGTGCCTTAGCTTCAAAGTAGTGCTGAGAGGAGTACGAATTTTAAAGATGCCAACATTTGGAAACACATATCCTGATTTGTTATGCAAATGGCAGAAATTGAATTTAGAAACCAGCTATGGCTATATTAAACTTTTAATAGAACAGTATAGGTCAATTGAGGACATTTTAAGCCAAGAAATAAACAAACTAGAAGGTGAATTAAAATTGCTATTAGAATATGCTGAAATGGAGATATTCCGTAAGGATTTGACTACTACGCTATCTATGCTGGACAGCAAGTTGCTGCAGGACAAAAGAAAGAAACTTGAAAGGGACTATAATGATTTCAGGAGAGGGCAAGTCTTCTCTTGGCTGAGAGATCTTGTGAAGGGTGACAACAATGTTAAGAAATCTGTAATGAATGTAACGCAAAGAGGAAATACCCATGCCCAAGCTACTTATGCTCCAGCTACATCTAACAGTGTTTCGCGTATTAATCAGAGCGATGATTATCAGAACACACAAGTGGGCTCTGTTGTCAACACGCCTCACGTGATCACGTCAATCGGAAACATAACGGCTTGTGGAGAAGCCAGTAACTCGAGTACAGTAAAGGGATTTGTAATGGTGCATTCGGTGAAGGGAGAAGCGAACGCTGACCGAAGGGATGCACGAGAGGGAGCGAAAACTGACCAATGAGACACACAAGAGGGAGCAAAAGAAAAGAGAATTACCAGCAATGGATGTGTTTCTTTTTTGGAAGATGTTTTACTTGAAGTAGAAGGTCTACATTCTTTTCCGTTTCCAATAAGGCAAGTCGAACGACGGGCTTGGTCACCATTAAACAATGTGAAGAAACGGAAGACCTCAGAGGACAGACACGAATTCCAGAAGAAAGTTTTACGTCCAATACAGAAGGACTAACTATTAACATTTCCAGATATGCATTGACTGAAAATGAGAAAGCGTTATTAGATAAAGGTTTATCTTTTATACCTTCGAGGTATGCTGACGTTACTGATATTGTAATTAACATAAAGATGTGTGAAAGAAATTTGGGTTTAAAACTAATGTTTGGCAATGATGAAAAAACTGTTGAAAATGTTTTCAAAAAACCTTCCACTTTTGTACCACAAGCTAATCCAGTATTAGAAGCATTTGAAAAAGCATGTGAAAGGGACTTGTTAGAATATTACATGAAAGCGAATGATAAACCTGAATTTTATAATTTGAGTCATGGTGAAAATGTAGTCCTAAAAAAGTTACAGATTAATAAGGAGATAGTTATCAGACAAGGTGACAAAGGAGGTTCTGTGTTAGTATTAGATAGATGTATGTATGTTGATAAAATGAATAGTTTACTAGGAGAAGCTGATACATACCAAGCTCTAAATAATGTGTCATTAGATAAAATAATTAAAGGTACACATGAGACGCTATATGATTTACTTCTTTGTAATGTGATAGATAACGATTTATATGTATATTTTTTGGTTGAAGAACCACTAATCCCTAGTTTCAGGGGGTTACCCAAAATACACAAAAGTTTAACCAACCCCCCCCTTGAGACCGATAGTCTCTGGAAAGGGATGGGCTACGGAACCATTATCTATTTATTTAGAAAAAACAATTAAGACCAGTAGTTAATGAAATTAGATCTGTAATAAAAGATACAGAAGAGTTTCTATATAGCTATGCAGATTATATTCATTCTATGGATAACAAGGAAGATGATATTTTAGTAACCTTGGATGCAGCTTCTATTTTTACATGTATACCTAATCAGGTAGGCATGGAATATGTTAGGCTTTTATTAATAGAAAAGAATGTCCCTAAAGACCTTATCATGAGATATATGATGTTTTTAGAGATAGTTTTGGAGAATAATGTCTTCACATATGATAACAAATATTTTCTACAGAAGAAAGGTGTAGCAATGGGGACACCATGTGCAAATTCCTATGTGAACTTAGTTATGGCATACTGGGAGGGCACATAAGTGTTAAGAGATGCCCCATTCAAGGAGAACATAAAACTATATAAACGTTTTGTGGATGACGTTTTCCTTGTATGGAATGGTACATTGGAACAACTGAATGATTTTGTTTTATACATAAATGGCACAACAGATTTTTTAAGATTTGAATATACTTTTACATGTAACCATATAGAGTTTTTAGATGTACACATTAAAAAAGAGGGCAAAGAATAGGTACAGATCTATATAGAAAATCTTGTTGGAGAAATAATTTACTACATCATAACAGCATGCATCCAAGACACATCTACCCCAATATAGTGAAAAGTCAATCCCTAAGGATATCTAGGCTAGTGACTGATGATAAGAGATATGATGAACAACAAAATACGTCGAAGAATAATTTCTTAGAGAGGGGTTATGGTAGACAGGATGTAAACACCATTATTTCAGAAAATGTTGAATACAGGAAGGACAAAGGGAAACCTTTTTATTTAGATACAACAGAAGTGAACAAATGATGAGCAAGAAAAAACCTGATAATAAAATAAGTAGGTTAGTTATACCATACACCAACAAGAAGAGTAGAATTAAAGAAATTATAAATAATAATTGGAGAATGTTAATGGTAGATGATAGAATCAGCAAATTGGCAGGAGATAGACCAAATGTTACCTATAAAAATATGAAGTCTCTAAAAAGACTACTTTGTTATGAAGACAATAGAAAAGAGTCAATACATTCACAAAGGAAGGGTACTTTTGCATGTAGACATTGTAATCAATGTAGCTATATGCTTAATGGGAATGAGTTTGTACACCCTGATAATGGAAGAAAGTTTACATTTGATAAATAGACAGCAGATCTATAGATTTGGTCTACATAGCCCAATGTCAATTATGTGCATCATTTTATGTGGGAAAAACAAATAGGACCCTAAGAGAAAGGGTCAGAGAACATGTTTATGCCATAAACAAAGAAAATGAAAATAATGCTTTGGCTAAACATGTTATTACAGTAGGATCTAGACACAGTTTTAAATTCATGACATTGGAAATGATTGTAAAAACAGAGAGACTGGGTAATATCAGAAATTATACAGAAGAAAGAGAGAACAAATGGATAATAAGATTACAAGCCAATAGAGGACATGGCTTGAATGAAAAAATCTCACTCAAGCCATTTTTATTAGCCAAACCATATAAACATTGAACTAGCCTTAGGATGTTATTCATGGAACATCACTTATTTATATTGTACATGCATTTTTGATAGCTGTAGATGTTTACAAAAAGTTTTCTTCCTATATATATATATATATATATATATATATATATATATATATATATATATATATATATATACATATTTTATTCCCATCATATGATAATTATAACAATCATGAATATTATTATTATTATTTAATATTATCAATATCAGAAGATGTATATAATATCTATAGTCAAATAAGATGTTTATTTTGTATATTTTATAGAAACTTTTAGATTCATCAAAATAATACAACTTTGTTGGTTATTTATATAAGTGATATATTTATATGATATTAATATGAATATATACATGTGTCTTTATTACAAGTATGGTTTTGTACTATTTTACCATAAAGATAGATATTTTATTATAATCACATTCATTTATAAAATCTATAGAATGTGTTTTTCTATATATTCATTTATATTTATATATTTTTAGATTATTAAATAGAATCATTATTCATTATTTATTTTATTATTTATTATTTATAACATTCACACCATATATATATATATATATATATATATATATATATATATATATATATATATATATATATTTATATAGTATCAAGAATGTTTGTTTAAATTTTAAAAGTTGATTACAATGTATAGATAGGACGTTTTGTTATATAAGGTTTTATATAGAGTTTCCCTATAGATGTATATATTTCTAATTGATGAAGACATAATTAATTGATAAATTAATTAATTAACTATCTCACTTGATTGTTTAATGATCTGCATTTAGTGGTTGGTTAGTAAGTGTATAGATATATATTTAAATGCAGTCAGGATATGTGTTTTTTGAAGTCCGAGGAAAGGTTCCTCGTAACGTGAAAGCACTTACTATTTTTATTCTATAATAAAGTGTTTCCGCTAAGCCGTGGAGTGCTTCTTTTGTTTTCTATTTTGTTAACAGAGACCATCTTCAATACTGGCACACCCCTTAACAATTGCCGAATGGAGTAGTATGTGCCATGCTACACAATATGATCCTGCGGAAACAGCTGCAGCAGGAACAGCATGGGGCAGGGCCACACAGCCCCCCACCAATCCCAAGGCCTGCACAGGCACAGAGTAACTCAGAGGAGGAACAACCTGAGCCTGTCCCAGTAGGCAGATGGAGGCATGCCCAGTATGCCCTGGCCTTGGCAAAGAGGCAACGCATAGCACATACAATGACACAGTAGGAACTCAAGGAATGACACATCTCTCTAACTCACACATACAGTAAAAGGGATGCCAAACATGACATTACCTGTCCTAAACCATGTATAGGGAGTGTACTATGTTCATCCGACATAGGCAGCCCTCCAGCACCATCTTCAATACTGGCGCACCCACAAGGAAAGTCACTCTCCTTACCAATTGCAGAATGGAGTAGTATGTGTTGTTACTTGTATCTATTGTATGGATGTGGGCATGCAAGGGAATTGGGTGGCTGAATGGGATGCCAGCATATAGTAGACAACTATAGTGGCAGCTTGAGATCTGTAACTGGTGTCACCATAGTAGCCAGTGCTACACATGCTGAAAAAACCTACTGCAAGAAATATCCTGGGCTACATGTGTATCCATATGACACACTCATGCCAGTCAGGGAGGTTCACATACCCAACATCAGTCTCAGCCAGCAGGACAGGTATAGACAACCACAAACAAAGGCTGTGCTAAGGCCTCTGAATGATGGCTATGGGTAAGTTCCCCCCAGGCCTACACAGACAGACAACATCAGGTCAGGCAGTGGGATATTAGTTCTGATGGGTAAGAAGTCAGAAACTGGTATGTAGGTCAATCAAACCTAAGACCTGTAGTACACTGATATGCCTCTAATCAGCATGATAGGTTAGAATACAGCATGAAATGGAGTACCTGACCTACCAGTACAGTCATAGCAAATGTGTACAAGTGTCAGGTGTGCCCACCCAATCCTATGTAGAAATGCAGTAACAGTCAGGTGTGCCCTCCCCAGTCCTATGTAGAAATGTAGAAACAGTCAGGTGTGCCCCCCCATTCCTATGTAGAAATGTAGAAACAGTCAGGTTGCAGATCATAAAGGTGATAGGACCAATGGATTGGGAAACGGCTGGTGTCCCTGCACAAGCCAGCATAACTGGAATACCGCATGCATATCTGTGAGTCAGATGCAAGTAGTGTCCATATACACATGCATCAAACTCACCCACACACCACCCACAGGTACCGCTCTAGTCTTATCCCTACTGTTGGGAATGGATACAATATGACCCCCACCTGTGTATGGCAGAAGCAAAAGAATGCAGCATGCAGTGCCGGTGTCCCATGCAGGTGTGTCCCTAGCTACAAGCATCTCCCTGCTAGCATCCACGCCACCTGATCAATACTGATAGAAAGTATTGGCATGAACACCTAGCACACCTACCCTGTCACCTTCCAAAAGGCTGCCTTTAATACATACAAGGCTCCACTGTTTTGCATTCTGAAGAAGTTGAGTATTCACTTGCTGAAAAGTGCATGATACTGAACGCACTTCAAGTCTATCAATAAATAAAAGGAAAAATATTCCAGCATCTTGTGGAGAGCGTCTTGAATCCAACCAGTGAGTTTTTGGTTTCTTTTTCGTTCATCACAGTAAGATAAGGCCATACTGTCATGTCGATGGACATACAGGTATGGGATCCTCCGCCATTACTGTACCAAGGTGCTGAACTGGATACACAGATCCAGCAGCAAGTGTCTGCAGCTCCCCCTCCAGAATGGCATAACTTTCCATGACTATGTAGGCATTTGACCACAGTACTGGACACAGCTGAATTCACCCTGTGTTCCCCAGCACATCACTGCAAGCAAAAATGACCACATGACAGTACTTGAGGACATATAACCTCACAGTATATGACAGTACATGTCTGAATATCTCTGCTAATACCAGTACCATGTAGCAGAAGCAGCACAGACACAATCACCTACAGTACACGCTATCCATTGCACAGTTTGACCACATATTGCCAAATGATCTACAGATATCCTGCAGAAATAGTTTGCTAGCTGTAGGTCTAGAACACAAAGGTCTGCACTAGAGTACAAATTACCTGGAATGGATCCACACATTCATTACAGAAGGGCACACTGGGCATGCTCACACACTAAAACACATGAAGCCCATGCCTGCCAACAACAGTGGACCATACATATCTGACAGTTGCAGATGTTAGTGCATACACTCTTCAGTATGCACCAGTCATGCTTTGCACACACATTGGATAGGAATACACACATATATCCAAGGAAAACACACTATAACATGCCAAAAGTACACATACATAGATGTGTGGAAGAGAGTGACAGTGAAAAAGAGCCTTCCATCATGAGGCGTGTCCCACCCAGTACATAGCCAAATGGCTATAACCACATGATGTGTAAACGTCACTCACTGTAGACATTAGCCACTGGTATCTCTCAACATGAAAGACTCTGTGGTGTTAGTGCTAGCTGTGAAACATGACTGCACAAGGCAGTAGTCATCTAGCAGTTGTATACACATACCTGTAGAATATAAACCTGCGTGTGCCTGAGTGTGGTGCGTCCACCTCTAGATGAATGGATTTTGGCCCATGCACACACACTGCCCTCACCATAGCCCTACTTTGGGAAGCCTGCTGATGTTATTTACTTTGAAATACACCTTTGGGAAAGGAGTAGCCCAGTAATCGCGGTGGTGCATTCTATAACTGCGTAATCCTGTAGTGATGAACTAGTTAGGTAGGAGTTCTAATCCCTGACATGGCAACTGTGTGTGTGTCTCTGTCTGTTTAGGGAGCAATCCTTTTTAGGCTAGTCACGCTCACTACTATTCAAATGCCATACTTTGGCAAGCCTCTGATGTCATTCACTTTGAAATACATCTTTAGGAAAGGAGTAGCCCAGTAATTTCCATGGCATGTCCTATAACTGTATAATGCTGTAGTGTGATAAACTAGTTAGGTAGGAGTTCTAATCCCAGATATGACAAATGTCTGTGTGTGTGTCTGTGTTTGTCAATCGTATCCTGTGTGGAGGTGGCTGTGAGTGTGTAACAACCGGACTCATTGTAAAGCGGGTTTTGCAAATTTCTTATATGGTGGCCCCATTATGTCACAATGTCTACCTTACAAGGATAACATATGTAAAATAGCCAAGAGGCTGGGGTGCCAATCCCTACCCCTACATGTGACATCAAGTCCTGGTGAACAAAGTTAGCAACCCTTGTATTACCCAGAGAATAATCTCAACCCATGTCTCATACACAAACACACTTTCCTTGGCAACAACCACTATGTTGGTAGTACCCTGCATATTGCCCACAGATAGTAATCATGGTGTGATTACAATGGACTACAGAGGGCATCGCATCCTGTCCATCAGTACAATAGGCATGTACATGCAGACAGTGCACCTTCACTATATTCCCCACTGGACGCCTGTAACACCTGTGGTGCCATCAAATGTGACCCACAAAGGACATACCATGCCTTAAACACATGCCCTGTATGGACAAATGCTGCTGACACTAGGTAATACCTGTAGCATGCTATCAGTATCGGTGCAGGGTTAACCTGCTGTCCAATACAAGTTCCCGCCACATGAGGCCAGGACTGGCACATCTGATGATAACAATCTGTGTACACAGCATGGGCCAGACACCCCAGGTACAGTTCCACATGTCACGGTACATGCACGTGGGATGTGTGCACATACCAGACAGCATCCATGTCATGGACTAAAAAACACACACATGGCAAGCATTGCACAGCAATGGCCACACACAATAGTTACCCAGGTGACTGGATGGCGAATACAATACTTACCTGTGTGGGCCAATCCAGACACTACACCCTTGAGCCACACTGCAGACCTTTGTCTTGTGGCCTTATGCCAAGGTATACCCTTCACCTAGCCTTGTATAGCCTTCTAGCACAGTCAGCTACTGCACACCTGTGAAGCAATGCATGCATGCATGTCAGTACTGGCACTCTGTGTCTGCATGTGTGGTGTATGATTCTTTCAACCAAACTCACACTCACTACAACCCCCATTGGCATACGTAAGCATGCTGTCTGATGTCAGACACCTTCACATACCCTTTGCCCATATAACCTCCGGATAACCCCTGTGGTGTATGTGATACCTGCACATTACTGTATTGTGGCAAACTAACTAGTTAGGAAGTGTATTCCTAACCCTGCCAAGTGTGTCAATGTGTGTGAGTCCCAGAGAGTGTGTGGCTGTGTTGATGCTGACACCTGCTCATGTGGACAGGCATGTGTACTACACCTGCCGTATCACTACCATATCACTGTTGCAGATATCACTCACCGTCACATATACGTTTGGACAGCTCCTCAACATGTAAGCTATGTGGCGCATGCAATAACTGCATAGACATGTGCTAGCAATACATAGTCAGTCAGGGGTTTGAAACTCTGTACTGGCAGGTGTGTGACACAAACATGTTTAGGTTTTACTCTCCCACCCCCTCCCTGACTTACTTTGTCTCTGTCTGTCTCTCTCACTCCCTCTCTGGTGGATGTGGAGAACTACACCTGCTTTGCTTAGGCAGCAGCTTGTGTTTTGTAAGTGATGTTCATGATCAGCTGATGGCCTCTGCACGAATTGCAGCCCTTATCTAGCTGATTGCATGTGGAACAGCTGTGGTAACATTCCCATAGCCAATTGAATGGAAACACACTCCAATATCTAGGAACATCATGTTGGTGCTGGGCCTTTTCATTCACTGTGAGCAGGACCTAGATCTGGTGTTTGGCAAACAGTATCACAGATGGATTTGGGATTTACCTCCAACAACATATGCTGTGGAAACAGGCCAACACACAGGAGGGGGATGTGCCTGACATAACTACAGAATGTAAGTGTCGCTATTCTGCATTTTGATTAATGTCAGTTTAACAGGGTGTGTGTGGAAATGGCTGGTCTACATGTTTTAATACCTGTCATGACAGTGCTATGTTTTTGAGGGAACCCCCATCTAGAAGCGCGAAATGCAAAATCCTGATGTTAAAGGATTTTGCATTAGCGCTTCTGTTGTTGAGTTCAAGTAAGTAAGTGTGTGGAAGTGTGTTTGTGAGGGGTGTAGTGTGTGGAAGTGTGTATTGTGACTGTGGTGTGTGTTGTGACTGTGGTGTGTGTGTGAGGGACTGTAATGTGTGGGTGTGAGTTTGCCTTGTGTGTCTGTGCGATCTCAGAGTTAGAATAATAAAGTAGGGTGGGTGTAGGGGGCATTGTTTGGTTGTGGGGGGAAGGTGTGTGTGTGTGTGTGTGTGTGTGTGTGTGTGTGTGTGTGTGTGTGTGTGCTGTGTTTTGTAAATTTCGTGATTTTGAATTTCGAGGTTTTAAATATTTGGTATTGTGGGTTTTTGGGCATGTGGTCTCGGTGTTTTAAGCATCGGGATTTCGGCCTTTCAGTATTTAGTAGTGATCTTATATATATATATATATATATATATATATATATATATATATATATATATATATGGGTCCACTACAGAATCTCGAAAGCTCATAATACCGAAGCCCATAATCCTGAGCCTAAAATCCCGAAAATTCAAAATCCCGAAAGCCCAAAATCCTGAAACTCAAAATCCTGAAAACACAAATAATGCTAATATGTCAATATAAAGACACTAATATCTACCAACTGACCCTGACCCTAACCCTAACCCTAAGGTCCATCACTATCGCACACTCACCTGACCCGCGCCCTAACCCTAACTCACTTAAACGGGACCCAACGCCAATATTTGACACTATGGCATACATGCCTAACCTGCCCTAACCCTAACTCACTTAAACCGCCCTAACCCTAACATAAAACCAACCGCACACTTACCTGAACCCAACGCATGACCTAACACCACAGGGCTAACAATAGCAAAGCCACAATGACGTCCGTATGTCCATTTTGTGTTTTCAAGATTTTGAGTTTCAGGATTTTGGGCTTTCGGGATTTTGAATGTTCGGGATTTTGGGCTCAGGATTATGGGCTTCGGTATTATGAGCTTTCGAGATTCTGTAGTGGACCCATATATATATATATATATATATATATATATATATATATATATATATATATATATATATATATATATATCTATAGATGTATGCATATGTGTCTGTATATATATATATATATATATATATATATATATATATATATATGTGTGTGTGTGTGTGTGTGTGTGTGTGTGTGTGTGTGTGTGTATATTTTTATATATATATCTTTATGTATATATAGATATTATATATCTATTTAGATATAAATATATGGGATCCGTCAATATGTTAGAAGTTTCACTACGTCGAACCCCACCTCACCGAGTCCACTTGTTCGAAGTAGTGAAACTTCGAACATTGACGGCAGTCACACTACAGTGCAGAATGGGAATATTCCCTTTTCCCTACTGTAGTGTGATCTCAGAGTTTGTATATTTAAGTAGGGGGTGTGGGGGGTGCGAGGGGGCTTGCCCCCTGAAAAAACATGTTTTAGTGGGTTTTTTTTGGGTAGCCCGGTGAACTAGACTTCAGCGAAAGTTTAAGTGGACTTTCCCAGAATTGTAGGGTCTACTGCTCTATTTTGAACAAGTGTATTTTTGATGTAAAGCAGTAGACCCAAATATATATACACACACATACATCTACATGTTTATATACAGTTCCTGCACTTTTGAATGACTGTGCTGGATGATATGCTTGTGAAAACATCAGGTTTATGTATATCTGACATGGCTTAGTGTAAGTCACTTTGCCTATGGTGTCTTGGGTGCTGGGCTCGAGTCTTTCAGAGGCTGTTTATTTTGTTGCTGGGCAGAACAAGGGCCATTGGATACAGAGTGATTAAGGCAATTTTAAGCAGTTGTAAGCAGGTTTGCATGGGTTTGCGCAGAGGTAAGCAATGCTAACTTCTGGTTACAGTTTCTTATACTCAGTTAGCTTCTAAATTGCTTAACCTGTGTAGGCATTGCTTACCCCCATACAAACAGGCTTAAACCCACTTACTGCTGCTTTACAGTGCTTACTGCTGCTTACCCTTTTGCTAATTTCTTTAAAAGAAAAGAAAAAAAGGGTTGATAGGAAAGTGGTGAAAAGGGGGCACAAACAGGGAAAGACAGTAGGGAAAATAGCTAGGCATGTGCAGGATGGGGGTAGGGAAGGTCCATAGCTGCTCATTTCTTCAACAGCAACATCTGTGCATATACATTGAATTTGGAGAAAGATTTGGACACTCAAACCCATGAGAGATGGGTGAAGATCACAGTAATATGTTGTGAAGCCAGTTAGACCAGATTACATGTGCCCAGTGGACATGTGTTTGAGATGGACAACTATGTATAGGGCGAGATTTTTTTTTTGGGAACAGTTTGCTTTTTTTTTCAGTTGAGAGTAGGATGTTGGGGAGGGACAGTAGATATATTTGGGGAGGTAGGTTGAGTAGAGGTAGGCAGATCAGGGGAGGTCATCATGCCTCTTTACTCATCTCTCATCAGGCCCATAATTGAGTACAATGCCCCTTTTGGGATGTACCTTACCAGACACCTGCAGCAACTGGAAAGACCCCAAAAGTACCCCATCAAGAGGATCAAAGGGCTCAAACAGATGCCATATGCTGCCCAGTTAAAGAAACTCCAGCTCTACTCAGTGGCATACTGCCTGCTCAGAGGCGATCTGTGCCTGACGTATAAAGCCATGTCCAACCTGGAATTAATGGACATGCTGCACCTCAGAAAATCCAAATCCCATCGAGCTACGCACTCGGGAGACTTGTACCTAAGCACTGAAATAAATAGGACATGCTGGAGGGACAGATTCATAACCCAGAGGCTCCCTTCACTCTGGAATAAAATCCCAGACCAGGTTAGGCAGAGTCCCTCATTGACTCTCTTCAAGAGGAATCTTGATGAGTGGATGGGAGATCGTAGGTTTACCCCGGGTATCACTTCTGTGTCACTGTTAGACAGAGGCACAGTATACTAACCTCGAAAAAGGGCATAGCAAAATTAATTTAAAATGGGTGGTGAAAGCCAAACACACTCTGGCTAGGCTTATAAATGCCCTAGGGCAGATAGTCTAGTATGAACCTATGAACCTATGAATAGGTTAACAGACAAAACAAACAAGATGTATACAGGGGGCGTATATGACACATTTGGGGGGTAAACACCTTGATTAGGGAGGGGTGTTGGGAAATCAGAAGCCCGTGAGCCCCCTAGTGGAAAAGTGGGACTGAGGTCCCCACCCATGGGCAGTCACCACTGCACCTTCACAGCCGCGAAAGTGGCTGTGCTAGGGGCTGAGTCAGAGAGGCAGGCCAACCCTCTAGTCATGATACTTGGCCCTTGAGCTGGCTTAGTAGATCTCCAAACTGCTGGTTGAGCTCACTACGCACCACAACCCAGACCTGACAACAGGTAACAAGTTCCTGTCTGCGCCCACTCCCGGGGGGGCGAGCCCCATCCCCTGAGGTGGTTCCACCCAAAGGTGGTGCAGGACCAACGGACAAGGAGGTCTCAAGTTGGGCTCCAGATGTACTGGTGCCTGGTGCCATGGCCAGCTAAGGTGGGACAGGTGGGGCTGCTGGGAAACGCATTCCCATATATGCTATGGTGTTTATGCTTTATCAACATATCTGGGTTAGTAATAGTCATCACATTCCAGGATTAGGTATAACAGCATGCATAGATATTCCCATTAACCTAGACACCAGATATGGAATAGTTGCATGGTAAACAGAACACAAGCATTTATGTGACCATAGTGGTAATTAGAACAGCATGCAGGTACATTGATGGCACCATGCCACCAATGTTGGAGTATATCAACATAGCACATGCATAGAAGCAGATATAAATAATTATCAAACAATAGGACATATGTCTCAACATTACAGCTAAGTCAGCATGTACCAATTGAGTTGGGTATTTAGTTTATTGTTGCAGATATGATTGGGGGAGGGGAGATGTCAATTAACAACTAGTATATTCCTGTAGTTTGCATTACTTTCCTAGTCAGTGCTGTTATCTGCACCTTACAAGTATTAGTACACTATCCTATTGCCTTACTTTGGACAGCGGTATGGCTGTCGACAACTATATACATGAACTGGTTTTACCTGCAGTATACACCTTTTACCTGTTATACCTGTGGAGGAATTGTTTGTTAACACTAACTGTTTCTACACATACTCCCAGATTCTTGGTTGATGTTATGCACATACCTGTCTATCTTTTTTTGCACAGACTATGAGCATGTCTTGACCACATGCAGGTGAACAGTGATGTATTTAGACTATTGCCCTCTTAAACCTTTAGTGACTTACAACACTCTTATACAGGATTTCCTAGACAGTTATATTATGTAGCACAGTGTGGGTGACAGTGATGAGTAATATCTTATTATTCAGTGCAACTGCAACACTCGCAATGCCATACAATACCAGAGTAAACAGTACCTGTACAGGGTATTAATCTTTTATTTCTAGGCACAGTGCTTGTATCTGATGGACCTATGGGAGCAATGTTTGTTAACACTACTTGAATGTTGCTACACAGACTACCAGATTCCACATTAGTATTATGCACATACATCTCACTCTGTTACTGTATAGACTGTGGTCACAGCTTGACACATGGGGGTGTAGATGGGACATACTTGGCTTATTACTCTCATAACTGTTTGGGGAGTTGCTAGAGTGACAGGTTTATGTTTATAGATGTGTGACAATCAGTTGTATTTCTTGTTTGCTGCCTAAATGTCTGGGATCATCCCACTGATTTCCCAGGGGGACAGGGTGACCAGCAGCAGATGTGGTCTGATTTACTGGACATCCTTGACATATCTATACAATTGTGGGTTATAAATCTGTATGCAGCCTCCTACCACTCACAGAATTTGAACCATGGCTGTGTGTGCCAAAAATACAACAGTTCACATCTCAGTTGCCTGTGCTATTTGGATGTTGTTGTCAGTATTTTCACTTTCTGTCTATATCTCTCTCAATTGTACTAAATGACCTCTTGGGATTACACCAGTCATATACAGGCATTACTACACATTTTATTCATGTTGCCCAGTGTGGGTAACAGTGCTTAACACAACAATACTATTAAATGATTGCAAATCTACATTACCATATGATGCCAGAGTAAACACATGCAGTTCAGCAGTTAGACCCTTATTGTCAGGTTATTATGCTTTTATTACATACAACCTATATGAGACTCTTCCTGCCATATTCTCTGGTGTATGCAGTACTTGCCTTAAACAATACAGGTTTTATACAGGCAATTAACTTACTAATACTTTTAGATTTATTTCCTATTACAGTACATGCAAGAGTATTACTAAACTGACTCACATCGCAACCGCTCCAAGCAACATCCATGGGCCTCCTGGTGCGCAGCCCACTCACTTGCCAGTGTGAAGGACATAAAAGCAATATTTAGCCATATCTATCCGTAATATACATGAGCTGGCAATTATTAAACAGGTAGTGGAGTGATACTTACACACAGCTGGGACCTCCCCTGTCCTCCTAGCCTCTTGGATCCACTGATCCAAGAGCTCCCCCTTTTGCCACTTCAAGTCAGCATAGTGATGCCTGACCTGCTCACCAGTTCGGGGTATGCCAGTGGCACTGGTGAGGTCACAGGTGAGATGATCCCAGGCTTCCGCTTTATATTGGGAACCCTGGTACTGGCCCTGAAGCAGTCTCTCATGGTCTTTCACAATGAGTCCTGCCATGACTGGACTCCTGGATGCCCCAGTGCTGTGCCTGAAAGCGCACACCCTCTCCCATTCCAGACATAGTGCCTGCAAGGGGAATTTACAACCGGTTATGAGATGTATTCCCGCCTGTTGGGTTTAAATAGGACCGATTTCCCACACTTTGCCGTGATTGGACGATTTTGAAAAGGCTAAGCTATGGGCAAACCTGCTTACCTAAGGTTGGCATTGTTTAAAGGGGTATACCAATGGGCAAATTGAGTTAGCTGGCCTAGACACTGCTTACACCTACTAAGCTGGGCTGTGCAATGCTTAGCATTGCTTAATATTTAATTTACATTATATTTGCTTTTTGGCATTTATTTATTATTCATTACATGTTATATATGTGTCTGATATCCATGATTCATGTGTGCGTACAATGTGTGGGGTCCTTGTGTTTATTAGGGGACTTCAACACTTTATTACAATTACACCTCACATCTGGGCTTACTGCAGTACTCCAGTTCACATATTTAATTTATGTGGTAGGTTATACAACATAAGACCCACGCACCTACGGTTAACTTTAATCTGTGTCATAAAAAAAACAAAAAAAAAACATCTTTATATTTCTTGTTTTAACTATTACTCTTGTACACATGGGGGGATGTTGCTGGGGTTATGTGTACACCTATGTGCGGTCTCGCTCATTCTTTTATGACTTGTCTGCTGTTCTTCATTGCAGGGGCATGTATATTCTGATAGCTCTGTTCTCAGACATGGCTCCTGGACTCTTACATTCTCCTTGTAAGATTAGGAGCTCAGGCAGTGTGCCTTCATTAATATGCATGACGTGCTGCTGTCCTGCTCCTAAACTGCCACTTCCATGCAGGACTAGGCTAGTCCTGCATGGAAGGATAGTGAATCTAGGGGAATATCTGTAATGTTTGATGAATGTCATCCTGAAAATTTGAAAATTAGCCTTTCAGTCATACAAATCTGGTACTATTTTCTTAATCTGTACTATAGAAATGTTGGTATGAAATATTTACATGGACAAACAGAGATATATATACCCTGCAAGAAGAGTATAAAAGGTGAACAATTCAAAACTCCTGTACAAGAAAATAATTTCACTGTTAGTCAAACATTCCAGTGTCCAGAAAAACAAAAATACACAGGAACAGGTGAGAAGTACGGTACAGAAAAACTGTGCAAAATAAAATAGAAAACAAGTACCGAACCAACACGACTGTGCAAAAACATCTATTTATTTAACAAAGTAAAAAGTAATAAAAGTGAGCGCTTTCGCAATAACACTATCACTTCTTCAGACTAATAACTGCTGCATTGCTTGTATGTGTACCTTTTGGTTAATTCATGAGATTTGCATATGACAGATGATTGGTTTTGCTTTCTTTTTAAACTCATGTCTTTTTACTTGTTTATTAGTTTGAAGAAGCGATAGTGTTATCACAAAAGCACTCATGTTTATTACTTTTTACTTTGTTAAATAAATAGAGGTTTTTGCCCAGCCATGTTGGTTCAGTACTTGTTTTCTATTTTAAGTAAACATTCCAGTGTCTTTCAGCACTCACTCACACTATGTGGCTGCTAAAATAGATGCCTGTAATTTCATAAATGTCACAACATTTCTTACAGACCGCAGTAACCTAAATTTACTAAGGTCCACAAGAGACTACAAGAGGTTCACCTTAGCCTGTAGCATATACACAAGTTGTTACTGTAATTCATGCTGAACAATTCTTCCCACATAATCAATATTAATCCATTATCATCTATGGCAAGTGTATCAATGAAATAAGTTGTTTTAATTTTCCTTTTAGAAAATGCCAGGTGTCTAAAATTAGTCTATAACTACAGATTAAATTATGTATCACAACTTAAAAAAATCATTATATTTGCTATCTTGGCACAACAAATGAGATAATAGTAGACAAGTTAGCATAATGGTTAAGCTATTTATTTCACAGACACAAGGGACATGTTTTAATTCTTATCTTTATGGGGTGGAGGTTGACATGATGGTTAAGGTGTTTGTCTTATAGGCTCAATGTGCAAGGTATGAGTCTCAAATGGGATAACTGGCTAGGCTTAAAATGGTCTACAAGGGCAGTTAACTTAGTACTAACCTATAAACTTATGAACATAAAATGATAAAGACTCACTCCAGTCCTACAATTGTGACCATCATCCTGTGAGAAGAGAGCTCTCCATAGAGGGTCAGTTTCCTGTCTCTAGCTCCTCCCACCTATGGATCTACTCCCTGCATGCTGTCATTCTGCAATACTCACATCTTTAAACACAAGCCAAATCAAGACATACCCCAAGTTAATTACCTAAAAATGCTACCATCCCTTCAATTATCCTATTATTAACCAATGTTTCTGTATTACAATCTACTTCCACAACCTTTCATAACTGCCATCCTCTTGTATCTCTACTAAAATGCATGTGCATCACACAACCATTAAAGTAAGCTACGCTCACACAGCATCAAGAGCACTCAAAAATAAATGACATTAAAGAGGAAACTAAGATTTAATGCTTTGAAAAATTTATTTAAAAGCCAGCTCCTGCCTCCCTTGTCCGTCCATCTGAATTTGCTTAACACATAAGGATGCAACCATTATTTCTTCAAGATGAAAATCTGGCAAAGCATATGCATATACATAATATCTTTCTATAACAAGGGCATTCCTAAGTTAAGAAAAATGTACAGTAAAAACTGTTATATCAAAGAATGAAAGAACACATTTTTCAGTTCAACAATTTTTTTAACTGTTGACCGTTTACCTTACGTAAGCAATAATTCTTCTGGAAGGGCATTAATTGCACATTAACACACACCACCCTGGAGGGCATTACTACACTTAGAGAATGGGCTGCCTGTAAAATTGTTGTGTTTTACTTATTTTTTACGTATTGTATTATTGTTTTTATATATTTTTTATGTAAAATAGTTCCTCTGCCTAACGTTTCAGACTTTCTGTAGTGTATATATATATATATATATATATATATATATATATATATATATATATATATTAATGGTGCTAGAGGAAGCATTTTACATTAAAAGTATATAAAAATATAGTGCTTAAAAGTAAATAAAAATGTAAAACACAACAATTTTACAGTGAGCCCATTCTCTCTATCTCATGTATAGTCTTTTCTGCTTTCACACACATATACATATACACACATAGTCTTCTCTGGTTTCATACTCGCATTCACTCGCACAAGCATAACTTTCTACCTCTTAGCACAAAAAGTTGGAAAAAGCCAAAAATAATGGGAGAAAAAGCCCCCAAAATAGTGACACATTTTAAATATTGCTCTTATAAACTTAAAAAGTTACTAGAATAAAAGATCTTGTATTGCAATGTATTTTCTATTTATTTTATTTATTTCCAGTTTGATGACCAGGGAGGTCCACTGGGCTCAAGGAGTCCATTTTCAGTGGAGGCCTAGGGAGTAAAGCTCCGCATTACATAGTTTAGATACAGATACAATCTTAGTAAAGAAGAACAATTTCCAATTACCTTTCATGTTAGAGAGCAGGTATAATTTCTTAGGTACATGGTACAATTTAGATATTTACAATATGCACAATTATGTTTTGTTAGCTAGTGATCATAGCTAGTCAGGGGTTTAGAGGTGGAGAGAGAATTATAGGACTAGGTGGGAAGAATGCAGTGGCATTTCCTGTTAGATGGAAGGTAGAAATGTAGCTGAGATTTAAAGTTTTCAAAGTTTGCACAAGTCCTTAGAGAGGAAGGAAGAGAATTCCATTTTTTTTTGCTAAGGAACAGGATAACAGGAGTTGACCAGCGGAACGATTGAGTTTTTGGACAAAGATTAGGTTTTGGTGAGTATATCTGAGAGTTCTCTGAGATGTGTAGGATAGAAGGATGTTGGATAGTGCAGGGCACTTAGAGGGATTAAAAATTAGTTTGTGGGCTGTGGTAATTTGAAGATAGTCTAGGTGGTTGGAGAATTCAAGCCAGTTTAACAAATTAAGGGCAATACAGTGATGGGAGGAGTACATGGCTTTGGTAGCAAGTTTAGAAATCTTATAACAGACTTCCAATTTTGAGGTGAGCGTGGCAGATAAGTTTGTTAATAGATGAGCGCCATAGGAGTGAGGGGAGTAGATAGGTAGTGGCAAGAATTTGTCTGGTGTAAGGAGAGAGAAAGTGGATGTTCCTGTATGGCATACCAAGTTTTATATGGGTTTTCTTAATGTTTTTCTGGATGTGAGTGATGAATCTTAGGTGTTCATCAATTGTGACCCCAAGTAGTTTGGCAAAGGGAATGACTTCTATAGTGGAGTTGTTTTGGGTAATAATTTGGAATGAGTTTTTATCAAGAGGGGAAGCTTTTGAGGGAGAAAATAATAGTATTTTGGATTTATTGGCGTTTAGTGAGAGGTGGTTCTGAAGCATCCAATTTTCAGTGGTGGAGAAAGCAGTTTGGGTCAGTGTTTGAAGCTCTGGGAGGTTGGTGGCACTGCAGACTAATGTGGAATCATCTGCGTATTGTACAATTTTGGTACTGGGTATGTTTTTTTTCGAAATCATTAATAAAGATGTTAAACAGCATTGGTCCAAGAATGGATCCTTGGGGAACCCCAGTGGAGGTAAGAAGGAAGGTTGAGGTACCTGTCCCACATTTTATAGCTTGAGATCTATTGGAGAGGTAGCTTGAGAACCAGGATAAAGTATTCTGGGAGAGATTAAGGTTGGAAAGGTGGTTTAAGAGATGGGTGTGGGAGATGGTATTGAATGCTTTAGACAGATCTAGAAGAACAGTAGAAAGTATTTTTCCAGAGTCAAGGGCAAGATTTATTGTATCTAAGAAGGAGAGAAGTGCAGTGGTAGTACTATGGCCTGGACAGAAGCCGTGTTGAGTTGGAGTGATTAGTTGGTTATTGGCTAGGAATGGCATAAGCTGAATGTGGACGCATTTTTCTAGTAGTTTGGAAATTGGGGAGAGGATGGCTATGGGGTGGAAGTTGGAGATGTTGTTGTTTTTACCTCCTTTATGGAGAGGTAGAATGAAGGCAGTAGGCCATAATATGGGCACATAAGATTCCACCATGGATCTATTCATCAGGATGCTAATGGGAAGAGCGATACCATCTGCGGCTATTTTTAAGAAGGAGGATGGGATATTGTTGGGGGCATTGGAGCAAGGTTTCAATTTAGAGAGTAATATTTTTATATGGAAGGTTGAGATGGGTTTAAGCTCGAATATAGGAGGAGGATTGTGGGCAGAGTGTGCTGTAGGTGGTGGTGAAGAAAGGGTAGGCTGAGGGGAAGGGTTATTGTTAGGGAAGGTTTTGGTCAGTTCTGCTATGGAGTTGGTGAAGAAGGAGTTGAATAGAGTGGCTATTTCAGGGTCAGATATGCTGGTGTCAGGGCAGGTGTTGCTTTTGGTACCTGGGTTGAGAAGAGAATTAATGGAATTCCAGAACTGTTTTAGGCTTTTTGATTGGTTAGATTGGAGTTTAATATAGTAGGAATTTTTGCCTCTGATGATTTGTTTTTTAGCAAGGTTGAGGAGTTGTTTATATTTAAGAAAAGTTTCAGGATACTTGTTTTGATGATACATTTTCCAGGATTTGTCTCTTTGTAGCATAAGTGTTTGGTATCTTTGGTTAGCCAAGGGGTGGATTTGGTTTTTACTCTTTTTGTTCTTGGTGGAGCTAGGGAGTTGAGGATGTTTAAGAAGGAAGAGTTGAAAAATTCTACAGCATTATCTAGTGGAAGAGTTTTTAGGGGGTTCCAATTTGTTTGTTTCAGGGAGTCAGAGAAGGTAGCTGGGTTGAAGTTTGTGAGGTTACGTGTGTGGATGATTTTGTGTAGGTGAGGAGAGGAGTGGGTAGCTCATTGGATAAAAGCTGGCAAGTGGTCTCCTATAGGGGTGGGTGTGATGCCAGAGTTTAAGATGTTATTGGGATGGGATGCTAGAATCCAGTCTATTGTGGTACCTGGGGGGTTTGATATATTGGGTCTGGTAATGGAGTTAGTAAGTTGCGTATAGTTAAATAGATTAATGGATATGGTGGGTTGGGGTTATTGATTTTATTCCAATTGATGTTTATGTCTCCAATTATATAGGTCTCATGCTTAATATTGGACGAGGTCCAGAGGAGAATGTCCTCCAGAGTAGTGGTGTTGTTACCAGAGGGGATGTAGAGGGCAATGATACAAATGCTTTTGTGGTTATTTACTTTTAGCAGGCCTATTATAAGTTCTGCATTATTGAATGGGGGATAGGGTTGGGGTAAGGAGTGATGGATAGTAGATTAGAGTAGATTAAGGCTGCCCCAACACCTTTTCTATTTGGGTGGTCATGTCTAAGGGATTGGAATCCAGAAGGGAAGATTTCAGAGTCATGAATATGAGGTTTTAGCCAGGTTTCGGAAATGGCCAAAAGATATAAAGCCTGAAACTGAAATGCCTGTCACTATTTAGTGAATTAACTCAACACTGATTTGCAACAAAACTTCAGAAAACCACACATTTTATGAGCAATAGACAAAATATATGAGGCAAAAATCTGGACATTCTGTGAAAATTTGGATAGTTGAAAGCTATGCACACAAGACCGCTCTCTCTTTCTCGATCTCACACACAGGGTCTCCTCTGTTTTCATACATGAATTCAGTCACACAAGATCTCTATCACTCTCTCTCAATCTCTCACATGCTCAGTCTCCTCTGCTTTCATGCATGCATTCACTAACGCAAGATCACTCTCACTCTCGATCTCTCACACACACAGTCTCCTCTGATTTCATACACGCATTCACTCATACAAGACCACTCTCACTTTCTCTCGATCTCTCACACACACAGAGTCTCCTCTGCTTTCATACATGCATTCACTCAGACATGCAGACAGAAACATAAACACACTCATACACATAGATATATACACATATACACTTTGTTTCTGTTTATTTTTTTTACACTTGTTAAACAGCAAAAGCGCTGCTTAGCTAGAGTAAAATGGCGGTCATTAGGTTTTTTTTTTGCAGTCCAAGTTCCACGGCATAACTACTCACAACATGGCTCCATTACAAGCTGCTGTGTTTCAGACACTGAAAGCCCACTGTCTCAAAGCCAGGAACTCAAACATCTTGCAGCTCGTACACTGACCCTGTGCAGCTGCATTGCCTTGCCTATACAAATTATGTGAGTCCAAGCAAGGTAAGTGCAGCAGCCATTAGGATGGGGGTGGTAGAAGGTAGGAGTGCAGTACAGGGTCTCAAGCAGCAATCAGGAGGAAGACTTAGGTTTACAGAGTGGAAGGAAAGTTTTAGGGTTAAGGAGCAGCAGGAAAGTTTAAGGCTAGAGACCGGGAAAGGAGTTCAGGCTTAGGGGACAATATGAGAGTTTTAATTTCAGGAGGTGGGCTGTAGAGTTTTTTTTATTTATTGGGTAATGAGAACTTTAGGAATATGGAGGTGGAGTGAAATTTTAGATTTAACAAGCGATTGGGGATTTGGGGATTAGGTATGAGGAGGGGATGGGGATAGCATGATGAGATTTAGGGAGTAATTGAGACTTTAGGTTTAGGGAAAGGGAGTAGTGTTTTAGTTTAGGGGAGTAATCATGGATTTAGGGAGAAGGAGTGAAGTTTTAAGGTTAGGGCTAGGGAGTAAAAAAATAGGTTTAGATTAGGTACTAGGTGGGAATTTTAGTGTTAAAGTTAGGTTTCTGGTAGAATTGTGCAGTTTAATAGGAATAGTTCTTGGGACAAATATGTAATTAAGTATGGTCAGACTAGTTGGAGTTAGGACATTTACCATGTAGAACAAGTAGTAGAGATCAAGTGTGTTGTCTGCTACTAGCACATGAGAACTTGTAGTAAGCCCACTGACTACTATTATCTCTCTTAAAATAGTGCACATTGATACACAAAGCATGTCCATCATATTATAAATCCCCAGATGAACACTTCCTTCTAATGCGTAGCTGAAATTCCACATTAGAAACACAAAGGTCTAACCTTCACATTATGTTGCAGTTAGGAGAGCCCATAATACATACTGAGAAGGCAGTAGTGCTAACCTTTTTCACTCCCTACCACAGCTGAGTTTACAGCATTAAGCAACTATTTACACTGCTAAAATAAAAAAAAAAATCTATTATTAGGAAGTCATCGATAATAGATTGTATTTTATGAAATATAGCGAATAATTTACAGGTAGTTAGAACTATAACTGATGACTTAACTGAACACAAGACGCCTTATGCTTCAAGCCCTTCGACAGCACTAACAAAATCACAAAATTACTACAGCAAATATCATCTTCCTTGTAATAGCGTAAAAAAACTTTAAATTCAAAACAAAAGCATACACAGATGAATAAATGTTATTGAAAAATATTTTAATTAGCAAAATGTTACAAACTTTCATCCATAGTAACACGATGGCTTTATCAGAAAAACACAGAAAAAATATTTTTAAAGCCACATTAATTATCAAATAATATAAAACAAATCAAAACAAAATTAACATACAAATTGTATTTACATAAACGTTATGGTTAAACAGCACATATTAAACATTGTTTTTATTTCAGCTCATTTGTTACCACTGCGTGTGCTTGCACACTTTTCTGGTTGTGGCTCCCAAGTTACTTGGACTTTTGTCATTACTTCATAGCCTGCAGTCATTGCATCTGACCTCAATATTGCAGGAGCTCTGTCAGAATGCCCTACACCATTTACTGAGACTTTTGTCATTGTTTCATGTGAGTATATTTATCATGAAGAAACTTGCTGTGTATTAACTTTAATCAGTTAAATGCACACCTGCTCCATGTTTGAAATGCTCTGTGAAATAGCAGGACCCTTTACTGAGTTGGACACTGTCTCCTTTTACTTGACCATTAGACTATACTGCATATGCTAGGTACTTAAGAAATGACAGAAAACTTGTTTTACTTGCATCTTGTTGTTAATTGCATTGCTCTGGCTGTAAAGTTATTGCTCTCAGTTATAAATTGACCAATAAATTGACTTTAAGGTGGGAAGCCCTCTATGCTTGGCTTCAATTTGCTACCCTACCCTACCCAACCCACAATTCCAGCCCACCCTGTCTTACTCTAATATTATACTTACTACATACACATTTCATTTGTGATTCTTATTCCAAATCCCTCCCCAAATGACCTTACTACTTCTATACATGCACTTTTGTTTCTTGTTTTCTACTTCCTTATCTCTTGATAATTTTTAGCCCCATTCCCAACTATCTTTCTCCCTTCCATACAGCTTTATACTATACCCATTTATAATCACACTCTCCCTAATAGCACCTACCTATTTCACATTGTATCCTTTTACTTTCCCAAATAAAATCTCATATTTTCTTATTTTGACTACATCATTATACTCTAGCCTTTAATATCAATCTATTCCTTATATTCCACAGAAGATACGAGGGCAACCTAGCTCTCTTCCTTTATAGAAAATGCTCCTCTCCTTACCTGTCCTCTTCTACTTTCAGACTTCACCATCACTGAATCTCCTACTGACCTGCAACTTCTTGTTTCCTTCTTCATTGCTACTTCCCCAATTCCTGACATCTATAAAATATAGATTCCTGTACTTAATTATGTGACTCTTCAATGTGTCCTCTATTCTTTTCCTCCTCCTGTGCTGCCATCCTTGTATGACTTCAACGGAAAAAAGAAAAAGGCAGGTACTGGCCACCACACTAACATCTTCAAAACTTTTATTTCAAAACACAATTAAAAACATAGGAATGCGCGCTTTCAGGACCAAGCCATTCTTCAGATACAAAATTCAAATGAAAATGCAGTTTTTATATAGCTCTTCAGTTAATATTCAGTACCACACCCTCCTTTTCTTTAGTGCAGGTCTTAAAGGTATAACCCCATTTAAACCTGGGTTTTTTTATGCTGCTGGTCAATGATCCATTTAGACTGTGAATTGTGAACTAATGCATTTTTAGTAGTTTTATTATACACTCTGCATGTCCATATCTCTGGAGTTTTACTTGTGTTATCAAGCCAGTTTTAACGAATCAACAGATGCTGTTTGCGGGTACATGAATGTATATACATTATCACAACTGCATAAGTTTTTTGTATATATGTTTTTATTATTTTATTTGTTATGTAAGAATGTGAAATAGAAATGAATATGTAGTTGTATTGAGTTGTTGAATTTTAGTTAAAAAATGTTTAATTAATTAACTGATTAATTGATTAATTGTTGGCTGTGTCTCATGATTTTAATTGGCACTGCAAAATGTAAAAGAAAAAATTAAACTACGTTTAATTTTATCTTTGCCAATCTTGCCCGGTTATGCATAGGGCAGCGACGAGAAAATGGGATGGGGAGGGATTAATAAAATAAACCTAACATAAGCATTCTAACAAAAATCAGTATTCTGCCATGCAAGTCAATGGCAGTCAGAAGACAACCTGGCCAGTGCAGTGCGTAATGGTTGCTAAGGGGGGAGGCTCAGTGTGGGACATGTAACTATGCATTAGCAAGCAATCCTATGCAAATGAGGGAAGGGTTAGTGAATCCCAGATTTTCCCAGGGTGTGAGGCAGGTCTCAAGAGTGTAAGAGTATAAATAGCAGGGTGCAAGACTAGAATATAGGTGACATCATGTGGGTGTGTGTCAGGCATATTGTAAGAGGATTGGAGGCCTGTGGCTCAGGATTGCTCTTAGCGTAGCACTGCTAAGCTGGGGGTGTGTCTAAACCTGGTTAGCACTCTTTACAAAGTGTAAGCGGGTGTGCGCGCTGTGCACCAGGTTGTATAGGAAGAAAAAGGAAGTTAAACCAGGAAAAAGCAGCTCCGTGCACATTTGAACACTCCGTTTGCGTGGCGTGCACACCGGCCTAAACAGGAAGGCAATAGGAAGGGAAAACAGCAGTAGGAAGGTAATCAAGGAGACCTAGTTGAGCTGCCAGGTGAAATGTATCAGAATCAGCTAATTACACAGGAAGCAGACCAGCCCAGCCCAGAACACCACTATAAACCAAGCAAAAACCTACCCTGCTGGTTTTTCCACACTCTACACTACCAGTGTAAACAAGCTGGGAAATTTTAAAACCAAACCTACAAAATGAGAAGGGCTGCAGCAGGCAACATAGAGCAACAGTGAGGAGACAGAGAAAAGTGTACAGATCCAGGGTAACCTACCAGGGGCTACATGAGCTGGAGATAGTGGAGCGCTATAGGGTGGACAGAGACCTCCTACAGCAAATTGTTGAGCTGTGCAGGCCACACCTAGCACACCACACTGGCCAAGGGGAACCCATCTCAGTGGATACCAAGGTATGTGTAGGTCTAGGTATACTAGCCACAGGTACCTCCCAAACTACAACTGGGGATAATATGGGCATCTCACAGGCATCAGTATCCAGAGTATTCCACCAATTCCTGGATGCCATGTCAGCACATGCCATTGAGCACGTATATTTCCTCAACACACATGAGGTGTTGACCCGCAATATGCTTCTCTTCTGCCAATTAGCTAACTACCCTGTGGTAGTGGGTGCTATAGACTGCATGCACTTACGCATCAAATCTCCACCTGGTGAGCAGGGTAGGGCCTACATCAACTGCAGGGGCATCCCCTCCATCAACTGCCAGGTCGTATGTGATGCCCAGGGCATTATACTGAATGTGTGTGCTGGCTACCCTGGAAGCTATGATGATTCACACATATGGCAACTGACGCAGCTGTACCACAAATTTGCCAATGTGGACATCCCCTACGGTCACATAGAGGGGGATGCTGGGTACACACTGGAGCCGTGGCTGATGACACCCATCAGAAATGCACAGACACCTGAACAACAACACCATAATGATGCACACGCACAGGCCAGACATATGATAGGGCATGTGTTTGGGATGCTCAGGTCACGGTTGCGGTGTCTGGACACATCAGGTGGAGCCCTGCAGTACTCACCCGCTACATGTACACAAATAGTAATGGTATTGGCTATGCTACACAATATGATCCTGCAGAAACAGCTGCAGCAGGAGTAGCATGGGGCAGGGCCACACAGCCCCCCCCACCTATGCCAAGGCCTGTGCAGGTACAGAGTGACTCGGAGAAGGAACAACCTGAGCCTGCTCGAGTAGGCAGAAGGGGGCATGCCCAGTATGCAATGGCCTTGGCAAAGAGGCAATGCATAGCATATGCACTGACACAGTAGGGCCCCAGAGAATTACACCTATCATCTGACTCACACAGACAGTAAAAGGGATGCCAAACATGACACTACCTGTGCCTAACCATGTATAGGGAGTGTACTATGTGCATCCGACATAGGTAGCCCTCCAGCACCATCCTCAAGTCCGGCACACCCTCAAGGTAAGTCAATCAACCTACCAATTGTCAAATGGAGTAGAATGTGTTTTTACCTGTAGCTATGGTATGGATGTAAACATGCAAGGGAATTGGGTGGCTGGATGTCAAGGCAGCAGAGAGTAGACACCCATAGTGGCAGCATGCGATTTGTAACACATACTGGAGTCACTATAGTAGCCAGTACTACACAGGGTGACAAAACCCACGGCAGGAAATGGCCTGAGCAACAGAGGTGTCCATAAGAGCCACACATCCCAGTCAGGAAGGATCACATACCCAGCAACAGTCTCAGCCAGCCGGACAGGTGGAGACAAACACAAACAAATGCTATACTATGACCTCCGAATGTGCCCTATGGTTAACCCCTCCCCCAGGCCTACACAGTCAGACCACAGCAGGCCAGGCAGTCGGATGTAAGTTGTGAAGGCTAGGAAGTCAGACATTAATATGTAGATCAACAAAGTTAGGATCTGTACTACACTGGTAAGCCCTAGCCAGCAGGATAGGTAAGACTACAGACTGAAATTGAGTACCTGACTTACCAGTACAGTCCTAGCAAATGTGTACAAGTGTCAGGTGTGCCCCCCTCATCCAATGTACACACAGAGTAACAGTCAGGTGTGCCCCCCACTCCTGTGTAGAACAGTAGAAACAGTCAGGTGCCCCCCCCTGCTATGCAGATATGTAGCAACAGTCAATGGAAAATGACTGACGGATACCCTGCAGACACAGCATGCTACCCATTGGTGTACAACAAAAGGTCAGCATTGCAGTACAAACAACCTGGACGTGGTCCACACATGCAACACAGATGGCCATAATGGGCATGCTCACACACTTAGATGACTGAAGGCAATGTCAGTCAACAACATACTGAAAGGTCATACTGGGCATGCTCACACACAAACACATGAAGGCCATGTCTGCATACACCAGTGGACCAGACATATCTGGAAGTTGCAGTTCTCAGTGTGAACACATGTCAGTATGCACCACACCTGCTTTGCACACACAGTGGATAGGAATGCAGACAAATATGTAAGGACAACACACTATAATAAGCCACAGGCACATGGGCATAGATGTGTGGAAGAGAGTGACTGTGACAAGGAGCCATGTGGGTCTGTCCCAACTGCCACACAGCCTAAGGGCCCCCAACACATGAGGTGCAGATGTAACTCACTGCAGATACTAGCCACCAGTACCTGTCAGCATGACAGACTATGTGGTGCATGTGCCAGCTGTGCACCAAGACTGTACAAGGAAGCAGCCATCTAGTAGCTGTATACATGCACCTGTGACATATGGCCCCATGATTGCCCGCATGTGGTATGTCAACCCCTACACAAATGGGGTATGGCCCATGCACACACTGCCCTCCCCATAGCAGTAGTATGACAAGCCTGCTGAGATCATCCAATGTGAATTACACCTTTGGGAGAGCTATAGCTCAGTAAAATGCATGGCGTGTCCCATAACTGTGTACTGCTGTAGTGACAGAGTAGTTAAGTAGTAGTACTAACCCCAGACCTGTCAATTGTGTGAGTGTGTGTTTGTGTGTGTGCCTGTCTGCTTCTGACTGTGTAGAGTAAAATCCTTGTTAGGCTACTCACACTCCGTGCAATGCATATATTCAACTTTGGCAAGGCTGCTGATGTCACTCACCTAGACGTACACCTCTGGGAAAATGATAGCCCCGTAATCGACGTGTTGTGTCCTGTAACTGCATATCGCTGTAGTGTGATAAACTAATTAGGCAGGTGTTCGAACCCCAGCCCTGGCAACTGTGTGTGTTTGTGTGTGAGTCTGTGTGTGTCTGACTGGGTAGAGAGCAATGCTTTTTAGGCTACCCACACTCCATACAATACAAATACACTACTTTGCCAAGGCTGCTGATGTCACTCATCTAGAAGTATACCTCTGGGAACATAATAATCCAGTAATTGCCATGGTGTGTCCTGTAACTGCACACTGCTGTAATGTGATAAACTAGCTAGGTAGGTGTTCAAACCCTAGCCCTGGCAACTGTGTGAGTCTGTGTGTATGTGTGTGTGTGTGTGTGTGTGTGTGTGTGTGTGTGTGTGTGTGTGTGTGACTGGGTAGAGAGCAATGCTTTTTAGATTTGTGATTTAGAATGGTGGTAGTGTTTTATCTCCATCCATGTCAGTTCCAGATGTGATGTGTGTGTCTCAATGTCTGTGTATGGAGCAATGCATTATAGGCTACTCACTCCCGGTACATTACAAACGCCCTACTTTGGTAGTCCTGCTGATATCATTAATTGTGAAATACACCTTTGGGGAAGATGAACTTCAGTAATGTGCATGGTGCATAATATAACTGCGTAGTGCTGTAGTGTAGTAAACCAGCTAGGTAGGGGTTCTACTCCCAGACATGACAGGTGTGTGTGTGTTCGTGTGGGTGTGTGTGTGCGTGTGTGTGCGTATGTGTGTGTGTGTGTGTGTGTGTGTGTGTGTTTGTAACTGGTGTCCTGTGTAGAGGTTGTTGTGAGTTTGTGACACCTGTGGGCAATGTGGAGGGGTTTTGCTAATTTCATTTATGGTGGCCCTACTATATATCACAATGTCAACCATACAGGGATAACAGATGTAAATGGCTGATAGGCTGAGGTGCAAAGTCATACCCATACATGTGACATCAAGGCCTGCCAATCACAGGTAGCACCCCCACTGTGCCTTCACATGTGACTCACAACTGGCATACCATGCCTGACAACATGGCCTGTATGGACAGATGGCACTGACATCAGGAAATGCTGTTAGCATGCTATCAATGTGGGTGCAGGGTAGATCTGCTGACCAGTACCACTCCCTGCCACATGTGGGCAAGACTGGCACATCTGATGATAAGTTGTGTTCACAGTATGGGCCAGACACCACAGGTACAGTTCCACATGTCATCCTAGACACCATCCAAGTCATGGACTAGGGAACACATACATGGCAAGTGATGCACAGCAATGACCACACATAATGGTCACCCAGGTGCCTGGAAGACGGATGTAATACCCACCTGTGCGGGCAAATGCAGAGGCTAAAGGCCTGTGCCACAATGCAGACCATTGTCATGTGAGCTGATGTAAAGGTATACCCATCGCCTACCCTTGTATAGCCTGTTGACACTGTTGGCCACCACACACCCATGCAAACATGCACCCACGCATGTCTGAACTGGACCCTGTGTGTTTGTGTGTGGGTTGTATGGTGTTTCTGTCCACATCTACACGCACTACTCCCCCAGGGCACAGTGAAGCATGCCACCTTATGTCTGACACCCCCTCATACTCACTGCCAATACGATCTCCATATCACCCATGTGGTGCATGTGTTCCCTGCACATTGATGTGTTGTGGCAATTCCACTAGTGATGGGTCACACTCCTCTCCCTGCTAAGTGTGTTAATGTGTGTGCGTCCCTGTGTGAGTGTGTCTGTGCTGATGCTGGCACCTGTTAATGCAGACAGGCATGTGTATGTCACCTACTGTATATCTGCCATATCCCTGTAGCAGATAACACTCACCATCACATATATGTTCTGAGTGTTCCTCAGCAGATAACACATGTGGCACATCCAATAACAGCATCGGACTGTGATAGCACAACATAGCTGTCAAGTGTATGACACCCTGTGCTGGTAGGTGTGTGAAAAAAACATGCATCGGTTTTACCCTCCCACCCATCCCTGACATGTATTCACCTCTGTCTGCCTCCCCCACACCATCTCTGGCAGATGTAGAGGCCCACACCTGCATTGCTTATGCAGCAGCATGTGTATTTAACGTGATGCTCATGATCAACTGATGGCCTCTGCACATATTGCAGGCCTTTCCTAGCCGATTTCATGTGGAACAGGTGTGGTAACATTCCCATAGCCAATTGCATGGAAATGCACTCCACTACCTGGGAACATCCTGGTGGTGTGGCCCTTGTCTGTCACTGTGAGCAGGAGCTAGAACTGTTGTTTGGCAAACAGCTTTTTAGATGGGTTGCAGATTTACCTCTACCAACATTCACAGTGGAAAGAGGGCAACAAATAGGAGAGGGATGTGCCTGACCTGCCTACAAACTGTAAGTGCTGCTACACTGCATGTGGAGTAAGGTTGGTTTAACAATGTTCGTCTGGATATGCCTGTCATACATTTTACAATACCTGCCATGTCAGTTCCATGTATATCAGGAATCCCCATCTGCAGGCTCATCTGCAGACTTGGCAGTGTTGTGCCTTTGGTCTCATGTGTTAGCCAAGATGCATCTATCTGTGGAATGCAGAAGGTACTGTGAGGATTACAGTCTGTTGATGGTGAAGGCTGTGACAGTTACTGACTACATATCCCTTATTGGACATATGTTGCAACAAACCCTGTTACAATGGTAGATTAATGAAGGTATCACAGCAACATGTCTATACTGGCCCTGTGTATGTGCTGTCAGCCTCACCTCTGTCAACCTTTGTACATTTGTCATGCATGAAGTGGTGCATATATGCTGTACACCATACACAGTGTCAATATATGTGATAACACACCAGTGATATATCAGAGTGCTACACATGTCATGTACAGTAAGGGTTACACTTAATGCTATACCCTAGAAATCCTGTGGATGCTTGTACAGTACTGAGGGCTGTGTAGTGATGGTGAATGTTGGCAGTGTGCGTATTGTTAATATGTACTGAGGTCTGTGTACAGACTGTGGTAGATGTCATCGTCCTAACTCCCCTTCTGTCTGTTGTTACATGCTGCCCCACTGTATGGTACTGTATTACCTTACATGTGTGTAGGGCCATATACACACATATCCCATACCACAGACAGCCATCAGACCAGACTGTGTAGCAGCCCAGTATATGTAGGGTCATGCTGTGAGTGGTGCATATGAGGATGGTGTAGGACAGATAGTCCATATACTGTACTAGTATGCTAGCGTACCATATGTGGCTGTGGTTGTGTTCACATTGGTTGTGGTTATTCACTGTGACACAGATGTAGCCTACCCTGTGCTGTGACATGGCTGTCACACCTGCTATATATGCAGGTACTGTACCATGATAACCTTAGTATATCTGTCAGTGGCCAATGGCACACATGTTATGAGCATATGTCACCTTCCACACATGCCGTGTCTGTGACAACAATCCCAATGACAGTAGCAAATATCTATTAATATACCGGCTATATATACCAGACATCCCCCTGCACTACTACATTGGGACTATTAGGGGCTGGGGTAGGGCTACACTTCATGTCCATGACATATGGTGGGACGATATGGACATGTACATATCCAGATAGTCATATATATATAAATATATATATATATATATATATATATATATATATATATATACATATATATATATATGACTACACATGAGTAGTACTTCCAATTACCACTGTCATGGCAAACACCCATTATGAATCTCTACATCATGTGGGGGTATTCCCTGTGCATTCCCTGTGTGATGGACCTTCTTCCTGTGTGTGGGCATCAATGTTACAGACAGCAGGTAGCAATACCACTTACCTGCACACGCAGGGCAGCCACATATATGTAGGAGGATCAGGGCATACAGACAGACTGTGAGTAGAGTGGTGTAATGCTATGCATAGTACTGGTGTTACAGGGTGTGTGTGTGTGTGTGTGTGTGTGTGTGTGTGTGTGTGTGTGTGTGTGTGTGTGTGTGTGTGTGTGTGTGTGTGTGTGTGTGTGTGTGTGTGTGTGTGTGTGAGTGTCTGTACATACTAGTTTACCTTGGACTGCAGTCTGTCTGCATAGCTCACTACTGTGGGCCATCCTCTAGCTGGACAGAGGTGTGCCTATCATGTGTTGTCTGCCCACCACACAGGTCATATGTCGGATATTACACTGGCAGTGTGTGTGTTGCATGCTAGCAGTACATGGCTATATTCATTTGTGTACCTGATGTATTCCTGCATAAGGGTATGTTGCAACACATCCTGTAACACCAGCATATTCCAGGGTGTGTTACTGCAATATTGCGGGTATGGCCCTGCGTTCCTGCCTTTGTCCCTCACATATATGGCAGCCTTTGTCCTGCTGTGATACGGGTATGAGTTGTTAGGTAATGGCCTATCATTCACCACTGCTAGCATTCCTACTATCAACCCAGTCATAGCATGGACACCCGCAACATTTGTTGACCAGGGACCATACCTGTGACAGATACATTGACATTATAACAAGTAATGAATGTCCCTCCAGGCCTTGACTACAGGGTGTACGTGGAGGCTGCTGAACTACATCTAATATTGTTGACTGCTATGTATTGTGCAGGCAAATCCATTGTCAAATGTTGTACGAAGTGAAGGGCTTACCCTGGACACCATAATATGATATATATCCACACTGTCTGCATCAACTGTTATGTGTGGGCCTTGCATAAATCACTAGTTATGTACATCAACATCCATGTACTGTCAGTAATGGTATACATTATTGTATGGTACACAAATAAAGATTGTCTGTGTATACATACCTGTGTGTCGTGTCATGTCCTTTGAACTGTGAGTGGGTATATGTGCAATGTAAGTATCCCCTTTGTGGGGCTAGTTGCCACACCACACATGTCACAGGTACCGGTTACAGGGCTTGTGGCTGGGGAAATACATTTCACCCAGTACATCTACACTACTGCTACACATGTATGGCTACTACTACCCTTTGTCTGTGTATATGTGTATGTACCCATGTATCCCATATATCATATATATATATATATATATATATATATAAATATATATATATATATATATATATATATATATATATATATATATATATATATATATATATATATATATATATATATATATATATATATACATAGATATATATATATATATATATATATATATATATATATATATATATATATCTATATCGATATATATATATATATATATATATATATATATATATATATATATATATATATATCTGCACATGATTGTCAGTGTATGGATGTGTGTGCATACCTGTACCGATGAAATGTGTAGCCCTTCAACATAGTACATTCCCTATGGTACAATGGTGTATCTGCATGATATGTTACAGATATTGTCCTGACATGTACAGGTGACATGGATAACTGTTGGAGCATTGTAGCTGTGTTGTGGTGTGTCCTTCTGTCAAGTACTGCATGTGCTGGATATTGGTTTGCACAGCATATCCGTTACGGCTGGGGGGTTACATTGCAGTAATTACCAGGTGCCCCTCATGTGTGCCCCCACCCCCATTAACTGTGCTCATGGTCAGTTATGTCATATGCAGTGGGCCAGGAGTCTGTTGCCATGTGGAAATCATATACACATGTCTATCTGTATACATATATATATATATATATATATATATATATATATATATATATACGTATATCTGTATATATATTTATGTATATCTGCATAAGGACATGTGTGCTGTTATATGGTTATTTGTGAGTCATACATATATATATATATATATATATATATATATATATATATATATATATACCTGTAGCTGTCTATTTGTCTACATTAACAGATGTATAGCTGTCCATATGTGCATGCATGTTCGGCCAATATGTGTAGCTTGTACCTCATTCTCTTGGCAATTGACATGGATGACCATAGGACTGAGGTCAGTCATTCGTGCAGACATGTACGTGTTTCAGACATATCATCTCTAGCAGTATATGACACCTATCCCTACATGTACCCACATTATGGCGCACTATGTCTGTTATTCATGCATTAAGAGGTTGTGTGGTGTGTTATTACTACATTCCCTGTGCTGTTGACTGATTGTGCTGGATGATATGTATGTGAAATGAGTGGCTATGTACATCTGTCATGGTTTAATGGTAAATCACGTAGTGTATGATGTGCAGCATCCCAGGTGTGGCCCTTCCACAGGCTGTATACTGTGTTTCAGGAAAAAACATCAGCTGTTAGAATACAGAGTAGTTAGGGACATTTGAGCAGTCATACACGGGTGTGCGTGTATATGCACAGAGCTATGCAATGCTAAGCTCGGGTTGCATTACCTTACACACAGCTGGCGTCTACTTAGCTCAATCTATGAAGGCAATGCTTACCCCTGCGCGAAATACACATACACACACTTACAACTGCATATCCATGCATACAACTGCTGTTATGCGTTTACACATGCTTATTAGTGCCTTTGTCAGTATGAAACTTCACATGTGCATTTAAGGCAGTACTCCTGTGCAAATATAAATGTTACTTAGTAGGTTATACAGCACAACAAAGGTAACATACGGATATCACATGGAAAACAGGATGTGCTGCAGTGGGACTCAACCCGGGAATGCATGCGCATTAGGTGGATCCTCTGGCCACTACACTATTGCTGTTTTGCATATGTCTACCATAATGACATGCACATGTTCCCTTCCCTTGGCCCCCGAGCTCCACATGCACAGCATCCATCTATTCCCTGATTGCTGGCCCTGCCATAATACACCCCCACACATTTCCCTCTCTGCACATCTAGTTACACCTCCAGTATACTGTCCCCACCCAAGCATCTGCAGGCTCCTCATTCGTTTAGTCCAAGTAGTACCAGCCTTCCCCTGATCCTCCTCCGATACTGGTGGTGACATCGATGTGACCCACAACTGTTGGTTTATCCCACCAGGGACAGACCTGTTGTTGTGTCAAGGGCAGACCTAGCTGGTCTACAGTGTTTCTCCCACTAGTAGCATCCTGCCAGGGTATTGTGTAGCGGCAGTTTGCTCACACACCTGGCCAGCCTCATCTCCCGGTTCCGCAGTACCAACACCCCAGATGTGACATACTGTGCATGAAGCATGCTCAAATGCCCCCACAGTGTGCACCGTATATCATTATTCCCTTTGGTATTATACAGGACTGCTGCTCTCACAGTATGATTGGGCAGGCACTGTTCTGTGCTGCACATAGACTGCTCATAATACTGTGGTTGTGCAATGGACACATGTTCTGGTATTAACTTATATACACTCCTCATACTGTTGGATGCCTGTGCTGTATGATGTGTTTGTGATCACAGCAGCTGAATGTGTATCCACCATGGCTT
>NC_056733.1:1651963219-1652008219 GCF_019279795.1 Protopterus annectens
GCAAAAAAAAAAAAAAAAAAAAAAAAAAAAAAATTCTGAAATGTCAGATCATAAATCAAAAAACTATGTTATTTATACCTATGTTAGTATCTATCTATCTATCTATCTATCTATCTATCTATCTATCTATCTATCTATCTATCTATCTATCCATCTATTTGTATGTATTAGGTTACCCCCACCCATCAAAGCAGCAACTTCCTGAATGGAAAAAGCTATACAGTTCATCAAAAATCATCTGATTGCTATTTCTCAGTGTGTGATTGTGGTACAGTGGAGTTCGGGGAGTTTGCCCTTTCCACACAGTAGTGATCTTGTAGTTGGTATATATAATTATCAGGTAGTTTGGGAGCAGAAGGGTGCTTGCCCCCCTTCAAAAATAGATTTTGTGTTTTTTCAAATCTTTGTGATTCAAATGTGTGTGTATTTGAATGTTAGTGATTTAAACAATTTTTAATGCTGTGACAAGTGTTTGATGTTTGATAGTTCAAATTTTTGTCAATGAGTGTGTGTGTGTGTGTGTATATATATATATATATATATATATATATATATATATACACACACACACACACACACACATACACACAAACATGTATATTGGAAGGTTTTTTTTAACTAATATCTGTTCAGATGAAGCATTAATTCAGGAAAGGGACAATACATGATAGCTATTTCATTGGTTATGTATGTTTCTTTCCTGGTTTAAGTGAAGCCTTGGATTTATACTATAAAGCAGCATTACTTATTTTACTGCTTGGTTTATTACAGACTGACAAGGTACATTAACCATAGATCAAATTATATGATTTTAAGGCTTAAGTATTGATGTTATCATTCTGTATCATTACATCTAAAACATCTTTATTTGCATGGTTCATGCTGGTTCTTTGCTGCCTTTCTCAATAACCTGTGGGTAGTGATAGGACTACCTAGCCTGTCAGCCATATTCACATACCCTCTCATCATAGAGATGTAGGATATGTCTTGCCATATAATATCTCTCCCTTGGTAATAGCTCCTGTAGCACTCAGATCCACTAATCAAACATTGCCTGTCTGGATTATGATCAGAACTTTATCTCTCTCTCTCTTTCTCTCTCCCTCTATCTCTCTCTCTCTCTCCCTCTCTCTAACACACAGAACCTATAAAGTCATCAGTTTGTTATTTTGTCTATATTTAAGGTTTGAGGCAGAACATTACAACTACTTAAAAATGTGTGAGACATCAGTCTTGAAAACAATTCAGTCCAAGAAAACATTGTACAAAGAAACTAAGGTAAACAATATTATTTTGTTAAAATAAAACATCAATACATCCAGTGTATATAAAACATCCTTGGGACAAAAAAAAAAGCTTTACCATAATGCAGAACCCTGAAACCTGAAGGCTTTTGCATCATGGTAAGCCTTTCTTATTTATACAATTCCTTCTTCTTTTCCCCTCACAGTGAGTGTAACACAGAGACTGCTCTTCCTTAAGAAGTAAAAAGGTGATGTTGCAGTCTAGGGGAGTAACTAATGCCAATTAACCAAGAGCTCTACCCAAAAATGGCTAGGAGTTCAGATCAACTCAGTAGAGTGATTCAAAGGATCACAATTATGTTTACATTCCATTTAGATTGATCATATTCTTTGGTCTTTCATTTAGTTGTTGTTCTTCTTTCAGCTTTTCCTGGTCAGGGGTCGCCACAGTAGAACTCCAGTCTGCTAATGACTGGCAGTAGATTTTTACAGTGCCTAGGTACCAGCTAGACGCCCAGCCTTCAATGAAGGCACGCCCATCCACACATGTCTTTCGAATGCCACTTGACCGCGGGGAGGGCATGCAGACTCCACACAGAAGGCGCTCCAGCCAAAAATCGAACGGGAGAACCTCTTGCTGTGAGGCGACAATGCTACCGCTGCACCAATGCGGAAACTTGGTCTTTCATTTGGTATTATCTTAATATCTACTTTAAAGCTCATGTATTTTGGCCAGAATATGAAATTATTCTCAGGTGATTTTACTCTCATTGCAATACATTCCATTTCTTTATTATGAATTATATGAAAGAGCTTTGCAAATTCTGTCATCTGGTACAGATGGTTAAGGGTGTGACATGTCATTAGTGTCTTACATGATTTGCTTCCGTCAGCCCATATTTGACTTCTGTGTGACCTTACATACATTTGTTAACCAGATAGTGTTTGGAGGAAACTATGAATCTGGAATAGGCTCCTCAAGGGTTTCCAGGACTGTAAGTCTAATAACGACTTAGCTTAGGTATAACAGAGTGATGGATGTCATATAATTACCTGTTCTTGTTAGTATCTCTCACTCTCTTTCTGTGTGTGTGTATATATATATATATATATATATATATATATATATATATATATATATATATATATATATTTATACTCCAAACAAGAGGATATTGATCCTTATTACCTGATTATACAGGAGTCTTCTATAACACTATGCAACTAGATATTTCAAATGTGTTTTTAGAGAATGACTGTGTACATATCTCATGTTTACTTCAAAATTTGAATGGGAGCATTTACATTTCCATGGGTTGTTTTTGGCAGGCGTAATGCTGTGTGACGAAAGAATACCATATTTGGGGATACACATATCAGTACATTTTAGACAGATACTCTTATATACACTGTGCTGGGCTGTGAATTGTCAGATGTTCATAATATAGACAGACAAATAGAACTATACCTGTATATAGATTTTTATATATATATATATATATATATATATATATATATATATATATATATACATATACACACACACACACACACACACACACACACACACACACACACACACACACACACATACACACACACATGCACAAGCCACACTCACACTTCTATATGTATGTATCCCTAGCAGCTGATATGGTCAAGACCATATGATCGGGTTTTTGAAAACTCAAAGTTTTTTAATGGAGTTCACTGTACAGTGAGGATTGGGAAATTTACTCTTGTCTTCACTGTATTGTGATCTTGGAGTTGGTATATGCAATGTGCAGGGGGTGTGTTGATTGCTGCATAAACATAAACAAGCAGAGTTTTTTTTTTTTTTGATGTTCGAATTTTTGGAAACTCGATCATATGGTCTCATCCATATTAATTTTCTAGTTTCTGAAAACTCAGTAATCTGATATACATCCATGATAAACAATCCAACAGCAAACAGAGTCAACACCTGGCTAAACATGACCTGTTCATTCAGCAGTAAAAACGACAGTAAAAGTGATTAAAACATATATCTTTACTTCATATGAAAAATAATAAAAATGGTAAGTGCTTTCATAACTCTCCTTGTTGCTTCATCAGACCAATTTAACAGTACTAAAACAGTTATTTTATACTTAGATCATTAAAAACACACCATTCCAACTCAATTAATTCGAACCAAGTTGCATCTTTGTGTTGACTCTGTTTGCTGTTGGATTGCTTGCATACAGGTTTTGTAGTGGAGCATTTACTGCATTAGTTGTAGCAGTTTGTTTCATGATTTAGATCCATATCTATATATATATATATATATATATATATATATATATATATATATATATATATATATATATATATATATATATATATATATATATATATATATATATATATATATATATATATATATATCTAGAGAGAGAGAGAGAGAGGAGCGAGAGATAAAAACTGCATGAAAAAAGCCTATCCAAGCTAGAGTTTTCACTGTGTGATACTGTAAACCTCTTGTAATTGAGGCCCATGGGATATATGTGAATGACCCCTTAACAGCATCAAGTATTTCAGCTTTTGAATATCCATGACATTTTGTTTACTTTCTAAGTCTTTATGGCTACGAAGCCAGACCATACTAGCTTAGGACATGCATGTTTTGGCCTTTATATTGAACTCTTCAGCATATACCCGCGGTGGTGGTGCTGCGGTAGCGTTGTCGCCTCACAGTAAGACGCTGTCCGGTTTGATTCTCAGCTAGAGCGTCTTCTGCATGGAGACATGACTGAATGGAAGTACCTTCGTTGAAGGTTGTGCGTCAGGGCTGGTAACTCGGCACGTAAAAATCAACTACCAATCATTAGCGGACCGGAGTTCCGCTGTGGTGACTCCTAACCGGGAAAAGCCGAAAGACACAACAACAACATTGAACTCTTCAGCACAATCTACGTGAATAGTTTGTCTATAGTTCAGAAACACAGACTCTTTAATCCCAGCTTATGCCCATAAAAGTTAATTAACTAATGTCTATGGACATCAGGCTTGATTTTTACGCTCTGTGTTTCTAACGTATGGCCATAAAATCCACTTTTGCTTTACTAACAAGGCCAAAAAAAGGCCAATGCATACATGCCAACAGCTAGTGGGGTTTGGCTTTCTTGACCTTAATGTACCTATTAAGACAAAAAAAGTAAAAAAAAATTATAGGCATTCAGAAGCCATGGAGCTGAAACACTATTATGTTCTTAATAATAATGTACATATAGCCCATGAGCCTCTACTACAGGAGGTTTAAGGTATCATATAATGAAGAATCTAGCTTGGATGGGTCTTTCTTGCAGTGTTTTACTGAATAAATATATAATATTTTAATGTCATACATCAATATTTTAACAAATGTGTTAGTATTTGTTAATGTAAGCAATATGCCCTCAGCAAATAAGAAAATTGCTGTTTCAAGCATCATTTCAAATTTCATTACAAAAAAGTAACAAAACATTATAGTATTTGAAAGAACAAATTACCAGCTCACTACAGGAACTTTTAAATAATTTAATGTTTAATATATTGAATTAAACAATTGTTTTAAAAAATTTATTTGTAGGTATTTGCAAATCTATGTAAATAAAGTAAAAAATGTTTAATGCATGTCCTTCTCCCTTTTAATTTTTTAAATAGTAACTTTCCTAATACCAAAAGTTTCATTCTTGTATTTAGGTGTTTTAAATGAAAAAAATTAACAGATTTATCATAGGCTATTACTGTATTGCTACACAAGAAATATACATAAATTTTAAGTTAAGTCAATTGTGTATTATTATTACTATTATTATTAGTATTATTATTATTATTATTATTAACAATTTTGAATGATGAGTAGCTTTGGTTTTATTAGGTACCAAAGCATTTTTCACTTCCCTTGATCAGATGACCTAGTCAAGGAGGAATAGTTTCATTCCATTGTGTCTATATTTGGGATTGTATTGTTTTTCAGGACAAAAGTTATTGTATCCTCCAGGAAATATACTCTTTTTCTATTAGGAAGGATTATGTTTGGTCTGTCAAGAAAAAAGAGTGAGTTTTAATATTGTTTTGTTTGACAGCTTTATTAAGGGGCAAAATCATTTCCTTTTCCTCCCTTTCTATCTTTCTTTCTTATTCTAATTTATTTTCTTTTTTGATTCTATTTTGCTTGTTTACTTGTTTAAGGCAAAATCTTTATTGAGTATTATTGTGTTATTTCCAGTCTTCATTGGAAGAGCAAACAATACTATTATAATTTCAAACTGTTTATTTAAATGTGAGATACATTTAACCATTATTGATCTCCTTGGTGCATTTGGTCTGGCAAATATATTAGTTAAAGATATAGGTCATCTTTCAATAACATTTAATAATCTGTCTTGTAAGTTTTGTGTCTTTGGTGTCCTGGCTGCAAGAAAATGTTCACTGTTCTCTCCATCTAGCTTTTCATGTATTCAAACTATTAATATATTATTATTTTTAGCTCTAATTCCCATATCCTCTACTCTATTTGTTAATCATCTGTTTTAACACATTCTATTTGATTTTCTTGCTCCTTTAATACACCATCCATATAATTTAATGCTATTTTCATGTCCTTTATTTGATTTCCTTTTTGTGGAAGGAGGGATTTCAGTAGTTCTTTTATTTTGTAAGGTTATCGTGGATTAAATTTATGCTGTCTAGCAATTTTTTTTTGCTGTTAATTCTTGTAAAATTGAAATAATTGAATTAATTAAATGTTTGTCTTTCGGCTTTTCCCAGTTATGGGTTGCCACAGCGAACTCCGGTCCGCTAATGATTGGCAGTAGATTTTTTTCATGAACGCCGAGGTGCCAGCTCGACGTCCAACCTTTTATGCATGCCTTTCGAACGCCACCCAACTGCGGGGAGGACATGTAGACTCCACACAGAAGGCACTCCTGGCATTTCAGCTGAGAACCGACGGAGAACCTCTTGCTGTGAGGCAACAACACTACCGCTGCACCACCGTGGCTAATTGAATTAATTAATTAAATACTACTGTGCTGCTAGAACTGTGGTTTTGATGATTTATTAATTTAACCATAGTATTTATTTAAATCATAGTAATTGAATTAATTGAATTAATTAAATACTATGATTAAATTAATAAATCATCAAAACCACAGTTCTAGCAGCACAGTTATTGAAACACATTTGCACAAACTGATTATTGCTCTTCTCTGTACAAGTTAGACTGCATACATGTATATTAAAAAACAGGAACCAGGAACAAACAAAAACTGAATGGAGGTCCAGAAACCACACAGACCAGTGTCCAATAACTGAAATAATTTATTGCAATACCAATAGCAGTCTAGCACTTTTGTCTTGCATCAAGACTTCTTCAGAACTGCTGAACCAAGTCAAATCAAGAACATAAATACTGCAAAAAAATTTCATGTGATCAAAGTCAACCAATCAATTCAGACACTATGAAATACAAAGTTTACAAATGTATATATATATATATATATATCTATCTATATATATATATATATATATATATATATATATATATATATATATATATATATATATACATATATATATATATATATCTATAAGGATACATATACACAAATTGGTAACAGAAGTACACAATAAGAATAAACTTAAAAGTCAAAGACACTAAAATGAATCAACCCTCAAGGCTCTTTAAATTTAGAATAGGGGTGATAGAACAACATTAATTTAGTCCAGGGGGGTTAAGAGCATCACACATGAGAATCCACATAAGTTCTCTTTTATTAAGATGTTCATCAGTGTTGAAACCCCTTGGATCACTTTCCAAGCAATCAATCACCACAAAATGATGATCAGGAAAAGATAAAAAATACCTATAAAGTACATTAGTTGTCTTTTCTTTCCTGATTTCATTTAGCTGGTCATAAATTCCCTCCTTCAATATCTGAATGGTCTTGCCTATGTAAAACACCTTACAATATTGGCAAAGGGCTCCATACACCACTCTCCTGGATAAACAGTTAAAATGTATTTTCACAACAAATTTCCTTTGCCTAATAAAAAATGAATCGCAACATATGTTAACAATAGTTACAATGTTTGCACTTAAACATACCAAAATAGGTCCCTGCATGTAGGTAAATGCCCGGCTCCAAAAATTGCAAAGGATCCAAACAAAAGTGAGCCAGCAACTGTAAGCTATAGAATATATCAAAATATATTTATTAAGTTACATATAAAGAACAAAAATAACAGACCGGTTTCAGCTAGAACAATTTCTTAGCCTTCATCAGTGTTGAAAACAGAATCATTAATTTGTTCCTTTTAAATAAAAATACAGATTGGTTACATGCCGTGATTGATTGACTCACAAATATTCATTTAGCCTGAGTGGAAAAAGTCCACCCAGTTTAATGATCCATTTTTTTTCTCTTTTGCATCCAGTATAGAGTGCCAGCCTCCTTTTTTTGGATCTGCCTCCCAATATTTTGTCAATAATCATAAAAATTAAAGGAAGCTGTAGGGTGTTTTATAGTGTGGTTCTACAAGGCATTATTGGTTCTCTTTTGTCTTATGTCACTTAGATGTTCAGAGATCCGCAATCTAAATGGCCTATAGGTCTGTCCTATGTAAGATGCAGAACAACTGCATGAAGCCAAATACACTAGCCAGTCAGTACTGCAATTGACAAAAAAGTCAATATTAAAAACCACACTGCAATTTCTGCTAGAGAATTGTTTAGACTTGGTAACCTTATTACAGTAGCTGCAATGGCCACATGGCTTGCATACAGTTAGTCTGACCCCCTAGATTGTTGTTTTAGTGGTGTTTGTAGAGGAAGTTTTGTGTGGTCATTTGTAGTGACTCAGATGTGAACCCAGGTTCTTGTCTTTACGAAATGGAAAGTGACATGTGTCTCCAAGATATTGTGTTAGGGTGTTATCGGCCAATAGTATGTTCCAATATCCCCGTACGATGTCCATGAGTGTGTTAGTGTTCCTACCATAAGTGGTTGTAAAACAGATAACATTGCCAGTATCCCGATGCTTCTCCTTATATTTGAGCAAATCATCCCTGTTATGATTAGCAGCATAGTTGCTTGCTCCTAGAACAAAACCCATCTTATAATCCCTGTTTCTAAGCCTGTCAACCAAATCTTTACGAAAAATTTTGAAAGATGAGTCTTGTGAGCAGATACGCCTCATCCTAATAAACTGGGATTTGGGAATGTTCCTAGTGATATGGGGAGGATGAAAGCTGGATGCGTGGAGTAAGGAATTATATTGAGGATATTTACGGAAAACTTCAGTACGTAGTGTATGGTCCTCATTTCTACTGACCTGAACATCTTGATATGTGATGTGTTCTCTGTGACAGTTTACCGTAAACTGAAGGCCCCATTTGTTGTCATTTAAATATTCAATAAATTCCATGAGATAATCAACATCCAACCTCCACACCATCCAGCAGTCATCCAGATATCTCCTTCATATGTCAATTTCACCCAAATAGATGTTATGTGTCATATCATAAATAATGTGCTCCTCAACATAAGCCATAAAGAGGTCTGCATATATGGGGGCAAAAGACGCCCCCCCATAGCTGTTCCCTGTACCTGCCAGTAACATTGATTTTGGTAGAAAAAAACATTATTGGTTAACACATGTTCTGTTAAGCATATCAGGAAGGTATTAAAGTCTGATTCATACAGACTGAATTTGTATAACCAGTATTCAATTGCATCGAGGCCTGCCTAATGTGGGATGTTTGTGTAAAGTGCACTAACATCCAATGTACAGAGGAACCAGCTCTCCTCAAGTTGCATCTCAGAAACAATGCCCAAAAACTCCGTAGTGTCCTGAATCCTAGATCTAACCCATTTCAACAAGGGCTGAATGTATAATGTAAGGCATTGGGACAAAGGTTCAGTAAGTGACCCATTTCCAGCAACTATGGGGCTTCCAGGTGGGTTGAGGGGATCATTGTGAATTTTGGGGAGAAAATATATGTATTGGCTGCATGGATCTGACACTGTGAGATGGAATTTGGTTTTGTCATTAATGATGCCCTCCTGCAATGCTGACCCTAAGAATTGGTCAATTTCATATTTTGAACACTGATATTTTGTTCCAGTTTGGAATATACCTCTGGGAAAATCAACAAAGACAAGTTTAATACCTACTATAGCACTACATAAACAATTACCATTCAATAGGCTATTGGTACATTTTTTTCTTTTTGGACATAGCATTGTCAAGCCTTACCACCCTTCTGGTGGGCTGTTTTTGACAAGGGCTACTATTGTCCAATACTAATTTGGAGGATATACACTATCTATGATATTTAAGGCTCTCTGATCGGCTGTTGTTTGGCCTTGGGTTGTGGATTTGATCATATCAAAAGTCTTTTTGCTCCATAGTACATCTTTATTCAATTGCTTAATATATCACTAAAAGGGCACCATTTGACCATAGATTTATCCAGGATCTTAGCAGGATTGTCCTCTGATAGGGAGGATTTGGGTATATTTGGACTTGGCAATGCTAACAATGTTGGGAATAACAATCTGACTTTCAATCCTGAGAACCAATGTGAAGCATTATTTCAGCAACTAAATAAGAACATGAGATCTTTAAGTTCGAATGTCTGGCACTGCAAACCTTTCAAAGCCTACTTGGCTAAAAGGATATCCCCTAGAAGTTTGAGAGTTTGAGAGTCTGAGGAAGCGTTTTTAACCTGAAAGCGCTAACATTGTTTTTGGATTTCTACAATAAATCAACGTTTTTGCAGCCTGGTGTTCCAGACTTCATCATTTTCAAGTTTGGTCTTCTAACTTGTGAGTCTGGACTTTGGTGTAGTAGGCTTACTTCTTTGCATTTGGTGAATGAACATTTTGTTCAAAGTTAACTGATTACCCCACAACAGCTACAACAATGGGTTTCCTAAATGAACAAGTTTATCCAAATTCTGGTTTGGTATTTATGAATGAAGCTTCAAGGAACATTGATTCAAGCATTGCTGTAAGGTTTTCAGCTGTCAGTGGGGCTTTTGATTGTAACAATGCTTTGGATTTGAATTTAGTTGATTGTTCTACTGATTTAGGTAATGCTGAATCTATATGTTTTGTTAATGATAGTATCAACCTGAGTAACACAACTGACTTTCTTTAAACTAGTAATGGGACAACTGGTCTAATTAACAATCTTGAGGGGATATTTGTAAGCCCCCAAAGTGAGTTGTACAATGTGGAGCCTGTATCTATTATTTATGATATATCTTGTTTTGATAACAGCATTGTAGCGATTGACAAATGTTTGGTTGGTGGAGTTAGCAAAGGAAAAAGCACTCTAGTGGATCTAACAAACATATATACCAATAGTACCTGTTTCCCCAGTGAAATTTCTCATTTTATTTTTGAGCAAGATTTGTGTAATAATCATAATAGTACCTCTGAGATTATATTTAGTAATGGGTTATTACATAATACCAGTAGTAATGATGAGTTTCATGGTTCTGTTGATTTTTTGTCTCAGACTATTGATAAGCGTAATGTACATGCAGCGGGTGATGATTTCAACACAGATCTAATAGCAAGGATTATTTCCCCTCTGAGTACCCACAATGATTCTAACACTGACCAAGTGCCAAGGATTCTTTCCCTTCTGAGTGTACCTAATTTCAATGCAATTAACAATAGTCTACACATTAGAGGGTCCCTAAATGAGGAGTTTAATCATGATATTTTGGGGTTTTTGGATGTTTATCCAAATGAGGTAGAGGTGGTTTATTTAGTACCAAGTTTGGATTCCAATAAACCTAAACCTACTTATGAGGACTATACTAGTTTTGTGGTGGGAAAAATAAATCAAACCCCCTTTGACCCAGACATCGGGCCCATTTGTATCCAAAATTCTGATAAGGACTTCACTGCGTACAACTTCTTTAGTGATAATATTACAATGGAGCATACCAACCTTTTTAAGTAAAGATTTGAGTTTTGTGCCTGCTAAGAAATCTAATCTAGCAGAGGGCCTCATTGATTTAAAACTGTTTACCTGTAAATTAAACTTGGCCCTTTGGTTCAGGTCAGGGTCCTCTAATTCAATGGTAGGGTCGAACAAAACTATTAGAAAAGCTAGCTCTTTTAACCCCCCCCCCCTTGAATAACTGGCTATCCCTGTTCAAGAAGTTTTATGAAAAGGATAAATGTAATATATGTTCTGGAAATTAGAAAGCTGATAAGGACTTTAACGTGTCTAATGTATAAGAATCACTTTTCACAGAACTTTGTAACAACAAAGCCATAAGGGTGATGAAGCCAGACAAGGGAGGGAGTATTGTCATAATGGATGTCGAAGATTATAACAACAGGATGTTCAATCTTCTTTTCACTGATAGGTACACACAAATTTCTAAAAACGAGCTGAATGTTGCCTTCTCCAAAATTGACATATGACATGGTGATTCAGGGACAGATTGACAATGATACTTCTGACTATCTTTGTAAACATTTACTCCAACAATCTACCAGCCTCATCACACATGTATGCAAGGACTCTTAGGATTTTTTGTACAGATTTGCTCAGCTCCAATTTAAGGATGACTGTGTTCTTGTGACAATAGACATCCAGGACCTGTATTCGGTCATCCCCCATAGGGAGGGACTTGATTGAGTGGAAAGCATCCTTTTTGATATTTGATTATTAGACAACAATGACATCAACATGGTCATTACACTTACTGAGCTGGTTTTGAGTAACAATTTCCTGTATTTCGAAGGACAATTGTTCAGACAAGCCAGTGGTGTAGCAATGGGTGCCTCCTGTGCCCCGAGATTTTGCCAATCTTGTCATGGTTTACTGGGAAAATCACTTTGTTTTCAATAGTCCGTTTGCCAACTGTTGGTCATTTTACATTTGGTTCCGGGACGATACTTTTATCGCCTGGGCCAACTTGGTAACCAAAGTGAATGAATTTCTGGAGTACATAAATGATAGTACCTCCTTTTTAAAATTCACCAACACTTTTTACCATGACAGAATGGCCTTTTTGGATGTTATGGTCACTAAAGACTATTCCAAGGTGTGATTTTGCTCTGACATCTTTCATAAGAAAATATTTTCCAACTCCTATGTCCACTATGACAGTTGGCACCCTAGATTTCAAAAAAATAGCAGTGGTAAAAGGACAACTAGTCCAACTCGCCCACATGATTTCCAACAATGCAAATTTCTTGCTGGAGAGAGAGAAACTTTTGGATATGTTCATTAAAAGAGGTCACCCATTACAACTACTAGTATCCATCAAGGATGAAGTGTATGAAAAAAAGGAGCAGGGGTATTTACCAACTCTTCTGCCAATTCATAATGGCCCACATCATGGTTCAGTTGTGTTGGGGAAAGTGACTAATGACAATCAAACATCTGATGTGCCATATGAATGTTCTATGATTATCACCTTTTCTTACCAATAATTATGGTATTACTGATGTGGTGAACAATTTGTAGCTGATTGTTACTTCTATGAATGAGGGTGTTGAATTGTTTGGCAACAAGCCAAAGATTGTTTTTAGGAAAGGTAGTAGTTTTAAGAATCTGCTTGAAAAGAAAATGGGCAACACTAGCACAAACAGACCCAAGGGTATGTTTAAGTGCGACCATTGTAACTATTGTCAACATATTTTGTGTTGAGATTCATTTTTTTATTAGGCAAAGGAAATTTGTTGTGAAAAAAAAAAACATTTTAACTGTTTATCCAGGGGAGTGGTGTATGGGCCCTTTACCAATGTTGTAAGGCGTTTTGCATTGGCAAGACCCATCGGATGTTGAAGGAGATAATTTATGAACAGCTAAATGAAATCAGGAAAGAAAAGACAATTAATGCACTTTATAGGCATATTTTATCCTTTCCTGATCATCTTTTTAAGTTTGTGGTGATCGATTATTTGGAAAGTGACCCAAGGTGTTTCAACACTGATAAACATCTTAATAAAAGGGAACTTATGTGGATTCTCATGTGTGATGCTCTTACCCCCCTGGACTAAATGAATGTTGTTCTATCACCGCTATTCTAAAGTTAAAGAGCCTTGAGGGTTGATTCATTTTGGTGTCTTTGACTTTTAAGTTAATTTTTATTGTGTACTTCAGTTACCAATTTGTATATGTATATATATATATATATATATATATATATGTGTGTGTACATTTGTAAACTTTGTATTACATAATAGTGTCTGAATTGATTGATTGGTTTTGATCACATGATGGTATGTTACAGTATTTATGTTTGTGACTTGACTTGGTTCAGCAGTTCTGAAGTCTTGATGCAAGACGGAAGCACTAGACTGCTATTGGTATTTCAATAAATTATTTCAGTTGTTGGACAGTGGCCTGTGTGGTTCCTGGACCTCCATTCAGTTTTTATCTGTTTCTGCATACATGTATATTGCAAAGTAAAGCAAGTGTAGCTGGTTCTTCAACCCAAAAAGAAATCATAAAAAAGTAATCCAAAACGAGAACTTTAATAATAGCTAGGAGTTAAGCTTTTCAATCATGGCTTTTTCTTCAAAAACTCAACACAAAAAAAAAAAAAACAAATTTATAATACAATGGAAGAAGTTCATTGGTGCACATGACATAGTTAATTGACTTAAACTCTAGTTCATTTACATATATACAGAAATCCTTCTGATATACTTCTAAAATACATTTAAAAAAGCTAAGATAGTTTATTCATCATAATACAGAAGGACATAGTATAAATACACATCTATGACCTAAAACAAATGTAAAATAAGATAGTGATACTTTTATGAGCTGAAAAAGCTGTTTTACTTTGGAAATAGAGGTTTGCTGTTTTTGTTTTTGTTATTTTACATTGGGAACTGGATTTTTTACTGCAAAGCCATTTCTTTGTGGTTAATTTATTTATGATACACTGTCGTCTGAATTAGGAGCGTTTACCTTTTACTGCAAGCAACTTGTTGCCTGGTTTTATTCTATACATGTATATTCACAATTATGTCATAGTGTGAAAATATTTTTCATTGTGTTTGTTTACCATTCTGTATATTAGTTGTTTTAGATCATCTGATAAAGCAGTAGTACTACATATGGTCTTGTCAACCCTCTCTACATGATTGCTGTTTAAGACATTTGTGTACCAAGCAGTACCACTGCATAACTGTGTCATCTGCTGCTCTGATTAAATAACATAAACTATTACTGAAACATTTTACTTCTAATGAAAAATGATTCTGACTTTAATGTTGGTACTGTTGATTTGAACTTAGGTCATGACTGCAAAGGGTCAGTAGACAAACTCACCTACCTCGTAAACAAATAAAAAAGTGCATAACATATGTGAACCCTTTCTTACAGAATTTTTAAAAATGTTGTTTTTAGAGGCATATGTAGATGTTTATAGTACTCACATGGGCACTGGGGGCGGGGAACCTCCCCACTTTTGCAGATCATCCATACCTCTGCCCTTTCATTTTCTGCACCTCCAACTGCTGCAATGACATCAGCACACATATTTTTTGCGAATGGGAACACAGAGTTATTCAAAGCTGCTGCATTTCCAGTTGTTTGCGATCTGTAACAGCTGCTGCAAAAATGGATTTAGTAAGTCTCAGAAGCCTGGACTGACAGGAGTAATTAACCTGCACAGTGGAATGGACGGAGTGATTATTGCAGAGTGGAACAGGGAGACAGATGTTGAAGTCTATCAGAGTGAGTTACATGTGTGTGTGTGTGAAAATGCCCCCAGCAGGATACATCTGGTGGCTAGAGGTACTCAGGCTCAAACCATGTATCTTGGGTACAGGTAAAAAGAGACTAAAGTCTCTAGCCACCATCACTTGTGAATTTATGCTTGTTGTTCTGTTCCTCTAGTTTTACAGGACTGGTAATACAAAACATCTTATTCAAGCAATTTTCTAAGGTTATAAAATCAGTATTTGAAACGTGTCCCTATGTTTGGGGCTGAATTCCCCTATTATTGGCTTTGTTTTGTATTTTTGTGCTAAGAGGTTAAGAGCTATGGTGAGAAGTGAAAACTGAATTCACTAAATGATATGATAGCCATTTAAGTTTGTCTTCCCATCTTTCGCAAAACTGCTGCTTTAGCTTAGTGGTATGTTGCTCTGACTGTACTGCGCAAGGTTTTTGGTTCAAGACTTGGCAGTGAAATGCATGGTGGTAATAACATTTTATGCAAGCAACTTTCCAAAATTATACATGCAATGTTTAAAATGTGTCCCTGTTTTTTGGCCTTTTGCCCCCCCCCCCCATTGAAAATAAGTTCAGGAAGCTGTGCAACATGCCTGTGGCTTACACTCTACTATGATTCTGTGTTCATATATTGTGTGTAGAAGTAGACTGTTATCATGGAAATGCTCTGAATAGGGCAGTTTTGTCATTATTGGTGCATGCATTTTATTTCATTGCTTACTGGAAAAATGTTCAAACAATAAATTTTAAAATGCAATTGTGTGTGGAGGTAGACTGTTATCATGGACATGTTCTGAATAGGGCAGTTTTGTCATTATTGGTGCATACATTTTGCTTCATTGCCTACTGGAAAAATGTTCCACACACAATTGCATTTTACATTTATTGTTTGAAGTAGACTGTTATCATGGAAATGTTCTGAATAGGGCAGTTTTGTCATTATTGGTTAATGCATTTTTGTTTCATCGCCTACTGGAAAAATGTTTAAACACTAAATTTAAAATGCTCTCTAACTTAAGTCTAAGAAGTGTGCTGTATTATACAAGAAATATAATTTAATACAATCAGGAAGGTGAATCAAGGAATGCATACATGTATGCATGGCCCTAAAAATGTGTTTGAAAACAGCCCAGAGGAAAGTGTGAAAGGCTCAAAATCATGGGCAAATGTTAAGCTTTACTCTTGTTACCAAAGCAATGGATGAAGGTAAAACAGTTCGTACCACATTACCTTGACCTGGCCAAGCCTTTTGACACAATCCCCTTTGTAGTACAAAATAATAATGTAGGAGCAAACACTTACATCACCAGCTGCATTGCCAACTTGGCTCACAGGATGCAGGAGATCAAAACAGGGGAAGAGACCAGTCACCAATGGAGTTCCCCAGGGTTCGGTGCTGGAACTTTTTCTGTTTGGCATATACATCTCAAAAGTAAAAGGAAATACCAAAAAGCTTTGGCTAGCTAAGTTTGAGATGACTGCAAGCTAGGAGAAGTTATTGAATCCCCAAATGACTTAACCATCATGCAGGAATGTTTGTCCCAAATAATAACTTGTGTCAAAATCATGACAATGCCTTCTGAGAACTGATCCAATTGTTTGGCATTTGGGAGTTTGTATGTACAGTGACCTAACTTTTTCCCAACATGTGCCCAGAGTAATAAGAAAGCCTTTCTATATTGTACAGCTTATAAGCAAATTTATTGTGATTAGATCTAGAGATGTTGTTGTTCCCCTTTACAAAGCTCTCATTATGTCAATCATTTTGTATAATGCCCACCTTGGCATGTATCTGTCCAGCCCCATGCAACAATTGGAATACCTTCAGAGATATCTTACTAACAGGATACAAGTCCTAAACAATAGGTCTTGCACGGACCACCTCAAAGATTTATTACTCTACTCAGTATCCTACAGAGTGCTTAGAGGTGACATGTCTGGCATACAAAGCATCCTTCAACGTAATACAGATGGACCTACTGAACATCAGCAAGTCAAATGGCATCATAAATATTCAGTCCAGGTATCTAAACTGAATGTTTTGGAGAGATGGATATATATCACAGAGGCTACCACTGTTCTGGAACAGACTATCCATCAAAATAAAGCAAAGCTCATCCATCCATATTCAAATGCAACTTGGATCTAAGGATGGGGAAAATGTACTCCAGGATTTCCCCTCATGCCACTAATGGAGAGAGGCAGTTCCTAAATGCTGCATCTGTTACATGGCCCCCTCAAATTATCTATGGCATGATCACAGTTGTTCTCACTAGGGATAATATACAATTATCAGCCATGGGGATAGCTAAGACCAATCAGAAAATGTTAATTCAAGCACCAAAATGGAATTGACTAAGCTTAAAATGCCCTCCAAGTGAACCTATGTTGTGGTAGCAAATAGTTATAAAAATATTTCTCTTTTTAATTCACTAAGTGCCCCATCACCCTCAGCCACCCCCCCCCCCAGTCTATAACAGCTTCCAGTGCCTATGAGTACTCATCTATAGGAAGTGAAGAAAGTCTGGAATATTTTATTTGACAATTGCTAGCATCAATGTTTCAATCCTATCAGATTTCATTTTCTCTTAGGAACACTTTACAGGAGCTACTTGTCACTGGCCATCTTGACTGTTTTCTCACTACCACCAATTTTGTGAGAAACATTTTCCAACCAAAACAACAAGCTTTGGCTCTGGCAATGATTACATTTTTGTAAACAGCCTTTTAGAATGAATATCATAAGGATTTAGGGTTTAATGATTTTTGATTCCAAGACCACTATGTTTCAGATGGGTGATGTTTCAGATGCTTTCATATTATCACTTTGTAAAGTTACACTTTAAGATATTAATATCAAATGGGCATGTATTGTACTTCATGACCTAGGAATAAATGGGGCACACAAAGGCTATATGCAAGCATGATGAAAGAACTAAAATATTTTTTTAATATAAGAATCAAAAAAGGAGCAGAAAAAAATAATTGCTTCACATTCAGTTGCTGAGAAAGGGTATCATTTCAGGAAGGAAGACCTCGGCCTCCAAATTTAAAGAGTGGTTTATACTCTGTGAGCAGCTATCCGATAATGGCATTATATAATGCAGTATGTGTCCTCTATGAGTCATAAACTGCAATAGATGGATAGATGGATCAATTGATGATTTCATGGATGTATGTATGGACAGGCATTTACTACTTTACTGATTATTATTATGAAAAAATGCTACATTTCAGAGCAGTTCATTTTAAAATTTGCATCACTGATACTAGGGTATGGGGGTATTCAGCTTATTACAATATATATTTATCTACACCTGCATCTGTCTATACATATATAATTTATCTAATGCATTTATTTATTTACCAGGATGATCTGAGTGGGTATAGCCCATTTTCAACAGAGGGCCAAGGACAAAATCTCCATATGAATTTATGCAAAACAATACATAAATAAATCTAACAATAACATTTTCAAACAGTTGTACAGCACGATATATATATATATATATATATATATATATATATATATATATATATATATATATATATATATATATATATATATATATATATATATATATATATATATATTTGTATACAGCTTACTCTCTCTCTCTCTCTCTCTCTTTTTCTCTGTCTCCGGGATTTGTGAAAGAAAAATCTCCATGCAGGAACAGTGTAGCCACTCCGCAAAAATACGGCCGCTGAGCGATCCAGGAACGTGCAGTTTTGATGTGCACGAGCGTCCCTTCACTGTTCCTGCATGGAAACCCATGCAGGATGCTAATTATCTCATTTGCTGGTGAAAACCATGCAAATTAGGTGAATTAGTGTTCCAGTAAACAGGCAGGCAACTGTGCAGGAACAGTGTAAGGTGCAGAAATGTATTCGGCTACTAGCCAAATACATTTCTGCAAAAATGAAAATAAAGCCATGACAGCTCCAATAAAAGCATGTACCCTAATCTATTGGCATGCCAATGGCCAAATATATGGCCATTGGCATGGGAAAGTATGTAATTTTTATAAAAATAAAAGTTTACTGTTTTCTGGCCGATCTCGGCCATTTAAGCATAGGGCAGCACTGTGCAACTGTTATCATAGGGAAAATAAAAAAAATTAATGTGAAAAGTCAATTGCAAGGGAAACCTGCATTTTGCCATTATACTCTATGGGGAGTAGAATCAAAAGAATGGCAAGAAATAGTGGTTGCTAATCGGGAAGGCTCTTGTGTAGTGCAGTAACTATGGATTAAGGCAGTGGGGTATGTTAATGAGGGGACTTCTACTGAATCACAAAATTCTTTTAAGGTGTCACACTACACATAACCTTGTAGGTGCTGTAACACCGTTATGTAGGCAGGAGGAGCAACTAACATGAAAAGGGGACATGTCATGCTTGCTGTAAGCACATTGGAGCTCTGTTGCCCGGGTTTGTGCTTAGCTAAGCACAGCTAAGTGAGGGTGTGTGTGTCTGAGGCTGTATAGTCTTATTCCATGAACTGAGGAGCATGTTTGTGCCCAGAAGAGGGCCATTTCTTGCTGTTTACTCTAGCTAAATTGGTCTGCCAGGCACCCCAGGGCTGAAACAGGAAGGATATAAGAAAATAAAAGGAAATAGCACAACAAGAGAAATGCAGTACAAATCAGCAATATGGGATTCTGCAGCTCACAATGAGCCATCAAAAGCACTCAAAAATACAGCTGGCAGGTGGCTGCATGGCTGAAATGGGAGGATATGTAAAAAAAACAATAAAGGGCAACAGCACAATAAAAGAAAAATGAAGTAGAAATCACTAATATGGGATTCTTGCATCTCACAATGGGCCATGCAAAGCACACAATAATACAGCTGGCCGGTGGCTGCATAGCTGAAAATGGGAGGAGATGTAAAAAAAAAATAAAGGGCAACAGCACAATAAAAGAAAAATGAAGTAGAAATCACTAATATGGGACTCTTGCAACTCACAATGGGCCATGCAAAGCAGACAATAATACAGCTGGCAGGTGGCTGCATAGCTGAAAATGTGAGGAGATGTAAAAAAAAGAAATAAAGGGCAACAGCACAATAAAGGAGAAAGGAAGTAGAAATCACTAATATGGGACTTTTGCAACTTACAATGAGCCACACAGAGCACACACTAATACAGTTGGCAGGTGGCTATATAGCTGAAAATGGGAGGAGATGTAAGTAAAAAAATAATTAAAAAAGGGAACCAGCAGAATAAAGGCAATCATGCACAAATTACCAGTAAAGCCTCTAACACTCACAGTGGCCAAATCAAAGCCATGAGTAATATAGGTGGCAGCTGGAATGTATCATAGTCAGCCAGTCATACAGGCAGCATCTGCAGCACAACAGTATAAAGTATGGAAACACTTTACAGTCTGTGTTTTCTAACAAACTCTGCACCATTGGTGTACACATGCAGGGGAATTTTAACTGGAAAAATTTTAGGGGCTGCCATTGCATTGATCCATTAGTATGTGCTAGAGGCTGATGGCAGAGAGGAGAATAATGCTGACAATCACCACAGACCAAGGAGGAGAAGAGTGTTCAGACCCAGGGTAATCTACCAGGGGCTACATTATCTGGAGATAATAGAGCACTACAGGTTGGGCAGAGACATACTTCAGCAAATCACCGAGCTGTGCCAGCCTCAACTCAGATCTAGAACTAACAGAGGGGAACCCATCCCAGTGGATACCAAGGTATGTGTAGCCTTAAGAATTCTAGCTACAGGTACTTTCCAAAGACTTACTGGGGGCATGTTGGGGGTCTCACAGGCATCTGCATCCAGGGTACTCCACCAGTTCCTGGAAGTCATGCTACTACATGCCAATGAGCACATCTACTTCCCCAAGACCCGTGAGGAGAGGACCAGCAATATGCGTCTCTTCCACGTGTAGCACTGGTGGTACTGGGTGCTATAGACTGCACACACATCCACATCAAAGCACCGCCCATTGAACAGGGTAAGGTCTATATTAACCACAAGGGCTTCCCCTCCATCAACTGCCAGGTCATGTGCAATGCCCAGGGCATTATCATGAATGCATGTGCTAACAGCCCTGGAAGCTATCACAATTGTCACATCTGGCATTCATCACAGCTGTACCAGGCATTTGCCAATGGGGCCATCCCTTATGGCCATCTGGTGGAGGATGCTGGCTATACACTGGAGCCATGGATGATGACATCCATCAGAAATGCACACACACCCACAAAAGAATGCCATAATGAAGCAAATGGACAAACCAGGATCATTATAGAGCATGTGTTTGGGATGCTCAAGTCACGGTTCCACTGCCTTGACATATCTGGTGGAGCCTTGCAGTATTCTTCAGTCACATGTGCACACATGTTCATAGTATGTGCCATGCTACACAATATGATCCTATGGAAACAGCTGTAGCAGGAACAGCATGGGGAAGGCCACACAGCCCACCACCATTGCCAAAGTCCCCACAGGCACAGAGGGACTCACAGGACAAGGCTCCTGAGCCTGCTCCTGCAGGCAGATGGAGGCATACCCTGTATGCTCATGCCTTGGCAAAGAGGCAATGACACTGTAGGGACCCCAGGGACTGACACCTCTCTCTGACTCGCACAAACAGTGAAATGGATGACACACATATCACATTACCTGTAACTTACCATGTATAAGGCAGTGTACTGTGTGCATCCAACATAGGTGGCCCTCAATCACCATCCTCACAACTGTTGCAAGCACAAGGTAAGTCAGTCTTCTTAACAATAAATGAATGGAATAGTATGTTCTGCTAGCATATCTATGGTAATGCTGCATGCATGCAAGGGAATGGAATGGCCTAGTGGGATAGCAGCACACAACTGACAGCTATGTGGGACACCCGGAAATGTCTGGGCAAAACTGGCCTCTGCACACTATTCAGTAGTACCCAAGGTAGCAAATCCCACTGCACTATATGTGTGGGGACAACTAAGTGGGGGTCATAGGTCATAGGCATGGATGTCAGGGGTAGGGGTCCCATAACCACCCCTCACACCCATACAGCAAGTCAGCTGTAGAAAACCACAGGGAAATGTCTGCTAAAGGCACAGAAATGGTGGCACTGTTGAATTAACCACCTACAGACTCACACAGTGAAAGCACAGCAGGACCCACAGTTGCAGTAAGGCTAAGAAGGGTAAGAAGTATGAAATTCAAATGTATGCCAATACAATCTGACCTGAGCTCTTTACTGATATGCCTCCAGTCCCCAAGACAGGGCATAATAGTATGGTAAATGGAACCGAAATGTAAAGCAAATATCAGCACAGTCTGTGCAAATCTGTACAGCTGACTGATGTGCCCCCCCCCTCATATGCACAGACAAATACAATAACATATATGTTTGCATGGAAATACCAGCATAGCCCACATTGACAGGGCTATATCAAAACACATGAAAACATGTTGCCTGTCCACAATATGCAGGGGTCAATGAGCTATGTTTATGCGTGGTTAAAACTCTCTGGATCTGGCCAGCAAGTTCTTCTGGCAGTTGTCATGTACTGCTCTAGGTACAGTGCTGCCTTTGACAGGGCCATATGCAGATAACTGCAGTGCCAACTGTTATGCATGTCAGTGAGACCCACTGCTCTGCCACTGAGATGCCTGGAAGTCACAGTGCTGTGTGGAGTATATTACACATATTAGTGACCTCTTGTAGGATGTGTAGCAGAGGTGTCAAGACTTTTGTGAATTTAAGTGCTTTGTGGTACTGTTGCTAGTTGTCAGTCTCAATAATCCTTTTCTTATGTTTGCTTTTATAAATAATAGACATGCCTGCACAGTAGAATGCACTCTGTACCCACACCCATAACTCTCAACCTCTGACAGCAAGATGTTTGGACAAGGACAGAAATAAAAGTGGAACAAAGGCACAATGATAGGCATGTGTTGTAAATATTGCCCTTACATACTGAGAAAGTTGTTAGGGTGAGGGGTTTGCAGTAGCAGGAATTGTCTGAAGGTTATGTATTCTGAAACAGTAATGTCTGTATTATTTTGTAACATCACACTTCAATTATATGTAACTAACTTTCCATAAAAACACAAGTTTACATAGAAAGGATGAAACATCTAGCCAAACACCTGGACAACTAGCCAAAAAAATGTACAGGTCAGAGGTATGCACCCACAAGGATATGACATCTCAGGTTAGAAAGATACAACACAAGCAGGAGATCCACAGCCAGTATATCATCAGGTTGCTGGACTGTTTACACAGCTGTGTGACATTAGTACACTGGCTGTAGCTACACCTCACAAATGGCCTTGTTGGGCAAGAATTTACATAGCTGCCCTCATAATATTCGTCTATGCATCATACAACTTGTATTCCTCTGGTAAAGCACTGTGATGATCGTAGGATGTCTGGTACTAGGTAATGAAAGAATACATTGCAGTCTCATACTACAGATATGTCAGAAAATGTCTGCTAAACAAAACAAGTACCCTGAGGAAAATCCTGTGTACTCCTGAGAGGTATGGCTCTAGCACACAAAACCCTGGACTGGAGTACACCTATCTCTGGAATGGAGCCCCACCCTAACTATAAAAGGTTACACTGGGCATGCTCCTACACTTTGAGAATCACAGGACGTGTTGGAACCCACGTCGAAATATATGAGTGTATTGTGTATATATGTCTGTGCATACAGACAGCTATCTACACCTTAACTATCCCCCCCCACACACACACACACACACACACACACACACACACACACACACACACACACACACACACACACATCAGACAGGATTACTATTAGCTAGCTGTAGGTGGCCAATATGTGATATATCTGCATCTGTTGCATGAGATACCCACACATATATATGGGCAACAGATAATAACTTATGTCAAGCATACACACACAGAGATGTGGGGAACTGTGAGACAGACAGTAATACAGAGAGAGAGAGACACAGGGAGACACAGACAGAGTGAGTCACACACACGGATACCCTGAATGGCATACAGTGATGTCCTGCTGTGGACAGTGGCATGCCAGTTGTAAACAGTTGCACGTGGCAGCATAAAAGGTGAGCCCTGTTGTGTAACAGCACTGTGGATGAGTTTATAATATCATATCACCTGTGTGTGTGTGTGTGTGTGTGTGTGTGTGTATGTGTGTGTGTGTGTGTGTGTGTGTGTGTGTGTGTGTGTGTGTGTGTGTGTGTGTGTCTCCATAGGTCCAAGCATTAGGAGACTCTTCCCACTCAGGACACTTCACATTGCCCTACTTCACAAGATCTGCTGCTTTCATTCACCTTAGAAGTATCATTGTACACTGGTCACCCCTTTAAGCTCTGTAGCTTGTGTCATGGTTCTGTTGGGTACAGCTAGTTCCATGCATTGATGTATGTGTTTGTACAGTGCATTTGTTTATGATTTGGCAGTCATGCAGGTATTTTCCATTGGTATGGGTGCTGTGAAGTTAGCCACTTCTGCTCTTATGAGTCCAAATTCAGCTTTGGATAAGTTTTTCAAGGTGGTTACCTTTGTGGGGAGTGTGGGTGAGATGTGGATTTCCATGGTGATTACTCTATGTTGGATTTAACCAGGTAGTGATTGACTACTGTTGTCAAGCAATGGTCCCATATGTTAGTAATCAACACAGGTCAAGGATGTTGCTTCCTCTACTGGGTGTCAGAATGAGCTGGTCCAGACCTGGTCCAGGGCATTGGAACTGATGAATTTTCAGAAGGGTTGGGCCAGTGTATTGATGTTTGAGTATCTTTCCCAGTTGATGGAGGTGTAGTTGAACTCTCCTAGTATGAGTGTGTTGGGTTGGACCATATAGATTCCAGGGTGTTGAGGAATGTGGATTGAGAGTCTAAGGACATGGATGTGGACCTATAGTAGGCTATTACCTGGATTGCACTATTACCCAATGTCAGCTGTACCTGAAGTATTTCAAATGCATTATGCTGGGATACTACTCGGGATGTGTGCATATCCATTATTAACATGGAGGACACCACCACCTTTGGAGCTGTGGTCCATGTTTTGGGGCTGACAGGTGTAGAATGAGTTATAGGCTGGTAGTGCAGGGGTGCTGTCTGCTGCTGTAAACCAGGTCTCCGTTACAGCACAAATGTCAATGTTCTCTATTTTGAGGAGTGCTTCGAGTGGCTGCAACTCAAGATGTAGATGTCTAATGTTGAGCAGCATGATCCTCAGATTGCATATATGTATAGCTGTTACGGTGGTAATTTGATTTGGAACACTGCCTAAAAAGGCATTATAGGAGGGGCAAGACACTTAGCCAATACCTAGAAACCCAGGGGTGACAGATGCAGACCATCTCTGGCAAGCCATCACAGTCTGTCAATCATGTCATGCCAATCAGACAGATACTGGATCCCATGAGAGTGTCACCAGACACTTAAGACAATTGTTGAAGTCAATCATTTTTTGTTTGTACTGCAGTATCACTCTGGGTGACAGTAATATACTGCTCAGGGCTACTGTCATATCTGCCTGGCCCACAAAACCTGAGAACTCCACCATGTCTCTTTTCTTATAGTCCATGGAGGTGCATCTTAGGTCATTCACACACACATGGACTATGACAAAATGATACTTGTAGTTGTTGTGGAGTGACTTGACTGGGTGTGTTATGTCTTGGATTCTGGCACCTGATACACAGCTGACTGTTACCTCCTCCATGTTCAACCTAGTGAGTGGGACATCTGTATACCTCATTACTGAGTCACCTATAATTACTGTATCAGGCAAGGTGGATAGCCTTGGTGGCTTAGGTTAAGGGACACACTGTGTAGGTAAAATATGTGTCCTGTGGTTTGTGCTGTGTTGTGGTGGTCACATCGGTGTCTGTCTTGATGGTCTCCACTGTTTGGGTAAATGTCTATTGTGTGCCTCTGTGAAGGTTGGTATGTGGTTATTGTTTGCATGTCAGAGCTGTAATAGTGGGTGTTTTGGATGGAGTATGTGTTCCATTTGGCATGTTTCAGGTGTTGACATTTCTCCTCTTGATCAGCTAGTCCAGTCTTCACTGGAGAGTGCATATCTTCCAAATCGGTGACATAGGGTTATCTATCACAAGTCTGAGTGTTGGGAGTTTAGAGGAGAGGGTTGTCTTTGTACATGAGGCAGCTGCAACAGTGCCTCAGAATGCCTCAGTGCATCAGGTTAATGGGCAAAAGCACAGAGAACTGCACTTTAATCATGCCAGGAGGGGGTAGTCAAACTACTAAGTACTGGAGTTAATTCCATGAGGAACGACTACTGCTGATGGCTCTCAGGTGTGCTAGAATAATTGATAAAAAAACATTGAAGTGCAAAGCTATTAGACTATTTGAAGTGCAGGAGATAAAGAACTAGCAAGATGTAAGGGAAAAACTGAAGGCAGACTTTTTGGCACCTGTAAAAGTTTACCTCAGCTGTGCAGTTATCAGCACCTTTGGCCAGTTGTCAGCCCAGGAATCTCTGCAGAGTGTGTGATAACTGTGTAACACTGCAGTACAAATAACTAGATATGCAGGGGTTCTAATCTCAATACTGGCAAGTGTGTGTGTATGTGTGTGTGTGTGTGTGTGTGTGTGTGTGTGTGTGTGTGTGTGTGTGTGTGTGTGTGTGTGTGTGTGTGTGTGTGTGTGTGTGTGTGTGTGTGTGTGTGTAGATAAAATTATGTGTGTGTGTGTGTGTGTGTCTAGATAAAATAATGTAAGTTCTGTGGTGCATCTGATAACTGTGTAACACTATAGTAGAAATAACTTGATTGGTAGGGGATCTAATCTCAATACAGCCAAGTGTTTGGTAGGGGTTCTAATCTCAGTATGGGCAAGAGTTTGTGTGAGAATCATATAATGAGTGGGTTATACCATTTTGAGTTGTTTCCCATCACCCTACTTTACTAGGTCTGCTGATGTCATTCACCTTAGATGTACCTTGGGACTAGGTGAAATCATGTAAGCTCCGTGCCGCATCTGAAAACTGCTTAACACTATAGTAGGAATAACTAGATAGGAATGGGTTCTAATCTCAATGCTGCCAACTGTTTGGGTGTGTTTGTGTTTGTGTGAGAATCATATACTGTGTGGGTTATACCATTTTGTGTTGTGTACCTCCTTGTAAACTTCCCATCACCCTGCTTAACTAGGCCTGCAGATTTCATTCACTTTAGAAGTACCTGGGGAGTAAGTGAAATCATGTAAGCTCCATGGCGTGTCTTATAACTGTGTAACACTATAGTAGAAATAACTAGATAGGTAGAAGTTCTAATCTCAATATTGGCAACTGTGTGTCTGGGTGACAATCATATCCTGTTTGGCTGATACCATTTTGATTTGTGTACCATCCGTGCCTGTTTACCACCTCACGATGGCATTACTTTATATACTGTGGTAATGGCATCTGCCTTACATGCAGCATGTTAAACCATTGGGCAGGCCATACCAGTCTTTGGTGGAAATGTATATGGAATATCCAGATGTTTGCAACCTATATGTGTTCTGTGTCCCTTAAGAATGCCCATCTATGTGATACTGTTGCCAAATCAGCCACAGTGAGTATAGTGACACACATGCCAGCATCAGGCCTCATACCTGACTGAAAAAGCATGCTGATACAACATCTGCTACACTATCACTTTTCCAGGCTTGTAGGAGCAATACATGACTCCACATCCTATTTCTGGTGGGTTATCTCACCATCCATGAAGGCATTCAGAACATTACGTGTTGTAAAAGGTAGTGTGTTATGTCCCATGCATATAATTTATTTATTTATTTATTTATTTATATATTCCAGTTTGATGACCGGGGAGGTCCACTGGGCCTGGGGAGCCCATTTTCAGTGGAGGCCCGGGGAGAAAAGCTCCTTAAAAGTTACAAAAATACAATAATACAATAATAATTAACAAAGAAATTAAGGATTACAAAAGGTAGCATTCAAAAGTAGAAAATAGAAAATAGAAAACATATTTACAATTCAGTACACTGGGCTAAGTGAGCCTACATTCTGTGGAGGTTTGGGGAGAACTATGTGGAGCATGTCATTGTATGTAGTAGTACTGTACATCAAGGCGAAAATGTAGGTTTACTAATCTGTCTATTAATAACTGTGATTATGTTACTGTGTGCACATCCCCTGTGTCAGTACTTACTGTGTGTATGCAAAGGTTATACCATTTTGTCTCCCTGTTCCACCCAGTGAACTTAAGAATACATACCACAAACCTGTCATATACAGTATCATGCATGCCCTCATCAACTGCATCAGGGTTGAGTGTATGGGAAAGAAATGGCAGGGCCAACAGGTGTTGACAGGTGAATCTGTTGCAGTTAATGTAATGGCAACACTTGTGAGAGACCTGCTGACAGTACTGCAGTAACCTGTTCTGTATGTATGAGACTGTGGTACTACACAACACTGAGCTGACATGTCGGAAGGCTACCTGTATGTATGCAAGGTCACACTGTCTGATAACAGTGTCGCTCATACACTGTTACATGCATACACACCTGGTACATGCACATATAAATCTGTACCTTGCCTGTGACATGGTCAGTGTATTCTCACTCTGCCATACTCCCTCTTGGGAATTTCTGCAGGGCAAAAGCCTGCAGACACACAGACACCTGGAACACAAACAGAATACAGCATGTCAGACTACATTCAGTCAGTGGTATTAACAGCAATAATGCATCTTCGGTAAAAAGGTACAGACACCTGTCTGTGTACCCATAGCAAATGCAAGCAGACAGTACCTTACATAGTATTGCATAGCTACACTGTATTATATTCACCGTGTGCATCAGGCCCATATTAGCATGTCCCTGCATCGATGGTATGGATGACAGGGATGTGACACAGGTATCATCATATGCACAGGGTGTGGTGTGGGTTTTCCAGAGGCCTAGGCTGGGCCATACTATTGACATCATGTGTGTGTGTGTTTGCAGGTGTATCCAACAGATGGGCTGTGCAGAGGTGTTGTGTGTGTCTGGAGGTGACCTGCCAGTGATAAAGATGTGTGTGTGAATAAATGCGCACAGTCACACCATGTGGCTGCCCTACACAGGGGTACAATGGACAGCTGTGTACTGTACATGGCAGGGTGTCCACTTCACCATCTCCGGCCATAGAGATGGGAACTGGTCCTAAAAGGGGTATCACTGGCACCACCAGGCCTAAGGCCAGATGCAGTACTGCTTCCTGATGTTGACTGCTATCTGCTGGATCCATGCCCCCGACAGGACCAGACAGGACCACGTGCCCATGGCCTGCTCTGATGTGATGTGGAAAGCAACCCCCCTTTGGTAGTGCTGGTGTCACTGCCACTACAGGAGTGTGAAGTTGCACAGCCCCATAGATTCTCAGCTGTTGTTGGTGCTGACCTACATCCACATGACTGATGCCCATCTCCCACCACATGCTGTAGCACAGACATGCCGCCGTCAAGGATTGCCAAGGTCTCACCCTACTGTCTATTCATGACCTCAGTATTTTGATGTGTGGCCTCAACAAGGTCATGTATGTCACCATGTAAATCAGGAAGAGTTGCATCGACCACCCTGAGTATTTGTCTGGTGTGGTGTTCACTACGTGCCTGTGCATACATGACAGCCTGAAACATGCATCTGGTGACTCCTGCTGTGACACTTGCAACAACAGCTTGACAAAAGCAGTCCTCCTGTGAGCACCCCTGTCAATCAGCCTGTGTGGGACCTTGTCTGCATTCTGGCTATGGCCAATGTCTACACTCACACCTGTCATAGTCACCACACTAGACTGTTCAATGCCACCACCTGCCAACTGTTCATCATCTGTGGCCACTGATGATGGGGTATTTGTGGGCATTGTCACTCTGTGTGCCGATGGTGTGGACAAGAGTGGGATGCCAATCATTGGTACAGATTCAGCCCCAGACAACCCCACCTATACCTCATTATTCCTACCATCATTGTCAGAGTCTGCAGAGATAATGACATGAGTTTCCATGCAGGAGGGACCCTAAACCCCATCGCCACCTGTGAGGGGAAGACAGCATATGTACATTAGTTCAGAAATTTTAGTTTGATTAATTTGATTTGATTGTTTAATGACTAATTATTCAATTAGTTTTAAAGTATAAAGTTGTGCTTTAGAAGTGTATTTTGTATTCTCCTTTGAAGGCTGTTGTTGAGACACTAGAGGTTTTATTAAACTTTATTACAGCATTTAATGTTTGGATACTGGTCCTTTTCATTGTTCTAACCTAGCCCTACCTGCTTACAGTTTTCCTGCTCTGTTTTGTGTTGTGCTTGATGTGTACATTAATACCTGCACTTTGAGGTTGGCTGGTACACACATGCACACATGCACACACACACACACACACACACACACACACACACACACACACACACACACACACACACACACTCACTTACAGGCGAGGTGGCACAAATCTGTTACACAGACCACACATTACCCAAATGGTGACATGCATGATACATGGCCCTCAACATCATGCATTGCAGCCAGTTACATGTAACTACAGTATAGAGCTCTGGGATACATGATTAGTGTTAGTAGATGATGGCCCTTCCCCAGCACAGACTGTACCCATGTACACATCATTGCTGTTCACCTGTATAACACAGTGTCGAGTACTACAGAACATACCTCACAACTGTACAGATCCATGCAGGATGTGTAGATGTCTGGCTCATATGTTTGTTCTGTTTCTCATAACCCCTTTGTTTCTATGATACATAACTGAGATAATTTGAGGAGTGACATCACTGATTAATGACATACATTCGAGTGTCAGACCTCCAAACCAGCATTAAATGTATGGTCACACAATTCCTATTACACTACCAACCTTCTAAGTTTACAGCGGATATGATAAATGTACACAACCCTGTTAACATGTCATATTCTTGTAATATATGAGATGAGACCGCAATAATGCATTCAAATATGTTATGTGCAAAATATAATGACTGCAATATGTACAATATGGTGGTTGCATAAGTGTGCACACCCTTAAAAATGATACTTTGTCGAAGCACCTTGTAAGTGACTTACAGCATTCACTCTTCTTGTGAAGGTGTCTATCAGCATGGCATATCTTGACTTGGCATTATATGGCCACTCTTCCATGCAAAGGTCACCCAACTCTGCAAGAGCAGCTCATGTGCACAGCCCTCATTAGGTCACACTGGGGTTTGTCTATCTGGTGTAGGTCTAGGCTCTGGTTGGGCCAATCCATAACCATGAGTGTGTTCAGGTGGAGCCTTTCTTAGGTAGCTTTGGATGTATGCTTTGGGTCTTTGTCATGTTGAAGGCTGACACCCCTCCCCATTCTCAGCATTCTTGCAGATGCCTGATGGATTTGGGCCAGACGTGGGTGTTATTTGGAACTCTTCAGAATTCCCACCACCATGACTACAGGCAGAGTTCTGGCTTTGGAACAGCATCCCCACAGCAGACCACTGCCACCAGTGTGATTCACCATGGGGATGCTGGTCTTCAGGTTAAGAGGGGTGTTGCTTGTGCACCACAAATATCTTTTGGTATTGTGGCTGTGAGGTCGATCCATAGCCTCATTACACCATAACACATTTTTACACATGCCTTTGGGAGACTTGATGTGCTGTATTGCAAACGGTATCCACCCCTGGATGTTTTTCTGTGTGGGGAAATGCTTCCGTCTTCTGACCATACCCCATAGGCCAGGTGTATGCAGAATATGGGAGAGTGTTCTCACATGTAGTACACAACACCAGTACTTGCAAGAGATGCCTCAGGCTTCCTCAGTGTTGCTGTATGCCTCCTGGTAGCCTCTCTGACCAGGTTTTGACGTCTTGTCATCATTTTTGGAGGGACATCAGGTTCTTTTCAACAGCACTGTTGTCCCTTATTCAATCCACCTTTTGACAACTGTCTCCACTGTGTTCCATGGTGTGTGAAATACTGTGGTAGTCTACTCTTGACTGACACCTTTCAAATATGAGATCCCTTTGCTGCTTTGTAAGCTGTCTGCAAGCCATGGGTGTTGCTGTTGCAGGAAACCAAGCAAAAGCCACGTATACCCTACTTGGACAGCAGACTGTTATTTGGTGTTACTCAGAGTGCCATTACCTGATGGCAGGTGTGTACCCAAGCACACTGAATGCTGTCAGTAAATCACAAGCTGCTGCAATAAAATATTATTTGAAGGGTGTGCACACATATGCATCCAGCTTATTGTAATGTTTGTATACTCAATATTTGGTGTCCAACAGATTGATTGGGTTTACAAGTGAATTGTTCATGTCATAGGTCACATTACAGGTTGGAAAATGTGTGGACTGACATATTGTGGTCTCAGTTTGTATATATATATATCACAAACACCTGTCATCTTAACAGGGGTCTGTACACTGTTTATATTCACTGTATGACAGTAACGTTTCACACATGTCCCTACCTTAGGCCATTTGCTCCCCACCCATTTTGTTGGTTTCTGTCCAGAAGTCGTGCACTGACAGGTTGTGAGGTATGCTACAGGGATGTTACAGTCTCTTTAGATAGGCCCCTGTGGTGACCACTGTGATGCAATGCAATTAACCCACCACAAGTGAACATGCACATAAAGCAATATGGCTATAAGTGACAGTTTTGTGCATGGTACATTGCATGGCCTTCACATGCCTGGGATATTGCCAACCACAACAGAACAATTCCATACTCACCAACTTCAGGCTGCCATCCCACATGCAGACTGTAGGGACCTAAGTAGTTGTGGGTGAGAAGTATTGTCAGCAGATTCACATGTGGCATTGGTACAGGATGAATTTATTTTTATTTTATTTTATTTTTTTATTTTATTTCATTTCATTTTATTTTACATTTGATGACCAGGAAAGTCTGACTGGACACAGGTCCATTTTCAGTGGAGTCCCAGGGAGAAAAGCTCCACTTAATACAATGTTAAAGTACATGTTGTAAAATACATAACTGTGTTCTTAAGGCATGCAATTAAACATTTAAAAAACATATTTAACATTTCTGCATAGACATAAAAAGTCAATAGCATGAATGCAGCATGTCTGCACATTCACAGTACAACCCCCAATACTACATAATTTGCTGTCCTTCATGACAGATGTGCACTTCTGTGCATTAGAAAACCCCATCCACAACTACAATCTGACATGACACATGCATGTAGAAACTCTACAAATACAAGTACTGTATGTTTGCTACACTAGTCTAGTAATCTCCACTGAGGCCTTACCTGCACACTCCTCGTCCATTGTCTGGGTGCCACCCATCTCAAGCATGTTGGGTGTCTGTACCCTGATTTTGTACTAGGATGGGTGCCCCAAGGTTTCCAAGGAGCTCCTTGGTGGGTGTCAGTGGGGCTGCATGGCTGGGCCCCCACCTGTGGTTGTGTGTTCCCTGGCCACTGCAGCAGCTCTTTGCAGGGCATGGAGTATGAGTTCATTTGCATGATGCCGGAACTGCTTGTATGTAAGTGCATGCAGGCCGACATCATTTACTCTGTGGACAAGGTCATCCCGCAGGCCGGTCCTCTCCCGCAGATGTTGCTGGCTTCATCCAAACATTATGGCATGGTTCTGTAGCATGGCTTCTATGGGTATATTTCCCAGCCACTGAGAAAGTAGACCTTTACTGATGCGACATTGCACCTGGAAGACATAAAAAGGAAAACACATTACAGGACCTCATATGTTTGGCAACAGTATGTACAGAACCTGCACAGCTGCATTGAATACCAGTAGCCATCACTCACAACCACAACATACCCCTGTAATCTATCACCACTGTATCTGCTTGCATTGCACTGCTGGTCCTGATGTGTCATATTCGCCCCAATGAGGACTAGTTAATTTCATAATCTTCTACTCCTCATTCATGTCTGCGTAGAGGGCTGACACTGGCCATCTTCCATGTGGATGGGGTGTGGATGGTGCCAAGGCTTGGTATGACTACAGTGTGTAATGAAGCTGGGAGCACATGCCTGATTTCATGTAGGATGCAGACAGGGATGTTATCAGGTCCCAAGGATACTTACATTTGTTGCCTTTCAGTAGGCAATATGTACCTGACACTGGTGGTGAGGGGAGGGGTGTGGGTGCTGTGCATATCCACCAATAGTGATGCTGAGCCATGGGTTGATGTTTGCCCTAAACCTATCTGCAGCAGGTTAACTATAGCTATATCGTGTGTGTATGTGTTCTGATTGACCACCATTACAGGGTTGGTTTATTTGTTGCCTCTGAGATTGCAGACATATGTGAAGATGGCCTTGTGACCGGCCTTGGTGGATGTGTCCAATTTGAACTCATAGTTAGTCTTACAGTACCTCACCTGTGACCTTATATGCTTGATCAGACAAAGGCGGACTTGAAGCCAAGTTGGTGCCAGCTCCTAATTTGCCCTGTACAACCAATAGAGGGGCCAAGTCTGTACTTTGTGTATTGCTGCTGTCCAGCAAAGGGGATTACTCTACTTTGGTGGAGTCAGGTTTTACAAGTAAGGTATTGCTGAGTCCATACAGCTATGCTGGTGTTCATATAGCTATCTGTAGTAGGCATGCACACACAGTCATAACACAGTTGGACACCTCCCTAATTTCAAACAGATAATCATGCTTATTGTAGTACCCATGGTTGAGTCAGGGCAATGCAGCAACCAGTAGCTGTAGAAATGTCACTCTGTTGGACGCACAGTAAATAAGATTATACATGTGTACAACATGTACAGCTTATTTAACTCACATTTTGCATCCCATATCTGTTGTTATGAGGTGGGCCGATACACCTACGTATACCGATGTGCACAGGTAATACCCGGTATACATTTCTGTTCTATATCAGTATGGCACACTGTATTCACACTCTTGCTGCCCATTCATCCCTCTCAACTCATTAGAGCAGGACATCTGTAGGACGCAAACACATACATGGGGGGAAATGGGACAAAATTAGTGTGACTCTCATAATATTGCTGTAACACACTTGAGTCATTCAATAGCACAGTAGCCTTTGCATTGACAGACATACCCTGGAGGGTGTCCACCACTCATATGGCAGGAAGAGAGGAGAAAGGGTAGGAGTGTGGTAGTGAGGGTAAGAACTTTTAATGTTGGCAGTATGACTGGTATAGGGGCAGAGATAGCTGATAAGATGGCCAGAGGAAGGTGACTAAATTGTGTGTGCAAGAGTCCAGATGGAAGGGGAGTACTGCTAGGTGGATTGGAGGCAGGTCACAACTGTGCTATCAGGGTGTGGATGGGAGGGGAAAAGGGGTAGGGGTTATCCTGAAGGAACAGTATGCCAAGGATGTTTTTGGAGAATGACATGAGTGTCTGATAGAGTGATGGTTATGAATCTGGAAATTGATGGTCAAATAATGAATGTTGTTAATGCATAAGCTATGCAAGTTGCTCATGCGATGGATGAGCAAGAGAAATGTGAAGTCAGTTGGATGACATGGTGATGATTGTACCCAAGGGTGAGACCCTGGTGATTGCAGCAGATTTCAATGGCCATGTTGGTGAAGGGAACAGAGGGGATGAGGAAGGGATGGGTATGTATGGTGTTAAGCAAAGGAATGCAGACAGTAAGATGCAAAATGGATGGACATGGCTGCGGTGAATACATACTATAATAAGAAGGAGCAGCATAGGGTGACATACAGGAGTGGAGAGAGAGGTGTACACAGGTGGAATATATCCAATGTAGGAGGGCCAGTTTGAAGAAGATTGGAGACTGTAAAGTGGTGACCAGGGAAAGTGTAGTTAGGCAGCAGAGACTGTTGGTCTTTAAGATAACGTTGATGATCAAGAAGAGGAGGATAGTGAGGGCAGCACCAAAGATCAAATGGTGGAAACTGGAAAAGAGTGATTGGTGAGGTGGAGTTCAGGGAAGAGTTAAGACAGGCACTGGGTGGCAGTGACGATTTACCAAATATCTGGGTAAGTACAGCAGAGCTATTGAGGGAGATGGCTAGAAAGGTGCTTGGTGTGACATGTGAATGCAGGAGAGAGTACAAGGACACCTGGTGGTAGACTGAGGAAGTACAGGACAGTATACAGAGAAAGAGGTTGGGGATAAAGAAGTGAGATTGTCAGAGAGATGAGGAAATTAGACAGGAGTATAAGGAGATGAGGTGCATGGCAAAGGCTAAGGATGTGGCATATGAAGACTTGTATGACAGGATGGACACTAAGGAGGGATGAAAGGAATTGTACTGTTTGGCTAGACAGAGGGACTGAGCTAGGAAATGTGCGGCAGATAAGGGTGATACTCACTAGCAAGGAGAGTGTGCTGAGCAGATGGACAGAGTACTTTGACAGGCTGATGAATTAAGAGAATAAAAGATAGATAGCTGGATGATGTGGGTATGGTGAATCAGGAAGTGCAATGGCTTACCAAGGAGGAAGTAAGGGTCACTATGAAGAGGATGAATACTGGAAAGCCTGTTGGTCCACATGATATACCTGTTGTAGCATGGAGGTGTTTAGGGGAAATGGCAGTATTGTTTTTCACAAGACTGCTTAATGATATCTTGGAAAGTGAGAGTTTGCATGTGGTGTGGAGAGAGAGTGTTTGTGTACTATTTTAAGAATAAAGGATGATGTGCAGAGCTGTAGTAATTACAGAGGGATAACATTAATCAGTCACAGCATGAAGTCATGGGAAAGAGTAGTGGAAGCTAGGTTAAGTAGGGCAGTGATGACTAGTGGTCAGCAGTATGTTTTCATGCCAGGTAAGAGCACTACAGATGCAATGTTTGCTCTGAGAGTGTTGATGAAGTAGTATAGAGAAGGTCAGGAGTTGCTTTGTGTCTTTCTGGATGAAGAGAAAGCATATGACAGGGTGTCTAGAGGGTAGTTGTGGTATTGTATGAGGAAGTCATGAGTGGCAGAGATATATGTAAGACTGACACAGGATATGTACAAGGGTAGTGTGACAGCGGTGAGGTCTGCGGCAGGAGTGATGGATGCATTTAAGGTGGAGGTGGGATGGCATCAAGGATCAGCTGTGAGCCCTTTCTTATTTACAATCGTGATGGACAAGATCATACAGGAGTCCCAGCTGACTATAATGCTTGCAGAAGACGCTGTGATCTGTACTGAGAGTAGGGTTCAGATTTAGGAGACCCTGTAGAGGTGCAGATAAGCTCGGGAAAGGAGAGGAATAATGATCAGCAGGACTAAGACAGAGTATCTGTGTGTGGATGAGAGGGAGGGTAGTACAATGTTGAGGATGCAGGGAGTAGAGTTAGCAAAGGTGGATGAGTATAAGTGATTGGGATCAACATTTCAGAGTAATGACGACTGTGGAGGACAGGTGAAGACAAAAGTGCAGGCAAGATGGAGAGGGTGGAGAAGAGTGTCAGTACTGATCTGTGACAGATGAGTACCAGTAACAGTGAAAGGGAAGGTCTATAACAGGGTAGGTAGACCAGCTATGTTATATGGCTTGGAGACAGTGTCATTTACAAAAAGTCAAGCATCACCATTGGACGAGGCAGAGTTACAGACGTTAGGATTTTTACTGGTTCTGATGAGGGTGGACAGGATTAGCAATGTGTAAATGACAGGGTCAGCCCATGTTGGATGGCTTTGAGACAAAGGCAGAGATACAAGATTACATCAGTTTGGACATGTGCTGCAGAAGGATGCTGAGTATATTGGGAGAAGGATGTTAAGGACGAAGCTGCCAGGTAAGTGGAAAAGAGGAAGGAATCAGATAAGGTTCCTGGATGTGGTGAGAGAGAACATGCAGGTGGTTGGTCTGACAGACCAGGATGCAGAGCACAGGCAGAAATGGCTACAGATGATCCACTGTGGTGACCCCTAATGGGAACAGCCAGAAGAAAAAGAAGGAGATGTTGTGATGTCAGCCTTCACAGATTTGTCAATGATTTGCCAGACATAACACAACTGTATGAGTAAGGGACTACAAATATGAGGTAAACATATGGTCAGTGTGCATAACACTGGACAGTTTAATGGTATGAGCTCATTATATCACATGCAGTTCAACACACATGTGCAAACAGTACTTTACTATGCAAACACCATGTATAGGTCTCTCACATTTCTTAGACAACCAATTATATCATAGTTGCATTCACAAGTAAGATATGGATATGTATGACATCCCAGTAGCTGGCTTAGCATTGTCACAGTCAGTATTGCTCAACACACACTCCAGTAGTAGTCATATGTGAGCCATCCTTTCCTGGGGTGATTCAGGGGCCTGACCTATGATCTATGTCACTGCAGACAGACCCAGATGCTATGGCCATAGGTTATGATGAGCAGTATATCAGTACAGCAAGTCTTGTTGAGACATGTATGTTACAGTTCCTATTTCCAGTTCTTACATACCCCCTACTGCAGTCCATTACATGCTTACTTGTTTGACATACCTGTTTGTTTTATTCAAGTGTAGGTGGTTATGTCCTGCTTTGTTTTTATTTTCTTTTTGCTGTTTCTCTCTCTCTCTCTCTCTCTCTCTCTCTCTCTCAAGGATGTAGGGTGTACATCTGTTTTGCATAGGCAGCAGCTTGCCATTTATAGGTAAGGCTCATGAGTAGCTGATGGTCTATGCACCAGTTGGTGTCCCCCACTTGATAATTGCATGCAGGACAGCTGTGTTGTTATTCATATAGCCAATAGCATGGCAACACACTTCTATCATTGAGTACACCATGTGAGCATTGGCCCTTTTTCTTGCCATTGAGGAGGACTTCATGGAATTGTGTGAACAACAGCATCACAGAGGATATTTTGAAATACCTCTTACAACCAAAACTGTGGAGACAGGCCAACAAAATGGGCGAGAATGTTCCAGACATAGGGACAGAATGAAGTATTGCTGTTATACATTTGGATTAATGCTAGTCTAACAGATTTTGTGTAAACTTGTAGTTTCTGGGTGATTTTAACTCTTGACAGTGTTATATGTTTGATATAACTCTCACCTGTAGGGCTATCAGCAGAATGGCCAGAATTTGGACTCTTATGTTTGGTGTGTTCGTCAGACATTTTTTGTCTTTGGAAAATCAGTAGCATACTCTGGGGATTGCAGTCAGTAACTGCTAACATCCATTTGTGTTTCTCACCTCATATCCCTCAGGTAAAAATATGTTACAACTAACCCTGTTACAACAGTAACATTCTGAGTTTATAACAGCAATATTTCAAATATGCCCCTGTTTTTGGGCCTCTGTCCCACAATTATGTCAAGATTTGTCCAGATGTCATACAGTAAGAGGTTGATAGGTATGGTATATGATTATTTAGTATCTACATTCCTGACATTATCCCAGTGATGTATCAGACTGCCAGACATGTTACGTGGAACGGCCTTATATATGAGGGGAATGCTGGGATATTCTGTGGGACTCTGTACAGTTGAGAGGTCCATGTATTTCTGGAAATTGTTGACAGACTGTTAGGATTGTGTAGCAGTGTATTGTGTCAATGTTATTTGGCCTGTGTAAGGAGGGGTGTGGATGTATGGATTATGGCTCCTTTTCTATCTGCCTGTACATGCTGCTCCTGTTTCTGGTGGTCTGTCAGCTGTATATGTTTGTAGGGGCAGACTGAGACATGTCCCATACTACAGTCAGGCATCATAGTACACTGTGAACTGGGCTAGTACATGTGGGGTAGTGTGTGAGTGGCAAACATGTTGAGATGTTTTTATTCACACAGTCCTTATACTGTGCTGTTCCATTGACTTACTCCTATGTCACTGTGACTGTTGTTGAATTTGTTGTGGGTATGCACTTTCACACTGGTGTCTGTTTTTCAGTGCTGTGACATCCCTGTAGTGCCTGATATATTTTCCAATACATGTGTAATTCTCCCTAGCAGATTTATGTAGTGTTGTGTCAATCTGACTGTAGTTTGGATAGTGCTTGGTGACATGCTTAGCAGTTGAGTGTACTTTCCCTAATGTGATGTCATGTCCAGATATTTGTAGGATGTAGTGTTGCCTGGCCCCCATAAGTGTTGTGTATTTCTGACAGATCAGTGGGTTGATGTGAGGACTTCAGTGACTAACTAGTGGAAATAATTGAATGTTGAACTTGTGGTATTTCAGTCAATATATATTAGGACAGACATGAGGATGTTAATGCAGCAACTGTGTCAGCTTATCTACTCCAGTATTTCAGATATGTCTTTATTTCCATGGCTTTCTCCCCCCACTTTGTCAGGACTGGCCCAGGTTCATTGCACTAAGTGGTTCTGAGCCTACCTCAAGACTGTCTACATTGTTGCAGTATGTCCAGGTTTATTGCTCATATTTCTGGTCTGTTCCACAGATGCATTATTTTCATATCCCTGGTAAGTCACTGTGATGATCTGAGGATTTCTGATACCAAATGATGACATACATTTCAGTTTCAGAACTCACATCTTTCAGAACATGTATGCTGAAACAAACTGTCACCCTGGCAACATTCTACATTTATAAGAGCAATATTTGAAATATGTCCCTAGATTTATCACATTGTCGCCCCCATTTGGATAGCTTTGGGACAGATTTCTTGCAGTAAGGCGTTGGTAAGTATAGTTCTGAGGTAGGACTTCACCAAATTATATGGGTATATATATATATATTTTTTTTTCACTATTTATATTATGTATATATTTGTCCATTTATATGCATCTCCATACATATATACATGTGTATATGTATAAATATGAAACCTGATTGATTCTATGGAATCTTTTCCTTACTGTTGAATGAGCATATGTTGGAAAAAGCATCAGTAACCCCTGCAGCTCAAATGGTGTACAAGACCCTGGGTTCAAGACCTGTCAGGGCTGATAATTTTGTTGCTGTTACAACTGCTTACTCACACTTATACCTGCACTAATTCTTTAAAAGAAAAGAGGAAGGGGTGATAGGAAAGTGATGGAAAAGGGGTACGCAGAGGGAAGAACAATTTGAAAGATAGCTACGGATCTGCAGGACTGGTGTACGGAAGGTCCATAGCTGTCCATTTATTATATAGCAACAGTTGTGCATTTGTATAAAATTTGGAGGTGAATTTGGACACTCAAAGTTCAGAAAGAGGGGTGAGGACAACAGATGCGTTGCTAAATCTGCTAAGCATAGCTGAGCATTGCTAACCATTGCTCACAGTTCAGTCTCATAATATGCCACACTAATGACTTCAATTTGTAAGTGTATATGATTTCCATTACATGACATGGCTGTATGTGCTTTCATTACAGTAGCAAGGGGTGTAACTATACTGTATGGGACACATGTATACATGGGTGTTTTCACATGTTATATGCACTCACACATCCATTTTACATGAGCTACACTACCCTAGGTGACAAAAATAACTTACCACATATTTTAATATGAACATAGAACTTTTAACACTGCTTTCCCATGTAAATTTGGATTGCCTGTTGTATTATTCAAACCATGTAGACATGTATGCAAAGCTAGGACTCTGACCACAAAGTTGGGAGGGTGGCCTAATGGTTTAGGTGTTTGCCTTACAAACACAAAGTGCAGGGTTTGAGCCCCACAAGGGATAATTGGGTAGGCTCGCAAGGGCAGTTAGCCTAGTACTAACCTATGAACCTACACTATCTTGGTTTGGAGATTTGAGCTGTATATTTTTATTTATCGCCTATTGGATATTGATATTATATTACTATATTAAATGGAGAGTATTGAGGTTTTCAGCATGTCATTGAGGACTGCTATCATGATATAATGGCATACATTTCAGTTTCAGACTTGTATTCTTCTGAGCATTAATACTAATGCATAACTTGTCTTCCATCAACTTTCTGTAAGTGCTATGTGCAGATGGGATGACACAGGCTGTGGTTGACTACACTGCAGAACAGGTCTGAGAGCCCATGCCTGTGTTCATGTTGGATGCATCCATGAATGGTATCAGGCCTAGACCTCTATGTGTTGTCTTTGAGAGGGCATTACAGATCTGCTTTCTGATCATGAGGGGAGGGGGGCAGGTGCTGTGCATGCACATGTGTACCTATGGGGGACAGGGAGGTGATGTTTACACTTCACCTGTCTGCAGCCGGATAACTGTATCCATGGCATATGTGTATGTGGTGTTATTGACCACCACTACAGAACAGATATGTATGTTGCCTCTGGAATTGCAGACACACATCTGGAAGGCCTAGTGATTGGCCTTGGTGGATGTCTCCAGATTGCACTCAAAGACAGCCTTAGGGTACATCACCTGTGACCTTATTTGCTTGTGCAGAACAAGGTGACATGGCTTCCAGTGAGACACCTGTTCCTTCTTGACCCATCCTGTGATTATTTCCACCTATGATGGTAGTTTTGTACTACTGCTGTCCACTACAGGCATTCAACCTACATTGAGGGGGTTGATGTGTTCCTGTCTGGTATTGCTGAGGCCATAAAGCTATGTAGGTGCCCACATAATATTGTGGTGTGGGCCTAGACACTGCTGCTAGTTCCAACATATGGGATGTGCATCATGTGGGCCTAATCCATTTTCCTTGCTTGTGCAGGGGACATTACGGAGATGTGAGAGATACAGGTTCACAGACAGTAGGTGGAAATACTTCAGAGAACAGGACATGTGGAGACAGCCCAACAGTATGGGTGACAAAGCTCCAGAACCGGGTACAGATTGTATGTCATTAGTGCTGTTATACACTTGGAGGGTTGCTAGATTGACAGGGTCATCTGGACATGCATTTACTGTGTGACTTGACATCTGAAAGTGGTATGCCTCTGACATACCTCTCACCTGTCATGTTGTCTACACATTGGTCAGATGTTTGCCTCTTATGCTTGGTCTGTTCCTCGAACAGCATCTGTTTTTGTTGGGTTGGTCGGATAATGTGAAGATTGTAGTCAGTAACTGTTGACATCCATTGGTGTTCCAGACATCATATCCTTCAGGGATGTTATGTTACAATAAAACGTGTAACAACAGCTACTGTTTCAGGGGTTGGGAGGATGGCCTAATGGTTAAGGTGTTTGCCTTACAAACATAAGGTGCAGGGTTTGAGTCTCACAAGGGATGATTGGCTAGGCTTACAATGGCTCGCAAGGGCAGTTAGCCTAGTATAAACCTATGAAACCTATGATCCTATGAACACCATTATGTGTGGTATGTCCCTCTTTCCAGCCCACTGCCCCACAAGTATGTCATGCATCACCCAGATGTCCTGCACTACAAGGTGCAGAGGCATGGTATATCATTAATTATCAACTGTACTCCAGTTATCATGCCGATGACCTGGCAGACTCCTGGCCATGGTATGCAACGGTGACCAGGATTATGGTTCCACACCCTGGAAATTCTGTGGAAATCTGTACATGTGACACTTATGTATGTCTGGCCATTTTGAACAGACTACTAAGATTGTGTAGCAGTATTGTGTGTGAATGTTTGTTTGGCTGGGTAGGGAGAGTAGCAGATGTGAGTGCCATATATCCTTTACCTATCTGACCCTACATGCTGCTACAGCTGCTGGTGGTCTATCAGGTCTGTATGCTTGTAAGGGTTTGCTGTGCAATGTCCTGTAACACCTCAGGATTCTCAGTACACTGTGAATTGTGCCAGTATATGTCTGTGTAGTGTATGACTAGCATTCAGGATATGTTTGCTCAGACAATCGTTCTACTCTAGAGTTAATTTTTGGTACTGGTATGTTACTGTGACTGTGGTGCAAATGTTTTTGGGTGGACATTTTTGCACCACTCTCTGCTTTTCACTGCAGTTCCATCCCTGTAGTGCATGCTATATTTGAATATACATGGATAATTGCCCAAAGGTGATGTGGAGGAGTGTCATGTTGGTCTTACTGCACTTCATAAGGTGCTGGGTGACATGTTTGGCAGCTGTCAGGGGATTACCATTCTGTTACATCACTGCGGTCATACCTCTACACTGTCCAGAGGCCTAGACACTGTCCAGATGCGGGGCTCATATGTTTGGTCTGTTCCCCAGACAGTTGTTGTCCTTGGCTAATCAGTAAGATACTCTGGGGAATGCAGTCAGTAAATGCTAACATCCATTGATGTTACTGACTTCAAGTCAGTAACACCACAACTGTCTACATTTATAACAGCAATATGTCCAATATACCCCTGTTTTTGGGCCTCTGTCCCCCAATTATGTCAGGCTTTGTCCAGATGTCATGCACTAAGAGGTTCAAAGGTATGTAGTATCATTATTTATTGCATTCATTCCTGCTACCATCCCATTGATGTCATAGACTTTCAGACATGTAAGAAGTAAGCAGCCATAGATATGAGTCCTGTGCCTATACATTCTGTAGGATACTGTACATTTTAGAGGTCTGTGTATGTCTGCCCATTGTTAAAAGACTGTCAGGACTGTGTATCAGTGTAGTGTGTACACATGTTATTTGGGCTGTGAAGGGAGGGCGTACATGTGAGTGTCATGGTCCCTTTATATCTGATTGTGCATGCTGCTCCAGTTTCTGTTTCCCTATTGTCTGGATATGTTTGTATATGCAGACCGTAACATGTCCAGTAACACCTAAAGATTCCCACTACACTGTGACTTGGGGCAGTATATGTAGGGGTAATGTGTGAGTGGCAAATGGGATTTTGTTGCTCATACAGTCGTTATACTGTAGTGTTTAGTTTGCTTACATGTATGTTGCTGTGACTATGATTCAATTGTTTGGGGGTATGCACTTTCACACCAGTGTCTGTTTTCCACTAGTGTTACATCCATGTAGTGCCTGTTATATTTGCTAATGCATGTGTACAGCCCCAAAGTTGGACTTGTGTAGAGTTATGTCAGTCTGATTGTAGTTTGGACATTGTTTGGCAGCTAAGTGTAGTTTCCTTAATGTTGTGTTATGCCCACATATTCATAGGATGTCCAGCTGTCTGGCCAATATTTTTGGTCTGGTCCCCGTAACTGTTGTGTATTCCTAACACATCAGTGGAATGATATGAGGATTGAGGCCACTAACTAATGAGAAGCAACT
>NC_056733.1:1652013219-1652015719 GCF_019279795.1 Protopterus annectens
TTACAGGTTAGAAGCAACAAAGAAGATGATTATATCTTAAATTAATAGGAAATGAGAAAATACATAGCTTATTATGTCTTCTTTCAACATTGCTATACAGAACTTCTGCTGTGGGATGCTTATAGAAATCATTAGACAGAGATGTGGAATTTGGAATTAGGAGAGGGAATTAGTAATAAATTATATGCTAAGAAAGGTTATGTAGTAGCATTGGGACAGCTTAGTTAAGTATAAAAAAATATTTTTTATGGTATATGGGAATGGGGTAGTGCAGTGAGCAAACAGAAGTCAAAGCATGTTTGAGTAAAGTGGGAATCCATTCCTTTCATTGTAGTAAAAACAATATCTGAAAATGTGATACAAGTCAGTTCTCACAATAATTTTACAGCATGCAACATATTGAGTAAGGAGTGAATCACTGAACAGCAAGGATACCAAGGATATTCTGGCCATTTTTATGTTTCCACGACTATAAGGCATATACATTTAGTACAAGTAATAACTATAGGCTACAATGTATGTGCAATAGAAAAAGCTTTAAATTGTATGAGCACTGTTAAATTTCTTGCATCAATTGTGTAACCTAAACATTCTCTTTAAGTTAGTAATTCTGGATACAAAAGATGAACTTATTGGGGCTATGCAAATTTACACTAGTGTACAGTTGCAAGCCTAAAACAAACTGATAAAAAATACTAGTGAAATTGGGCTTACTTAAAACAGTGAGTTATCTTGTTGGGATAAGCTTTTGGTAATTTTTTATAGTACACTTTTGTGATGTTTGGATTAGGATTCTATAGTTACTTTCTGGAGGAATGACTCCTAATATTCAACTCAGGAGTTTTTGCAGGACTTGTGTTTCCTGTTAAATCAAATACAAAAGGATGGAGGTGTTATTCAAAGTAAACTGATAGAGCACCTTTCACAAATGTTGTTGGACAATTAGTAACTAAAAACAATATATAACCACAGTTGGTTGAAATCTCATTCTTAATAACAAAATATGCTTCATAACATAGCTCAGCAATTAAGCAGTTCAACTAATCTGACATAATGAAACTCTTAATATTTAACAAAACAATTAATCACTGAGAATGCAACAGTATTCATCAGAAATTTACACTTTCTACTTTAGTGGAAATGCAATCCTTAATATATCTTCTTCACAAAAGCCTCAAGGGAAGTAACTAAAGTAAGATAATTTAATGGTCCTGTGTGAGGTTTTAAGTTGCAAGAGGTATACAGGATGTTTTATTATTCCTAATGCTATATAACAAGTAGACAACTATTTTTCTTTCTGCAGAAGGTAAATGATTGAGACTTTCATTATGTGACTCCACATGGATATGTATATAGAGAAAATTCAGTGTGTGGCCTTTAAAGTAAAGATTTTTTTTTTTTTGCAATTACTTTAAACAGAACAAAAGTTTCAATTTATTTTCCATGCAAGGTGAGAGCTATGTCACCATTTTTCAAGCTGTGCACCACCATGCAGCATATAAGATATCATTGACTTCATGTGTAACTTTGTGCTGCCATTTTAGGGAAAGAGAGTTGACTACACTATTCTATAATCATTCACTTTACTATCTGTGTTAATGCATGAGTCAAGGGTATTTTTGGTAGAATCAGTGACAGTTCTGCATTTATAAACCACTTATCTCTTTATCTTAAATGATGACATCTTAGGCAAGTTGACAGAATGAGACTGGAACAGTAACAAAGCAATTTTCATGGCTGCTTAATTGCTCAGTAATGTTGTGAAGTTTCATCAAACTTTACATTGCGTGTCTGTTAATGCCTAAGTAGTGATTGCAAGGAAATTATATGAATCAAATTAATTAGCAGATATGTGTCTTGAAGGACAAAGGTAATTGTTCAAAGTCAGGTTGGGGTTTGGATTTTAGAAATACTTTGCTTATAAAGAGAGAAGCCAGAATGGGGGGAAACATGGCCATATGGAATAGTTTCTTTAAAAGACTTCTGAGTAATATAAGGCAGAAGCCTGTATGCTTTAATAAACAATGGAGAAAAAAGAAAATAGAAAGCGCACACATAATAAATTGTTTTCATTAGGAGTAGGAGGAATGGACGCCAGTTATTATAGATATTTCTTGACTAAAATAACATTATATAACATAGTGGATTGTTGTTGTCATTGGCATAGGTCACCTTTTACTTAATTTGAATTATTAATGTCATGGAGGTTTCTCACAGATTTCTTACACATTGTGTCTACACAATCAATTAAGGTTAATAACACTGCTAATGATATGCCTGAGCAGCATAGAAAAAGTATTATCATGAAATATCAGGAATATTTTGTCGGGTGAACTAGATTTGCCAAAAGACCATGAGCAAATTGTATACTTATGTATAAATTTCTGTCTGAAACAGTTGCAGATTTCATTCCAAATAGTTTTCTTTATACATTGTACTGAATAACAGATGAATACTAGGACATAACTGCACTTAATCAATTGTAGGTTCATAGGTTCAT
>NC_056733.1:1652020719-1652188219 GCF_019279795.1 Protopterus annectens
ATGCAAATTACCTCACTTGTAGCCGAAAGGCATGCAAATTAGGTAAATTTGCGATCCAGGAAGCAAAAACCTATCTGAGTAGAAGCCGTGTTAGTTGCAGAAATGTGCTCAGTTGACAACTGAGTACCATTCTGCAAATAGCACAATGGAGCCTTGGCAGCTCCAAATAAATGTTGCATATGGTTGAGGAAGCATGCCAATGGCCAAATATATGGCCATTGGAAATGTTCCCAGATGCAAAATTAAAATAAAAATACTTTTTTTTTTCGGCGATTTCCGATGTTTAAGCGTAGTGCAGCACCTCGGAAATGGGCTGTGCCACAAAAAACAGAAAAATAAAAATTAAAACCCACAAACGTGGAATTTATGAAAATTGTTAAATTACAATGTAAGGGAATAGCAGGCTGAAGACAGCATGGCCACCGAGTAGGGGTTGCTAAGGGGAGAAGCCCAGTCTAAGACATGTAACCGAGCATTAGTAGGCAATCCTGTGTAAATGAGTGTTAGGATAGTGAATCGCACTTTTACATAGCAACTGAGCACAGTCAGTGGAGTGTAGGAGTAGGAGATGGAGAGTAACAGAGTAGGAGATAGGTGACATCACAAGGGGGGTATGTATGAAAGTAGTGAAGCTCATTGGAGCAGAGTGTCATGTGTTAGCTGTCAGCTAGACATCATGGAAAGAGGTGTGTCAACAGGTAGGCCAGGAAAAGCCAAGTAATGGAAGGTGTATACTGTGGATAACACCAAAGTTTCTTGCTGAGTGGGTATGTGCACGTGTGCACGCCTGTAAACCCGCATAAGACAGAGTGCGCGCGTGGAAACATGAGTGCGCGCGTTTAAGCCGAAGTAAGCATGCATAGGGCTGTTTAAAGACCTGTAAGCGGGTATGTGCTGGTTTGCATGCGTTTTCACCCAAATAAGCAAGTTTTAGTCCATCTAAGCATATGTGCACGCGTGTGAGCTGTTGTGCCTATATAACCCATTATTTTCATCCTGTTTTCGAATATCATAGAGGTGCTCGTATATCCTCTTTTTCAGCATCCTCTCAGTTTTACCTATGTAAAAATGGAAACAGGTCTGGCAAACAGCAATATACACCACCCCATTTGTGTTACAGTTACCCTTTTCCAATTTAATTTCAAAACTAGTCCCTTCAGTGTGAACTACTGGGGATGTTGTAATGTGCCTGCAATATTCACAGGCACCACATTTCATCGTACCTTTTGTACTTTTAAAAGGTTTAGAAATAGAATGTTCTAATAAAAATTTCATATTATTGTTGGTCTTAAATACAAATGTTGGTTCTGGTCCAAGAAGTTCTTACATCTCTTTATTTCCTTTAAACAGTAACCAGTTTTTCCTCAAAACAGATTTTATCTTGTTACTGTTCTTGCTATAAGTGATAACCATTGACTGGGTAAAATCCCCTCTAGATTGAGTGTTATTTTCATTTTCATCATGTAATTTCGCACCCGACAGTGGTTTATATCTTACCCCCCATTCACTTATAACTTGATGACAAATGGGTAGCACAAATTAATAAGGGTACTTCCTTTCTACAAAAAAAAGCCTACCAATTTACTCATTTCTAACTTAACTAATTCTCAATTTGAGCACATCCTTGCAATATGGACCATTTGGCCCTTCACTATATTCCTCTTGATATACAATGGATGACTACTCATAAATTCTAAATAATTGCTGGAAAATGTAGGTTTTCTGTAAATCCTTGATTCAAAACATTTCTTTTCCACATTCTTTGACAATGTAACATCTAAATAATCAATCTTATCAACATTACAGTTACCTATGAATTTAATATATTCACAATTGTTTAAGCAATTGATAAAATGTTCATGTTGAATATTATTTTTCCACAAGATAAAAATATCATCCAAAAACCTTAGATAACTGATCCAGCAGTCCACAAAGGGAGTGTTATATATATATAATGTTCCTCCCAACCCACCATAACCAGATTTACAAATAAGGGTGCGCAGCTAGTACCCATAGCAACACCATGCATTTGTCTATAAAATTCCCCCTCGAAAAAGTAGAAGTTGTTTTTCAAAACAATTTCCATCAATGTCATCACAAAATTGATCATAGTGTTACATAATGAAGTCCTTTCCAGTAAAACTCTATGGAAATATTCCAACCCTATTTCGTGAGGAATAGACGTGAAAGATCTACAACATTAATAGTAGAAAAAGAAGTATCACAATCAAAATACTAATTTTTATTCAACTTAAAAAGTCCCAGGAATCATTGAGAATATAATCAACAGTTCTTAAAGATTTTCTTACCACTCGGTCAATGAATACACCAAGTGAATATGTTGAACTATTTTGACTAGCAATTATTAATCTATAAGGGGGATCAATGATGTTTTTGTGTGTTTTTGGAATTCAAAATACAATAGGTACTTTTGGATTGTTGTTAATCAGGAATTCAAAAATCTCTTCACTTATGACTCCTTGAAATAAGGAATCTTCTAATGTTAACTGAATTTTCCTATGTGCAATGTTAATTTCATTCTTAGAAACACTCTCATATTTACCTTCTTCCTGTAACATGGTAAATATTTTAGCATTATAATCCTCAGTAATCTCTACTACCATCCCTCCCCCTTTGTCGGGTTTCATAAATCTCAACCCTTCATTTCTCCATAACTTTGTCAACAATTCATTCTCTTCTCTATTCAAATCATGTTGTTTAATGTTGTTCTTACCTTGTGTGTCGTATATCTCCTGGGAACAATTTTTCTCAAACTGAGCTATCAGAGGATGAAGGGGGGAATTGAAACAACTTTTCTTCTTTATAATATTCTTCCCTGACTCAACAATATTGTCCTTAAACATAAGTTTCAAATTTATTTTTCTCATAAACATTTTTAATTTAGTAATAATATTAACAATATTGTCCTTTTTGTGGGTTCAAATTTTATCCCTTTACTTAAAAGGGAAAATACATTTTTATCTACAGTAATACCTTCATAATTGTAAATATTAAAACCTTGGTAGGACAATAATATTCCCCCAAAGGAGCTAATAATCTCTGTAGATTCTTCTAATTCTGATTGTAGCTGTTTTTCCTGCTCTGGTATTGATTCATGTATGGGTAACTTCTGCCCCCTGTTGGAGCTTCTAAAAAAACTTTATTAGTACCACTAAAATTGTTAAGCTTGTTTTGCAATCTTTCTGACCTCCTAATAGGTGGGTATTTACTGTCATAGTTCATCTCTCTCTCACTGTTAAATTGATAACCACCTTGTCTTTTCTGCGTAGTGGGATTCCTAAAATCACTAACACTTTCTCTAGTGTTTTCCTCATAGGATTTGGGGAGGGGGTAGGCAACCTTGTTTTTATACTCATTTTCATCCCTTATTAATTTCCTTTTTTGCGCTCTATATTAACCTCAACGTCTTCTTCAATCTTATCAAATAAAGCATTGCATTTCAAAGTAACTTTGTCAAAGTGCAGATCATTTAAAATAACATCATTAATATTTTCTATCTGTGCTAATAGTTCTTTCACTCTGTTGGTGTTCACTCTAATAGTAAGTTCCATCACTTCTATGCCATGACGGTCAAACATATCGGGAAGTTTGTCACACTCTTTCTGACCCCTTTTCAAACCATTTGGAAATTTATAAGCACACAGGCCCCTAGGCACTCTGTGTTTAAGCACACATTCTTTTAGGTACGCATTGTCACATTGTAATTTACGAGCACCTCTATGATATTAGAAAACAGGATGAAAATAATGGGTTATATAGGCATATTAAAACCAACCCTAATCACACTTTTCTTTTTGGAATTCTGGAAGTTCTGCCAAAGGATATAAGGGGTGGAGATTAGAAGAACAATTCTAATGTTACACCAGGTTTAAATGACTTTATCTCTCTTAAGCCCAAATTAAAATATAGTGCACAAAAATTGTGATTTTAGGGTATATTAACTTCAGCACTAATGTGTACACATATAACAAAATCAGAGTGCTTTAAAGTATGTATTTTTAAAAAATGTAATTTGCATAATTTATTTAAATTTTATTGTGATTGGTTGATGCCTCTTTAAATAGAGAATGTTCATTTATTTTCACAGTTCTGAAGAAGTCCGGATGGACAAAAATGCTTGACTGTGGATATTGTGTCACTGTGGAGTATACATTTTATTTTGTATATGCTGCTAATGCTGTGGAGTTTTTATCACATCGTGGAATAAATTGTGTTTTCATCACTCGAGTGAATTCCTTGTTTTTCCAGCATACAGAGAGTATTTTTGGTAGTGCTGAATTCAGGGCTGTGTTACAAGTTTCTGAGTTGCCCATACCATACTTGTATAGAGGGACGTTTCTCTCTTCACCTGTGAGAGAGGGGAACTTTGAGCAGCCAAAGGTCCCTGGAGGAGTGGTTCCAGCCCAGAAGTTAGTAGTTTAAAAAACGCATTTACGCGGTTTTGTGCGCCGGCCAGCACCGGTTAGCTAGGGTTAAATTATTCCCAGCTCCACTAAGTCTCCTCTTCAGTTTTTCACTTGAAACTAGTCTAACTCTCAACCTAAGCACTCAAAAAGCATCCTACAGTCAGCACTTGCTCAGACCTAATAGCAAGCACTAATATACCCCGATACTTGACTGCCCAGCAGGGCAAGGCTCTTTATCCACCCCTCACCAACCAAGCAACTAAGCAGCTCACCCTACTATTCAGGCATGACCAAAGGGCAACTTCAGGTGTACTCTGCAGTTCAGCTGGTGAATCTGGGTATCCTGAGGCATAAACCAGCACTGGCAAAAATACACATAAATACACAAAATCATACTTGGAGGCTCTAAATAAAAACCTGCAAAAGCATCAGAGAGCTTCAAAGCAGACACCCACAAAACCTGCACCTCCCATCACAAACCAGACAACACATAAAACACAAAATCAATGTGCCGCACAATCACAGCCCTTCAGGTGAAATAACATACCTAACACACTAGTAATAGGTGACTCTATAGTCAGGCACACTGACGCCCCACTTACTAGGCTGGACAAGGAGAAGGTTACTGTTAGCTGCCTGTCAGGAGCCAGAATCCGCCACATAACACGAGCACTCAGGTCAATCCAGAACAAGTACAAATATGACTCTGTCATTGTTCATGTTGGTGTGAATGACCTGAGATGTACCTCCCTTGACTACATGAAAAGAGACATGGAAGAGCTCTGTGATCATGTAGCCCAGGTGGGTATGATCCTGATCCTGAGTTGCATCCTGCCCTCACCAAGAATGATACCTCAGTATAAAGAAAAATTATCAGTTTCAACAATTGGCTAAGCTTCTGGTGTCATTCAAAGGGGATACAGTGTCTGTCAGCCTGGGATGCCATGCTCGACAAGCCACATTGCTTCGGAAGAGACGGCTTGCAACTGTCACCCCTTGGCTTTTGATTACCGGCCAAGGCTCTTGCTGCCCCATAGTGCTTTTTTTAGGAAAGGCTCAAAATTCAAACCCACCTCCCTAAACAGCACAAGTAAAAAAATGAGGGTTATGCTACTCAACGCCAGGAGTTTAATTCTCAAAATGCATGTGCTCGAAGCACTCCTAAGTATGGAGAATGTAGAGATCTGTGTAGGAACTGAAACCTGGTTCAAGGCTCCTGAGAGCACTCCAGCACTACTGGGCTACAACTCATACCACACATTTCAGCCATAGAGCACGGACTGAAACACAAAAGGAGGGGGTGTATCCATATTTGTCAAGGATACCCACACCTCCAGGTTAGTGGCACAGCATGATACCTCTGAGATCATCCATGTGCAATTAACATCGGGCAAATCTGCAATGCAAATTGTGGCTTGCTACAGATCACCCTCCATGACCCAGGACCACCACTCCGCCTTTCTGGAGACACTGAAAACATGAAGGTCCCACCGAACACCCTGATATTGGGCAATTTCAATTACCCTACCATTAACTTGGAAAACTACTTGAGTACAAACTCCCAGGCTCAGCGCTTCCTGGAATTTATCAATTCAAATGTCCTGGATCAGCTGGTAAACTCCCCTACCAGAGGCCACAACATATTGGACCTGGTCATCACTAACATGGGTGACAGGTGTTCCGTACCGCAGGTCAACCCGTCACTGTTTAGATCAGACCATAAACTAATCACCCTGGATGTCCACACCCCACCACCACCCCCAACCAAGGAAACCACAGTGAAAAACTTTTCTAAAGCAAACTTCACCTTACTTAAAGCAAAGGTGGCAAGTTTCACAGGCCCCATGCTAAAGGATAACACTGCCCAAGATGCAGAATCCTTTACAATTGCACTCTATGAGGACCTACAAGGATGCATGGATCATGCCACCCCTAGCAAAACCAAGACTCACTCCCCTAAGAGAAGGAAACCAGTCTGGTGGACCCCTGCCATAAGCAGGTTATACAACAAAAGGAGGAAACTAGTTCAGAAAAAAAGCAAATCCCAAGAAGGAAAGGCATCCCTGATCAGTATCAGTAAGAAACTAAGGTTCCTCATAAAATCATCCAAGGCTAACTTTAAAAGAAAAATAGCCAAGGATTCGAAAGATAACCACAAAGCCTTCTTTAGCTATGTCAAGAATCTAAGTGGCAACTCGCAGATATGCTCTGAACTAGTGCAAAATAGCACAAAATATACTGAACCTACTGATATTGCCAACATCCTGGCAAATGGATTCAGTGCAAACTTCACCTCCCTCTCACCTTCAAAAGGGCCCACAACAATAACGGAAAAGTGTAGTGTCCCAGAAATCACAGAAGCACAGGTGAAAACAGCCCTTTCAAAAGCCAAAAACACAGCATCAATGGAGCCAGATGGTGTCCTAGGCTATGTCTTGCACGAACTACAGAATGAACTAACCCCCCACCTAAACATGCTGTTCAACCTCAGCCTCTCCACAGGCTACATGCCCATAAAATGGTGCACAACAACAATTATTCCACTCCACAAAGGAGGGGCCACAACTGACCCTGGTAACTATCGCCCCATAAGCCTGACTAGCCTGGTCTGCAAGGCTATGGAGTGCATCATCATGGAACTCATTAACAAAGACATTGGGAACCTCCAAACACTTGACCCAACCCAGTTCAGCTTTGTTAAGGGCTGATCATGCCTACTAAACCTGGTTGACTTCTTTGAGACAGTCACCAAGACCATAGATGAGGGAAAGGTGGTTCACACAGCCTATCTTGATCTCACCAAGGCGTTTTACACTATTCCTCACTCGGGTATTATAGAAAAACTCGCCAGCCTGAACATAAACCCCTATGTCACAAGATGGGTTGCCAACTGGCTTACAGACAGAACTCACACAGTAAGAATAGCGGGCTCCAGGTCCGACTCTAAACCAGTCACTAGTGGTGTCCCACAAGGCTCGGTTCTAGGACCCCTACTGTTCAGCATATATTTCTTAGAAGTACAGACAAACACAGGAGGACTATGGCTAACCAAGTTTGCAGATGACTGCAAACTGAGTGCCATAATTTACTCTCCAGCTGACACGGACATCCTTCAAAAAGGCCTTACTGAGACAGACACCTGGTGTCAAAGTCATGGCCTCAAGCTAAATGCCAAAAAATGCCTCAAGCTAAATGCCAAAAAATGAGCACCAAATATATAACAAGTATTTATTCAGAAAAATAATAAAACAATTTAGTAAGCACTTTCATCTATCATAAGATTTCATCAGACTGAATGAATCAAAAAATACCACATCCTTTTATACACCAACTGATGAAAAAATTCACATCAGTTGAATAATTAAACAAATTAACACTTACCTACATTAATGTCCAAGCTTTCTTTTTTTAATCTGAAGAAGTCGTTTAATAGATGAAAGTGCTTATTGATTGGTTTTGTTGTTTTCCTGAATACATTTTTGTTATATATCTGTTGGTCATTTTTGGTTTTAAGATTCTGAGAATTGGTTAAATTTACAAATATTTAGAAACTTTGTGAATACAGAGATAAATAAGATATTTATTTGTTCCAAAATTATTGGAAATCTTAATAAATATTAATAATAATGCAAGTAAAATAAATCATATTTGTCACATATTTATAGATTTTTTTTAAGTTAGAGTTCACATATTTAAACAATTCCTATTGGAACTATTCCTCAAAAATTAATAATGAAGACTTCTCTAAAGAATACATTTGGGAAACACAAAACACCCACGAATTACTACACAGGCGGCAGCCCCTTTAATACAGAAGAGGTAATAAGAGATCTGGGGACCCAGGTAGATAGTAATCTCTCCTTTGACAATCATTTTGCCAAAGTAGTTAGGAAATACGTCTATGTGGCCATCTAATTACTAAGGAGTTTGCATCTAGAAATAAAGAGGTTATAGTGCCCCTCTACTCGTCACTCATCAGACCCACCATAGAGTACAATACCCATTTGGGATGTACCTCACAAGACACCTCCAATAGCTGGAAAGACCACAAAAGGACCTCACCAAGAGGATTACTGGCCTCAAACATATGTCCTATGCAGCCCGACTGAAAAAACTCTGGCTGTACTCAGTGACATATCGCTTAGTCAGAGGTGATCTCTGCCTGACTTACAAAGCCATGTCCAGCTCAGAATTGATGGACATGCTCCACCTAAAGAAATTCAAGTCACTGCAAGCCACACGCTCTAGTGAGCTAAACCTCACCACAACAATAAATAGAACATGCTGGAGGGATAGATTCCTGTCACAGAGACTCCTCATGCTTTGGAACAAAATTCCTAACTACATTAGGCAGAGTCCCTCACTAACACTCTTCAAGAGAAGCCTTGACGAGTGGATGGGTAACAGAAAATACACCCCTGGGATCACTTCATTGGCTCTGCTTGACAGAGGCTCAGTTAATTAATCAATGGGGTGGCAAAAGCCGACACACTCTGGCTAGACTTATAAATGCCCTCGGGCAGATAGCCTAGTACCTACCTATGAACCTATGAACAAAGTAACATAATTTATTGGCATCAATTCTTAAATGGTACTGATATAGGTAGATAGATAGATAGATAGATAGATAGATAGATAGATAGATAGATAGATAGATAGATACTGTTGAAAATTTAAGGTCCAAATACAATCATAAAAATGGAACTTACAGGTTGCATAAAGACACAGTCTGAAACCAAAAATGAGCACCAAATATATAACAAGTATTTATTCAGAAAAATAATAAAACAGTTTAGTAAGCACTTTCATCTATCATAAGATTTCATCAGACTGAATGAATCAAAAAATACAACATCCTTTTATACACCAACTGATGAAAAAATTCACATCAGTTGAATAATTAAACAAATAAACACTTACCTACATTAATGTCTAAGCTTTCTTTTTTTAGTCTGAAGAAGTCTTTTGATAGATGAAAGTGCTTATTAATTGGTTTTGTTGTTTTCCTGAATACATTTTTGTTATATATCTGTTGGTCATTTTTGGTTTTAAGATTCTGAGAATTGGTTAAATTTACAAATATTTAGAAACTTTGTGAATACAGAGATAAATAAGATACTTATTTGTTCCAAAATTATTGGAAATCTTAATAAGTATTAATAATGCAAGTAAAATAAATCATATTTGTCACATATTCATAGATTTTTTTTTTAAGTTAGAGTTCACATATTTAGACAATACCTATTGGAACTATTCCTCAAAAATTAATAATGAAGCCTTCTCTAAACAATACAAGAAAATAATATTAAAATCTGCAGATATACTGGAGAATTTTCACTTGGAAATTCTTACACAGAGCTTGTGTCACTCCTAACAAAAATATAATTATGTGTAAATCAAATATTATTAAATGCTGGAGATGTGATTCTGAAATAGTAGCTGACTGATGCATATGGTATACGAATATGAAGTTGTCTCCCCTTTTTGGAAAGGAATCAATAACTCCATCCAAGCTCTATGGTCAGACAGATATAATATTTCTAAATTGTTAGTTTTATTTAATGCTCCAATTCCTCAGATAATTCTAAAAACCCAAGTGCCTCTTGTTTGTTCTATTCTTGCTATAGCCAGAAAAGTAATTACTAAAATTTGGAAAAGTAAAGTCACCTCCTGTATTGTTGAATTTATTAGTATGGCAAGAACTGTTTGCAGTAGTGAAGTGCATACTATAAAGATGAGAACTTCTAATGTTGCACATTCATATAAATATTGGCTTAAACTTAAAGACTTGCTTGAAAAATATTAATTGTTGATATGTATAACTGATATATTGATTAGCTGAGGACTTATGTAAATAGTTATTTGTTTGTTTTATTATTAGTTTATCTATTGTTTTAAAACCAAATAAAAAAAGAATCTAACACATTGTTATACATTCCATACAAAATAATATTGTATAATTAAAAGCAATAAAATAACTAAAAAATAGTTTTTGCCAGGGAATGAGCTTCAAAGCACCATAGCATTGGGATTATATCCCATAAAACTGCATCTAACCTCAACTGTAAGGAACTGGAAATATTTCCTTGACCCCACTGTTCAGTGATTTTGAACTAAAAGACCAGTGATACACTTTCTCAACTATTGCAAAAAAGGAAATAGTGTCAATAATTCTCATTTCAACAATTCTAACAGATGACTAGTTGACATGAAACCAATAATATTATCAACATACACTATAAATTCATAATGCTGGTACAACAAGCGCACAACTTGAATTTGAACTAAAAAGTATATGAGATTTATTTAAAGGAAAGATTTATTGCAGTAAAAGTGTTGATATTTTATGAACTGATAATTTTTGCAGGTTGCATAATGCTTACATCTATTAACATCCTGCCTTTTAAATTAGAGTAAATTTTAAGAGGATAAAAATAAAAAAGGGAAATAGAGAGCAAAACAGAAATAGTAAAACAGAAAAAAAAAACACATCCATATGGACAAATTCTGATAAATGGCACTTTTGCTAATATCCCTGTGAATTCAGTATGAGGAACTTTGTGGAGTATTACTATAGAACAAAAGTGAGTTACTTTATTGTTGCCATAAGCACATATGTTAAAATAATGTTGCATTGCATTACATTCTACTGCCATGCACTATTCAGACTAAATGTAATATGATAGTACATGGAACTTTAGCTGCCAAAAGTACCGCAACTTATAGATAAAAAAGTATAAGAGAGCAAATTGTTTTACATCTTTAAAAGCTTAAACACATGTAACATCGCTTCACAAGCAGTGGATTGTAGCGAAAGCTTGCTATATTTAATGAGTAAATTTAAAAGCTGTAAGACACTTCATAGTGTCACATGCTTTAGTGAAACTGTTAAATGTATTACTGCTTGTAAAGGTGACAAAATGTTTTCTGTGTTGTTCTGCAATTACTGGTGTGTGTGTGTGTGTGTGTGTGTGTGTGTGTGTGTGTGTGTCTGTGTGTGTTGAAGTACAATATCCAGTTAAAGCAACTGTGAAAGGTATTCTGCATAGTGAATGCCTTTCTGTCAGAATGGTGCGAAACAGACTTATATTTCTGTTGATTTCAGAGTATAATCAGAGTGAGTGTACCACAAGGTTTGTATATACATTTTTGATGACAGAAATGAGCATAACAAACTTTTATTTTTGCTTATTTCGAGTACACTCATCTGGCCTTACATATTACAATAGTGTACTACATAGCGAACCATAATTATGCTCTAAAATCTAGAGACAATGTTGTTAAGTTTCCTTCTGATATAAGAAAAGTTGCATAACAATGTTAAAATGCTTTTATTCTCCTGTCTTCTGATTGAACATAAACAACAAGCAGCACAGAATGTTATCAGAAACTTCTAAAAACTTCAAAAGCTGCAGTACATTTCATAATGTCACCCAGACATTTTGTCTCCTGAAGCTCAAAGTGCATTAGAGAAGTATTAGAGGTTCAGATACACTCTACTATGTGTGTCACAGCTTTTAGATTTATAAAACACATTGTGTTCCTACATTTTCCTTATTTATCTCTTATTTTTATTCTGTTCTTTTTTGGTATCTCTCAGCACATTGGAATAGCTAAAGTTCCATGTACTTCAAAGTGTGCTAAAGAGCCCATAGAGGATCAGTGACATCCTTTGCTTCTGGCCACTGCACGTGATGAAGCAGTAATTGCATTACAGCTTTCAAAGCTATAAAACACTTAACAATCCTACCCTTGTATTCTGTCTCAGTAAATGATAGAGTTCTTTGAAATCCATTTCACAAGCATAAAATACCCTAGTCATAATCATAAGTGCAACATATAACAGCTTACCCATTGCTTTCTTTATTATGATTTACATCAGCCATTTCCTGTGTAGCATTGTTTGCTGTACAGGTTTGCTCAAATAGGTAGGACAGCTCAAGCAGATGAAAGTAAATCAAAGCAAGATCCCATACAATTCATTTCAGTCCATATTAAATGACTACAGAAAGAGAAGCAGTATGGAATATCTACATGATGGGCAAATTAAAAACTTTGTGTGATTTGCAGAAACTGAAAGTTATACCTTATCTTTTTCATCACCTTTTGATACACTTACACACACACACACACACACACACACACACACACACACACACACACACACACATACACACACACACACACACACACACACACACACACACACACACACACACACACACACACACACACACACACACACACACACACACACACACACACAATGAAAAAGAAAAACACAGCTGTCTCATTTTGCATAGTTTTCCAGTTTATTTCTTGTCTGAGGTGCCTTCTGTGTTGGAGTCTGGTCATCCTCCCCATCTTCACATTAGTTTTTGATGGGCACTTCAAATTGCACATAGATATAAGTGATTAAGTGAATGAGAGAGTGAGTTAGAGTGAGCAAACACACATGTGAGTGTATGTGTGTATGCACGTGTATGTTTATGTACATGAGTATGTTCATGTGCGCAAATCCTGAGATAGGTTAGTACAACATTCAAGATAAAGTTTCTCTGCCTTTTGCCATTTGACTGCAATGATAGTCTTTGGCTCTCCAGTGACCCTGAATTCAGTAAGGCAGGCAATCAGAGAATGAATGAAATGATAAATGAATGAAAGAATGAATGGATGAATAACCAAAAGACAAAGTCACATCTTGTGTTCATAATTGAATATTTAAGATGTTGCTAAATGACTGATGTCATACACTTTGTGCTCAAGTTCATTCAAATCCCTTAACACCATTCTGCAGAAAAACTATATCGTTATAATCCTCACATCAGACATAGTCCTTTGTGCTATGCTGCATTAGTGTCATCAAAATCATGCAAGTAGTAATGATGTCACTGCTGCAACATAACAAATTAGAATGTAGTAGAAAATATCTTATCTGCATTAAATTAAATTAGAATTGATTATTTGTAAATCTGAAATGGCTGTAAAAAGCAATTAGTAAATTCCAAATCCTTTCACCACTCCTAGAGATTTACTTACATAAATGAATAAACAATATCTGAGAAGTGAAAGTGCACATTGTATTGCAGTATAAAATACTGTGGGAGACATGTTACCAATAAGAAGAATATATAACAACTTTGGATCTCAATGGTTATAGTAGATATTCTGAGTAGTCTTTTCAAGGTCTAATGTGACTTCAAATACCTTTCAGTACTTCTGGATCTTTGTTAGGCATGCTATGTGATATGCATTCCTTCAGCTCAGAAGGTTAGACTGTTCCATTTGAGCTTTCTCTTTGTAGTTTGCAGTTTTTTATGTGATAAGATTATCACACTGGATGCTTTGTTGTGATAAACGCTTCTCCTGGAACCAAATTTTAAATGGTCAATGTATTTAACTATTTAAAGTTTCACAATGAAAAACTCATATTTGACAAAATTAAGAAAAATAGACCTTAAAATTAATCAGCTATGGCATAACAGGAATCTTGCTTGCATATCAGTTTTAAAGTTAGATGTCTGTATTTAAAGTTTTATAAAAGCCTTCCTTTTAAAAAGTAAAAGATATCCTAGAATTAATGTTTTTAAACAGAAGAAACAATGTTTTCAAAAATATATTTTTTTCTTAGTCACTTTAGAAAAAAAGTTTTAAATCTTCTGGTCAGTATGCAGCAATGATCTTTTTCTTACAAATGTATGGTGTGAGGTAGGATACTGTCTCTTATGGCTTTACATAAAGTGTTTGCCTCATTTTGCTTTTCACTACTCAATTTCATATGGTCTACATAATTGGGAAGTCCAGACCATAGCTATGGAACTTCAATAATATAACTGGTGCTCCTGTTCTGTTATCAATCATTATCTCAGTGAATACACATAGTGAGAGTCATTTGTCAAAACTACGTTCATCAGCAGTACAGTTTTCATCTTTTTTCATTATTGCACAAGCTTGGTACTTTAATATATAAGTTTTGGGTGAGTGCTATCCCATATTAGGTGTGTAGGGGGCTTTCTGAGTTTCAATGAAAGTAGTTTTGGTGAAGGTTTAATCTTTTTTTTTTTTTTTGAGCTTGCACCAAAACACATCTATGCATTGGTATCTGTACCACTCTGCTGGCTAAGCAAACTTCATGCTACTAAGTGATAACCTGACACATTTGCAAAAGTGTTCACAAACATCTGGTACAGTCAAATTAATAAATGTATAGAGACAATTGTGCCTACCAGAAATAAGCCTAGAAAAAACTCAAAAAGCAAAGCTCCCTGGTGGAAATTAAACAAATAGTCTGTACATCAAAATGAAAAAAGTCACCGGAGTTTAGGAAGTACTATGTCCAGCAGGATAAAAACACTCTCCTAAGTCTATACAAACAGCAAGAGGATGCATTAAGCCTACCAAAGACAAATTTCAAGCTATGGATAGCTTACATGACCATGGGCAACCTAAAGGTTTCTTTATCTATGTCAAAAACCTAAAAGGTAGCACACAAAAGTGTGCAGAACTGAAAGTAAATAAAGCCACCTACATGGAGCAAGAAGATGTAGCAAATCTGCTAGCCAACAAATTCAACTCCAACTTTACCCCCTCTCAACTTGGCCACACCCCAAGGCAATACCATTAAACATACCCCCCCAAATATCAGTAGGATACATGTCTGAGATGTGTTCGCTAAGGCCAAAAACACTGCATTAGTCGGCCCCAATAATATCCAAGGATGGCTGTTAAATAGCTTAAATCATGGCCAGTCAGGACCACTGGATTCACCATTTAACCATAGTCTCAAGACAGGCTTTGTGTTAAATGAAAGGAGAACTGCAATTGCCAAGCCTCTCCACAATGGGTAGACCATTGTCTGACCATAGGAACTACAGACCCTTAAGTCTGAGCAGACTCATATGCAAAGCACTGCAAAGAATTATCATGAAAGTAATTAAAGATATAGGAAACCTTTAGACATTGGATACAACCCATTTTTTCTCAAGGGCAGATCATGTCTACTCAATGTTAGGGCATCTTTGAGAAGGTCACCAAGGCAAAAGATGAGACCAAAATGGTGCATTCTACCTATCTTGATCTGGCTAAGGTACTTGATATAATACTTCCTCTTGGCATTGCAAACAAACATTGAAATAGGCATAAACCCCTTGGTTACATGCAGTATAGGCAGCTAGCTCTCAGATAGGACCAGAAAGTTAGGATAGGAGAGACCACCTCCACAAAGAAGTCACTCACTAGTAGAATTCCTTTAGGACTCTGTGTTAGGTCAGCTCCTTTTTGGCATATATTCTTGGAAGTCAAGGTCAGTGTCAGGGGAATCAGGCTGACCAAGTTTTTAGATGATTGAAATATAGGAGTAGTCATAGAATTAACCTCCAAGGGACTAACACCCTACAGGAAGGCCTAACACAGGCAGATAACAAGTGCCAATGGCACTGATTAAAACTCAGTGTTAACAAAGTGCATAATAATACCCTTTGGGAAGCTGGCCACACTAGGAAACTAGCTTACTGATAACACATCCCTAAGATTAGACCCTAGTAGTCAAGGATTTGGGGATATATGTAGATAGGAATCTGGTTTTTAAACAACATGTGTTTAAGGTAGCAAGGAAATAATCCTATGCTGATAATCAAGTGCATAGTATCTAGGTCCAAGGATGCCATTTTTCCATTGTATGTAGCCTTCAGTCCCATCACTGAGAACAACATCCACTTTGATATGCACCTGACCATGTAAATGCAACAGCTGGAATGTCTGCAAAGGTTCTTCACAAAAAGAATGCAGGGTGTAAACAACATAGACTATGCAGATTGCCTTGAATCCCAATATCTATACTTTATTTCCTATAAAGAATGTTGAGAGTTGAACTTTGCCTACCATACAAGGCATCCTTAGATCTCACTGTGATAGACCTTTTGCATATAACTAAAATGAACAGCACCAGCATTACTTGTTCTAGGAACATACATTTTGCTTGCAACATAAATATGACCTATTTTAGAGACAGATATGTGTCTCAGAGAATTTGAAGTTAAACAGAGCTCTTTCCTAACCCTATTCAAGAGTAACCTGGACCAGTGGATTAGATATTGGAAATTCACCCTGGGCCCAGCACCTATGTCTGTTATGGACAGATGCAGTCTGTAAGTCTTGCCCTAGCTTATGTATACCAGTTAACATAACTTCAAAGGTATAAAAACTTGTGGGATGCATTTAGGATGCTTGGCCTGGCTTATAAAGGCTAGCACAAAAATATGCATGATACTTATAGGATACTCAGCTAGGCTTATGAAGAATGCAGTAATTGTTATCATATTATATACCTCTGAGCCAATAACTTATGTAAAAGCAATTTATGATGGTGCTTTTAATCCCTCAAAAGCTGAGCATTTTCAGAATGCATGTCTCCAGAATACTTGTCCATTTTGGGCTAATTTAAGTCTTTGTTTAAAACCTGTATCTCCAAATAGGTTAACCTTTAGTTTTAAAACTTTCAGATAATTTATTGTTGAGCATAGTGTTTTAATATTAAAAAATGTAAGTGCTAAAATAGATTTTCTTCAGAAGAATTATTTCAGACTTTACAACTCTCAAAATGGATTTCTGTATTTCAGACCAGGAACATGTTTACAGCAACTGCATGCTGCAAGCTAGTGGCACCTCATAGTACTGGTTTGTTATAGAACAAAGCAATATTATAGTTTCATCTTGTTTTGTTGCATGTTCCATAATGGGTATGGCCTTGTTTGTGAAACTACAATGATGAAATCATGGGAACATAGTACTGTAATGAGAATGTGCAGAATATGTCAGAATATGTTGACCAGAATTCTCTGAATAATAACTGCATATTTCTGGTATCAATCTAACATGTGACATATGGCTGTAAGGAATATTCCAGAACCTGTCTGTTCTTTATCTCATGTAAAGAAAATGTTTTAGTAGTTCTGCCATGTCAGTTAGTCTAGTTAGAATGTGTTAGACTTCATTATGTTTTGCTAATGTATTCTGATAAATGTTTTGACTTGAACTGCTTTCGTGTCTCAGTAGATTTACTAATGAAGGAAGGTTATAAGGAACCTTTTAATATTTAGATGGCATAAGTATCTAGAAAATACACTGGACTTGGGCTCCTTCCCTCAATGATGACAAAGAAGTACTTGCAAGTAATGTAAAGCAATTCAGAGACATGCAAATTAGCTATGATGAGGTTTTCCTCATTGAAACTGTGTCTATGAATCTCTAGTTTCCACAATCTTGTTAAAGGGCCTTTTTAGCTTCAGGCTTAATGCTGACAGCTGGTCTGTTTCTGAATCCAGTCTCATTTCTCTGTAACCACAGAGAGTATTATAACAAATTCCTCAGAATAATATTATATAACCTTCAGATACCAGACACAGCTCACAGGACATTTTAGCTGTAAAGATACAAACACATCTTTACCTGCTTGTAATGCAGATTGTTATACATGAGGCTAAGGGGGGTTATAAGTCCAATGGCAATATATATATATATATATATATATATATATATATATATATATATATATATATATATATACATATACATATATTGAGATATTATTGATAGTTCTGGGAAATAAATATCTGTTGTACTTCTTACATAATGGCCATTCTGTAAATATAAATTATAGGCCAATGCTATATGAAAAATATCAGAAGAAGGTTCACATTTGAATCTACAATAGAAAATTAAAATCCTGCAAAATGTAAGCCAGGCAGTAAAGGCACAATAATTAAAGCCACAGAATCCTGTCCTTGTTACACTTTGGGATATCACTATAAAACTTTCAGCAGGGTATTTAGTTATAAAACACACCAAAGACTGCAAATCATAACTTACATCTTCCAGGACTGCACACTTCTGAATTTTACTCCACAGCATTAGCTGCATGAAAGCATGACAAAGTACCCATGGTGTGTTAACAATGATTTTTTTCTTTTGAAATACAAAGGATTTTTTACCTCTGACATAATTAAGAACATTATCTGGAGATTATTTTTTTTTGTGTGTGTGTGTGTGTGTGTGTGTGTGTGTGTGTGTGTGTGTGTGTGTGTAGAGATCAATCAGCTCCACAATCTGAAAGTAATCATCAATCATAGAGCCAGAAAGTAAAAACAAAATCCCTCTGAAAAGTTGGATTTAGTATCTTTGTATAAAAGAAACTATATGTCAGTTCCACTATAACAGTTTCACAATAAAATATTCAGGGACTTTTAATAACATGCTTGTGTATAAAAGACTGATATAGTGGCCCATTGAAATGCATTCTTTCTGAGAAGGTACATTACTTTGACTGTGAAGGAATCACACAAATACAATGGCCATGTTGCTCATCAAAAGGTATTATCCCCCACACAATCCTTTAACTGCTATTTGCTTTCATGTCTCCTGCAAGTCAAAAATGATACCTATATTCTGTATATACTAATGTCTCATTGAGAAAGAGCATGAACAATACACATTAATGTATTTCCACTCACTGCTGTAGGAAACTTCAACACCTACCACTACATCCATTGCTATACAAGATACAAAATTACATAAAAGCATATTGTGTTATGGGTAGTATGTATTTCTACCACTGCCCAAAGACCTATATCATTTTCTGTCAGAAAAGGTGAAATAAAATCAGAAAACTCTCCTAAACAGTATGCCACTCAACCAAAGCCCCTAAGGGCAAACAGCGTGTCCAACACACTAGTTATAGATGACTTGATAGTGAGGCACACTGACGTCCCACTCACTAAGTTGAATAAGGAGAAAGTAACAGTCAACTGCCTGTCAGGTGCCAGTATCCACCACATAATGCATGCACTCAGGTCCCTCAACAACAGGTATGAATATGACTTTGTCATTGTACATGTGGGCGTGAATGACCTGAGATGTACCTCCCTGGACTACATGAAAGGACATTTGGAGGAACTCTTGGATTATGTAGCCCAGGCGGGTATGACCCTAGCCCCGAGCAGCATCCTACCCTCACCCAGAATGATATCACAGTACAAGCAGAAAATGATTGATTTCAACAATTGGCTAAGTTTCTGGTGTCATTCTAAGGGGATCCAGTATCTGTCTGCCTGGGATGACATGATTGACAGACCTTGATGATTTGCCAGAGATGGCCTGCATCTGTCCACCCCTGGGCTTCTGGATACTGGCCAAGGCTCTTGCCACACCTATAGTGCCTTTTTTAGGTGGTGTTCCAAAGACCAAATTACCACCGTAACAGCTACAAACAAATGCAATCTGAGGGTCATGCTGCTCAATGCTAGAAGTCTAAATCTCAAAATGCACTCACTCAAAGCACTCCTTAAAATGGAGAAAATTGAAATTTGTGCTGTAACTGAGACCAGGTTCAAGGCAGCAGAAAGCACCCCTGCACTACCAGGATATAGCTCATTCCACACCTTTCGGCCCTAGAACTTGGACTGAAGCTTCAAAGGCAGTGGTGTTTCCATATTCATAAAGGATACACACACCATCAGACTGGTAGCCCAACATAATGCATCTGAGATACTTCAGGTGCAGGTAACATTGGGTAAGACAGCAATTCAAGTCATAGCCTGCTATAGGTCCCCAACCATGTCCCAAGACTCACACTCCACATTCCTAAGTACCCTGGAGATCATTAGGGTCCAACCTAACACTCTCATACTAGGCAATTCAACTACCCCTCCATTAACTGGGAAAACTACTCATGTACCAATACACCTGCCCAAAGTTTCCTGGAATTTATTAATTCCGGTGTCCTGGACCAACTCGTTCTTACCCCCACTAGAGGTAGCAACATCTTTGACCTAGTCATTACTAACATAGGCGATGGTTTCTCTCCACCAATAGTCAACTCCTCCCTGGTTAGATCTGACCAGAGACTAATCAACTTGGAAATCCCCCCCCCCCCCCACAAAGTAACCACCATGAAAAATGTCTCCAAACTAACTTTGGGCTCCTAAAAACAGAGGTGGCTAACTTCATGGCACCCATGCAAATGGAGAATAGTTGCATGACCAATGAATCATACACCAATGCACTGTACGAACATGTACATAAATGCATGCATATCACCATACCCAATAGAACCAAGACGCTCTCCTTAAAAAAAGGAAGCAAATCTGGTGGTCCCCTGCCATAAACAAGCTCTATAACAGAAGGAGGAAACTGGTGTGGAATAAGGTGAAGTGCCAAGACTGGAAAAACTCCCTTATCAGCCTCAACAAAAAGTTGAGATTCCTCATCATATCCTCTAAAGCTAGCTATGAAAACAAAATTGCAGCAGATAGTAAAGACAACCACAAGGCCTTCTATAGTTATGTAAAGAATCTCCATGGTAATACCCAGATTTGCTCTGAGCTACTGCACAATGGTACCTCCTATACTGAGCCAACAGATATTGCCAATATACTGTCTGACAGATTCAGTGTCAACTTTACCTATCCCCCCAAAAGGACCAATCGCAATACCAGTAGATTGCCAGGCACCCAGTATTACTGCTGCACAGGTTAAAACAGCACTGTCCAAGGCTAAGAATGCAGCTTCTATAGGACCTGACAATATCCCTGGCTGTGTTCTACATGAACTACAGAGTGAACTGGCACCTCACCTGTGTGCCCTGTTCAATCACTGCCTCACCTCTGGCTTTGTCCCTACAAAATGCGCACTGCTACAGTCATCCCTCTCCACAAAGGAGGAATGACTACAGACTCTGGATACTATCGCCCCATTAGCTTGACAAGTCTGATATGCAAGGCTATGGAATGCATCATCATACACCCAATAAACAAGGATATAGGAAATCTCTAAACTCTGGATCCTATACAGTTTGGTTTTGTGAAGGGTAGATCATGCCTGCTCAACTTGGTCGACTTCTGTGGATCAGTGACCAGAGCTGTGGATTAAGGCAAGGTGGTTCCTACAGCCTACCTTGATCTGGCCAAGGCTTTTGATACCATTCCCCACTCAGGAATCATAGAAAAACTCACTAAGCTGGGCATCAATCCCTATATCACTAGGTGGGTTGCAAACTGGCTCACAGAACCCACAGTGTGAAAGTAGCTGACTTCAAGTCAGACTGCTGAGCAGTCACGAGTGTAGTCCCACAGGGTTTGGTCCTGGGTCCTCCCCTGTTTGGTATCTACTTCTCTGAAGTTCAGGCCAACACGAAGGCACTCTGGCTGACAAATTTCACAGACTATGTTAACATCCTACAGAAAGGCCTCAGTGAGACCGACTAGTGTGAAAACCATGGCCTTAAGCTCAATGCCAAAAATTGTGACATTATCCCCCTTGGGAAAAACCCAGTCACATCGATGGCAGTCCACTGAACACAGAAGGCGTTATAAGAGATCTAGGAACACAGGTTGAGAGAAACCTCTCTTTTCACCACCACATTGCCACTGTGGTCAGAAAGTCTTTCTATGTGGCATATCTCATTACTAAGGGTTTTGCATCCAGGAAGAAAGAGGTCATTATATCCCTCTACTCTTCCCCATTAGGCCAATCATCGAGTACAATGCCCCATTTGACATGTAGCTCACTAGATACCTGCAGCAACTGGAGAGGCCACAAAAGTACCTTACAAAGAGGATCCTGGGCCTTAACCACTTGTCCTATATGGACAGACTAAAAAACTCCAACTATTCTCTGTCTCATATCGCCTACTTAGAGGTAACCTCTGCTTGACTTAAAAAGCCATGTCTTACGCAGCTCTGTTAGAAATGCTACATATAAAGAAATCCCAATCCCTCCACACCACATGGCCCAGACACCTCACCCTCATTACCACAATCAACAGAACATGCTGGAGGGACAGGTTCATAGCCCAGAGACTGCCCATGCTATGGAATAGATGTCCCATACATGTCAAGCAGAGCACCTCACTGGCCCTTTTCAAGAGAAATCTTGATGAGTGGATGGGAAATAGAAAATTCACCCCAGGGATCACTCCAGTGTCTCTACTCAACAGAGGCACTGGGAACTAAGGACGAGTGGCATGATGCCAGGGTAATCCTATGGGTTAGGCTTGTAAAGCCTCCAGGGCCATTAGCCTAGTACACACCTATGAACCTATGAACCTGTGATCACAGAAAAAGACCTCAGTCTGGAACTTCCTGATACTAACTCTGTCCCCACAAGACACAAAGCCACAGTAATGATCAATTTAATAAGATTACTCTCAACTGGACAGTTTCTGTCTTCAGCAGACAGCCTCTAATTACTCTCAAGCTTCCATCTCAAAAACATAGAACAGTACCGCTCACACACTGTGGAATAAATTTAAAATTGTTTGTAACACAAGAATACTTGTTAATAACAACTAGGAAGTTCACAACTTGGTTACAAAACAGTTTATTCATACTTATCAAAAAGCTGTTTTGATGAACTTGTTTTATTTATTATTTACCAAGCCTATTTATTAATAAATATAATTAATAAAAATATAGAACAAGTGTAGTATACCTTTTCAATGTGAAAAATCTGTGTAGCAACAAATTTAAATATTTAAAATGAGGCAAATTTCTCATAATGAGGTACAGTTGGATGCTATACTTCCTCCCCTCTCAAAACAGACAGTCAGTCACTTCTGTTGATCAACTGTGAGCATCAAAGTGTTAAAAATAGTCACAAAAATGTATGTTGCAGAGAGCTGAAGGTAGTCCTAAAGGGAACCATTCCTCTTAACTGTCCCTGATTTTCCTCTGGTAAATCACTGAGGATTACAGACAAGTCAATATTGCCAGACATTAAAGTACCTTGCTTCTTAATGCTCACACAGTGTATTTTGATGCAAAATTAAATGTTTTATTACATTTAAAGTGAATTAGAGTAATACTGTTTCTGATTTGGGGCCTCCTACCTTACTTTTGACTATGTCCAACATTCTTAATGAAAGAAGTTTTGAGGTTTGCAGCAAGGAACTGTACCACTCAACTGTCCCTAATTTTGCAAAATTTCACTGATTTTGCTTCCTGTGTTTTGCCCTGCCCCTCATTTTCTGGTATATTACTGAGAATTGCAGAGAAGTCAATAATGCAAGACATCTGAGTTTATTTTTTATTATCGTTCACAAAATGCATAATTGTGAAAAAGTCTTTTGCTCTATTAACCTTTAAGTGAATAATTACTGTAATATTTAAATATTGTCCCTCATTATTTCTTTCCATTATTATTTGCTATTTTCAAAAAAATCATTTGAAAGGCATGCGTTGACTGCCCCTCCCACATTGCTGTAAAAGTAAATTTAGAAAAATATGTATTCTTCTTTCTTCTGTGTTTTCTGTTATCATGCCCAACAGTTTTAGCTAGCCTCCTGGTATTCAATTTAAAATATGCATACATGCAATGGGAAATGGTCTACAACTCTAAAATTCCTGTCAGTCTCTAGTCATATGACTGCCTGACTAGAAACCTTTGTGAAAACACTTCAATCAGTTATCCTTAGAGCTTAGAATGGCAAGTTTGCAGTAGTCTATAGTATTATTAGTATGTGATTAGAAACTGCAGAGTAGGACAGCATTGTGATTTTTTTCATAACTACTACAAATTATAAGTGCTTAGACTGCATGGTAATAGCACAAGGGTTAGCTAACCATATAACCTGTATCCTTTTCCTTTGATTAGAAAAAAAAAAAGAAAACTCTTTAAAGCTGTGGAATTTTTTTTTTTCTGATTTTTTCCCCCTGATTTATTCACTAGGGCATAGTATTTCACAGCTGGACACATGCCCCAATATGTTCTTGAGTGGTGTCATATGTATCAGAGACAAATGCCTAATAAGATTACCAGAATAAACTGTACAGCGTATAACAGCTTTGTGAGCATCTCTATTGCTCATCCTTTGGGACTGATCATCTGCTGAGTGCTTATTGCAAGTTGTGTAAGAATAAATTTGCTAGCAGAAGCCTTGCAGCTGAGCCATAGCAAGGACAAAGTGAGATGGACAGCAGCCCTTGGTACAAGAAGTAATGAGCATTTCTTTAGTCTAGGCATCTATCAGTTTCCAAACTGTCCCTGGAATATCTGCCTATAATGGCAAAGAATCTAAGACATATTAAATTCACAAACATGTCTGTGTTGATACCTTTTTACAATTTAACTCTGAGAATTTGTATGGAATTTGTTTTAGCCTTAAAGTCTTGTTGTGCTCAATTTCAGTTATAGAGTTAAAGACTTGAAATCAACTTAAGTTGAAAACAATTTTCCAGACCTCTTCTGGTCTGGGAAGTACCAACCAGTGGCACTGCCCAGTTCACTAATCAACCAATCCACCTAACATCAGCTAGAAATCTGCTGAAAATGCATGGCATCAGATATAATCAACATAGCACAGGCTCAGCCATAAATGTTGATAATTTTTTCTGTAAATAGAACAATGGAAAGTTTAGATGAAGAAGAATATATGTGGGCTATTTAATCTTATCTCATTTATAAAGCTGAGTTCATTGCTACTTAGTAGTTTGATGCAACATTTAAAAATGATTGTTGTGATGGTTAAATTGCAACAGTCCAGTCTAACATACATATTCAACTGATTAAAGAAAGTATTCATCCTTTTAAAATAATCTGTATTATTTCAGTTACTTTTATACCCCGTTTCTTCCAATATTTCTTCTATCCTGTAGTTTTTCAAACATCTACACGCAAGCAATAATGCCCTCCAGGGTGTGTGCTACTATGTAAATAATGCCCGACCAGGGGTGCTATGAGGACTGATGAAGCAGGTGTCATGCATGCAAGCATGCATACACTCATACATGCAGACAAAAACATGCACACACATATGTATGCATACACACACTTGTCTTTTATTTTTTATATTTCTTTTAATTTTATACTCGCTAAGCAGCAAAAGTGTGGCTTAGCGAGTGTAAAATAATGGCTCAGTCAATCTCACTCTCACTTTCATGCACACATACACTCACCCACATAGACATAAACACACACATTTCTCTTTCTTTTTTTTTTTTTTTTCATTTTACACATGCTAAACAGCAAAAGTGCTGCTTCGTGAGCATAAAATAATGGCAGCCGTTAGTTCACTTTTGGTCTGAGCTCCACAGTACATTAATATGCTGCCATGAAGCAGCGGACTCATTTTTCAGCATGAACATTACTGTACATTAACACCCTGTTGGAGAATAGTCATTATCCAGTAAGGGTGCAGAAGCACAGCTTGCCTAGTCTCTAATAAAAACTAACACATATTCAAGATCTTAACTGTGCACCAGGCTTTTGGAGAACAAACCGCTATGCGTGATAAGTATAAAAAGTAAATAAGCAGGTTCTGACCATCCACATAATTCCAAAAATAAATTATGCAGGGGGATTCAGTAAAGCTTACATGATAATTTTGACAGTAGCCACAAAACATTTTAGATTCAGTAAACGCCAGTTAGTGGTACAAAGCAGCGGGCACTCATGTACAAATACAGAAACTTTTGTGGCAGGCAAATTGCTGCATAGGTAGGTGAATTTTATGCTTATGAAGCAAATCAACATGGTAGAGTGATTCAACAACTTCTGAAGCAACCCAGCAGACTGTGTTTGTGTTGGCCATGTATTCCAAAACTTTCCAAATACAGCCACGGAAAGGAGACCACATGGAAGCAAGAGCAAGTAAAAGCTTTTACATTTGTACAGAACTGCCCTTAACATGTAACACCACACATATCCTGACTTAAGGGTGGTTGCTAGAAAATTAGTGCAACAATCATAATAATTCCTTTTTAAGTGCCATGACATAAATGCAGCTTCACACCCCTACCCCCAAATGAAGAATATGCTAGTAAGTAATGCATGCTGACAAAATGTGTAAACCTCTATGAAACAGAGTATTATACTGTAAAGTAAGAATTGCAGGATGTAGCTGATGGATTACAGTACTTCTCTGATACAACATTGTGTTCCCACACATTTTCCTTGCCTATATGGTTACTAACTGTGTAGATTCCAGGCTGTCAGCATGGTAAAGATGCAATGAGGTCAAAACTCATTATAATCGCTGAATCTCAAAAAAGAGTAATCATGTAGGCATGTTCATTTTGTGTAGGCACTTCCACAGTGTTTCTATTGAATGCATGGTAACAGTGAATGCTGACATTGGGGGGGGGGGGTCAGGTTACACTTACAGAGATGAACATGTAGGGCTGTGAAGGGTGAAAGTGCATGCAGGCAGTGCACAATTCCCATGTTCTGTGTCATCCTCATTATTTGATTGTTTGAATGTGTGGTCTTTGTCTGGTTTACTTTTTTTTGCCATTGTTTGTGCAATACAGTGCTTAGTGCAACAACAAGAAACAGAGGAATGAATGGCAGGTTTCGCTGGGTTGTAATGTGACTATTCCTTTGTCATCACATGTATGTGTTAGGGCTGGAATGTAGAAGGTGCTGGGTTCAACTACAGGGTGTGCCACCTTTCTTTCACTTTTTATGGTCCATGTTTATGTGATATCACGAGAGCAGAGGAATTATCAATTTTGCCTGTGGTTACTTATTTATGCAAAAGTGTGCAGAGGTGTGCAGAGATGCGTGGAGGTATGAATAGCAAACTAATGAGAAATCAACAGGTGTGTTTAATAGATACTAGTTATAGCATAAACAGGTGAAATTCATGTTAATCAACCAATCCAACACAGCGGAGCTATTCAACAATGTATAAAGTATTCAGGTAGACTCCATCCTGTTTTTTCATTTATCCTTCAACGTAAAAATCTACTGCCAATCATTAGCGGACCAGAGTTCCACTGTGGCGACCCCTAACCGGGAAAAGTTGAAAGACACAACAACAGCAACAACAACCATTGGAGTAGAGACAAGGACATTTTAACTGACACAATGCTAGGAGCTGCTGCAGCTATTCTACATCTGCATGTGCTTGAAGCTGAAGCCAGTGCTGCTGGTGCTGCTGACAATAGGCCTAGGCTGAGAAGGAGAAGAGTGTTCATGCCCAGTGTAACTTTCCAGGTGCTACATCAGCTGGAGATTGTACAGCACTACAGGGTGGCCAGGGATACATTACTAGAACTCTATGAGCTCTGTTGCCCTCAACTCAGAGCCAGATCCAACCAAGGGGAACCCATCCTAGGTATGTATAGCCCTTTGAATATTAGTTATTGGTACCTTTCAAAGACCAACTTGGGACATGATGAGTGTGACACAATCATCAGCCTCGAGGATCCTCCACTAATTTCTGGATGCAAGGCTCATACATTCCAGTGAGCAAATATTTTTCCACAGTACTTTTGAAGAAAGCGCCAGCAATATGGAACTATTTTACTGTGTAGCACACTACCCTGAAGTACTGGATGCCATAGATTTCACTTATGTACACACTTATGTACACATTAGGGCACTACCTGGTGAGCCGGGTAGAATCTGCATTAACCGCAAAGCATACCACTCTATCAACTGTCAAGTATGCCCAGGGAATTGTCTTGAATGTGTGTGTACTAGCAACCATGGCAGCTATCATCACTCCCATATCTGACGCACATCACAGCTGTACCAGATGTTTGCTAGGGTGGACATCTCACAGGGCCAGTTACTGGGGGATGCTGGCTATGTCTTGGTACCAAGGCTGATGACACCCATCAGAAGTGTGCACACACACACACACACACACACACACACACACACACACACACACACACATCGAAGAACGTTGGCATGAGGCACACGCTCAAACTGAAACAGCTGCAGAGCAGGATCAGCAAGGGGAAGGGATACATATCTCCCCAACAATGCCAAGTTCACCACAGTCAGAGGAGGACTCAGAGGAGGAACGCTGCTGTCCCTGTAGCCAAACATAGGTGTGCTTAGTATACCCTTGCTTTGGCTAAGAGACAATGCATAGCACCTCCTAGAGACCTAATGCATTTCTACTACTCACATACATATAGTAAAACTGATGCCAGGCAATTCACCCAACATTTACCTCCCCATGTATTGGCTGTGTACTGCTTGCATCAGGCAGAGTCAACCCTGAACTAAAGGTGTGTCAACTGCTGCATTTGCAAGGTAAGTCCTGAATCTGGAGTGCATTCTTTAATAACATTATGGCATATGCTTGTATTTCCTAACTTGGTACAGTAAGCAAGTAAATACTGATGGATTTGTACAGAAAGTACCTTAACATGTGACACCGGACACTTATTTTACTCATATTTGTCCATTAGTAATTAGTAGGCCTCAGGCATCAAAGATTCATACAGTCATACTTCTGGAGAATTTTGATGTTCCTTGCATGGCCTCAGTTTACCATCATACTTTTGTACTGGTAAGTCATTAAAGACAAAAGTTAGAAATTGATGATACATATAGCAGTTTCAGACTTCAGACTTGCTTGTGTCATAAGAGTAACTGAGCTTTGTCTCCACCCAAAACAGGAGTGCGCCCTTGTTCCTGCCATACCAGTAACTCAGCTATGCTACCCAAAAAAAAAAAGAAACAGTATATGCATGTTTGTGCCATCCGACCTGTACTGCATATCATATTATTCATAGTTAATATCCTCTGATGTAATGACCAATGATATAGAATGGCTTACACACATCATGTGTTAGATAATTGAAGAATGATCAGGAAACACAGAAAGGTAACACAGAACTGTATATTTGTAAGCATAGTTATGACAGGTTGTTAGGTTACTAACTGCTCTATGTCCAACTATAGTAAAGACAATTAAATGTACAAATCACAGCTGATAGTTTGATAGCAGTGTACATTCTGATGCACTTGGTTGTGTGAAGAATGACTTCATTTCACTGATGGAAAGCTGTTTGTGTGGCAAAGAGGACTATGGCATCCTGCTTGTTTTATTAAGCTGTATTGGTGTGAGAGCTCAAATCTTGACATATGTAGAAACTTGTGATGTATACTATCAATTTTACTGTGCTTTTACAGATTTTGCATATGTGCTCCTTAATTTTACTATCTTTTCCTCTTTGTCTTCTTTTAATTCCACTTTTGCCCACTGCCCTGCATCCAAAAAAATGTTTTTGCTAATCTTATTGTATTTGAGCAAAGTACAATGTTGTGGAAACAGGGAAAAAACTGTTTGCTAGAAACCAGACACCCAAAAATAGAAAAACGGCTACATTCGATTAATGCTCTTAGCCATTGTGGAAAGCCAGCCTGGAGTGCAGATGAGACCAGAGTATAGTAGCAAACATTAGCAATGTGGCATGCATTTGTACACTACTTCCCTCAACACAAACATGCCTATTTCACATGCGTGTACACTTTGTTAACCATCACACAAATCCTATGCTTGTTGCACTATGAAATTGTATATATGATATTTTATTATTGGTGTTTTTGTCCAGTTCCTTTGTATGACACAAAACTACATGTGTAAACATTGAAAACTAAGGGCACAGTATAACTGTATGTCACATATTTGCAACACCTCCACTTGTTTTCCCCCAAACAACCCCAAACAAGTACTACAACCCTGGTGTCTCACTATGTTTTCCACACATATATCAACCGCAATACAAAGTGTTCTACATAATGTTGTATGCGCACTCTTTGACAGGGTCAGTTGGTGGTGCTCACAACCTTGATCTACAAAACTCAAACAGTCAAGTATCTCAATAAGGGTATTTGTGTTGTTACACAGCTATGATTCCAAACAGTCTACTAGGCTACTAGCCTCAGATGGCACTATGAAGCAATGTACCTATGCAGGCCTCCCAAACTCTTGTGCCCCACATGGCCTGTTGATGCCCTCTACTGTAAGTTCATCTGCATTCCTTTCAAAATCAGATGTATGTCATGGTGTGTGCATTAAGTACTGTGTTCTGTAGTCTGTATGCTTAGATAGATAGGGGATCTATTCTCACTGCACTCAACTAGGTGTGTGTGTCAGCTATTTATCCAATGACATGGCTTGCTAGTCTTTTTATACTTGCAAAAGCCTACACATCTATTTCATGCAGCCCTCCCAACCTCTTGTCCCCATATGGCCTGTTGATGTCATCTACTATAAGTTGACCTGCAGTCATGTAAAAGTCAGACATGTGCTGTGGCACTTGTGTATAGTACTGTGTTCTGTAGTGTGTGTACTTAGGTAGTGGTTCTGTTCTCCCTACAGTCAAGTGTGTGTGTGTGTGTGTGTGTGTGTGTGTGTGTGTGTGTGTGTGTGTGTGTGTGTGTGTGTGTGTGTGTTTACTTAACATTACAGAGGTCTTTTTACACCAGCATGCAGGACACTGTTTCACCATATGCACAACAGACAATTCTGATGAAATCAGCTATATAAGATTATTGCATATATAACCATCCCACCTGGCCAGGATCATGCACTGAGCTGGAGCCCAGGCAGATGTCACCTTAGTTTCATAGGAGGTTAATAGGTAGAGGACTGGTGACAAGTATGCTTTGGCATATGTCTCGTGGGGACATGGGGGGGGTGATGTTTGCCCAAAACTGTCTGGTAGCAGTTTGGCAATATACTCAGGGTCAGTATGAGTGATACCATCCACTACTAATTCAGCACAAAGCTGAGCTTTCACTTTTAGATTTCTGACATAGCTACAGCATGCCTCCTGATTATCTTTAGTGTGGGGTACTACTTTAGGTTTGTACATGGCTTTAAAGGCCTTATCAAGATTGCTAATTTCCTAGTTCAAGCTATGGAAGGTGTACTTCCTCTGCTGAGTGAGGTCCCTCTTGTTCTTAGACATTACTTTCTTCCACTTGTTGTATAACCTATGTATGCTTGATGCCCACCAGGCTAGTTCATTGTTTGTGGAGGATCTTGTTTTGATCCATTCACATTCAGCCGACTCTTTAAATTTGTATAGCTGTATATACAGGCCATTAGAGTAAATCTCTGTATAGCAGCCATTGTTGTCAGTGGTAGAAGGTGGTTTGCAACTATTTGAGGTATCAGTTAGGAGCCTATAGTTTCCTTTTGATAAATGTTTTATCCTTTCTGCTCTTGGGGTATGATTGTGAATGTGAACAAGACTGAATTGTGATCTGACCTGACCAGGGTGGGCCAATACACAGGGGTTAGTGCAGAGAACCATTATGTCGGTCAGTACTAAGTAATGGATATTCAAGCCTCTTTTGGGGATGCAGGCCATTTGTTACACAACATGTTTATTAACAAAGTCCAGGAACCTTAGGGTGAGTGTGTTTGTGTACATATATGACTCCAAATTGATAGAAAGATAGTTGAAATCACACATGACCAAGGTGTTTGGCTGTCTAGTGAGTGACTCAATTAGGTCCAAGTAGACAGAATGTCCTCATGGTTCATGTGGGGATCTGCAGCTGTCAATGATATGGAAGGGGGATTTACATACAGTTTATTGAACTTGGAGTAACACTACACAGTCGTGCTCCTTAACCAGTCTTGCAGCATATTTGTATTTAATGAAGATGTATACACTCTGCCTTTGTTTTTTTCATGCTTGTTTTGATGTATGAATGTGTGGAAGGCATTGTACCCCTGCATGGCCAGGGTGCTCCCTGCAGCCTTGAACCATGTATTTCTGACTGCACACACATGGGCATCTTCCAAGGTAATGAGTTCTTCCAGCAAGTGCAGTTTCTGATTTACACTCCTTGCATTAAGCAGCATAACCATCAGTTTGTCTGTGGCAGATTCTTTTACATTGGGACTTCAGTTGTTCTAACATTCCCTAAAACGGCCACTATGGGGGAGGCAAGCACCTTCATATAGTACAGTGAGATATGTCTCCAGTCATTCACTGCAACATGGACTATGAGAGAGTCATAACAGTGCTTGTTGCTGAGAAATGTGAGTACATGCATGATCTTATGGACCCTTGCACCTGACAGGCAGCTGACTGGAACCTTCTCCTTGTCCTTGTCAAGCCTGGTGAAGGACATCTGTGTGTCTCACTATGGAGTCACTTATGAGCAAGAAATTTGGTTTTGAGGTGTATTGCCTGAGGGCCTTATTGGCTGAGAAAATGTTGTGTGTATTATTATGTGTAGTGCATTCTGTTGGGTCTGTACTGTGTGCAACAGGTTTGAGCTTGATAGGTCTCCAATCTAGTTAGGTTTCTAGTGAGTACCTCTGTGTATGTGGGTTTATGTGTTGCGAGCTTATGTGCAAGAGGTGAATTGTTTGTGCTGACAACATATCTGGTCTGTTGTTATGTGAGAGAATTGATTTCAGTTTCATAGTATGCATATAGCTCTCGCCAAATAAATATGAGCACTCTCAACAGTTAGATAATTTCAAAAAGGCCAGCCAGAATAAAGGTTTTAAATATATTTAATAATAAATAATAGAAGAACATGAGAATACTGAATATATTTTTACAGTAAACCACAGAGTTCAAGTCACAGGAAATAATGAAAATAACACTGATGGACAGACTGAAATATATAAAGAAAAACAATATTTAAACTAAGCTTCACTATATTTTCCTGACTGAATTTTGGAGAATTACTATTCCCTACTTACTTAGTACAGCAAAGCAGATGATGAGGTGAATGGTCCTTCTTGTTGTCAGTCCCAAGACAGATTCTCAATGGTCAGATATTACTCCCTGCAATATCTAAAAAACATTATTTCCAGGGCTGGCAGAATGACCTCATCTGGTCACCTCAATCTAGGTTCTCACACTATTCCCCTTTGAAGATGAGACAAGAATTTAGCATAGACAGCTACAATACACACCTAAATGTTTATGGCCATGCTCTGGAGCCATGAAATAACTATAGTACTTCCCCTCTTTTTACTGAAGCTAATAAACAATGGCTTCTTCCAGACCTACTGTCTCTGATCCTATTCATCACTGAGGGATGCCATTTTAATGGTTTAAAAGCTCATTTGCATTTTCCTTACTTTTCTTAATGTAAGCTAGCTGGTTAACCTCTGCTCTTCCAGGGTCCTTTGGTAACATATATACATAGAGTTCTAATACATTTGTAAAATAATCATCTGTACAAATCAGTTTGATATTCACATGTGATACAGTTCCATTACATTTGTAACAAAAGTATCTTGTACACATCAGTTTGATATTCAAAGGGTATCATTTTTTACAAAAACTCCAGCTAGCTATGCTGGCAGTAACCAATATCATCTCATCTCTCCCCCTGGAAGACTCAAGCTCATTCTTCAAGTGTTCTTTGAGAAACATGAATTGAGAGGAATATATGCAAACAACGAAAAAAAGAAGAAACAAACTGAGTAACAAACGAGAAAACACGGAAACCTTGCTCCAGCTAAAAAACGCAGTAATAAAGCTGCTACGCCAACCAAGATGTAAAAGTCCTGAACGCTAATTTATTTAATAACGTTTTCGCCTTGCAAACGAGCTTGGCTTCATCAGAGAACATACACAAAATTCAAAGTGCAATTTTTATACAATTCAGTAAGGGAAGTGATGTCAGTCAATGATGTCAATAAATTAATTCATCTTATCAAGTCAGGTGTTAACCATTAATTAAGTTGTTGTTTAGAAAACAGTCTTAAAAGGACAATTTTTTGTTTGTTTAGAAACAAGTATCGTGCTTACAAAAATCTATACAATGTATTTAGTAAAAATATATATATATCTAGATTGTATACTGCAACGAAATGATACATGAGGGGAAACTCAGGTCAAATTTTAAATATAAATGTAAATATAACCTCTCACAAAAACTAATAAAAATATAAAAATATAAGTATATAAAATATATAAAATTCATGTGTTTAATGGGTATATTGAATGTGTGTAAAACATAAACAACTTATCCTTCTAATAAATCAACGTAAATAACTTCTCAGAAGAGATGTCAGTGTTAAAACAGCGGGAATGGAAGTAAGAAACTTGCCTTCACAACTTGCCAATTCTGCACTTACAGCTGATGACTCTATTCCGGCAGCCCAACCCCTGCCGGCTACATCGCAACTTCCAAATAACGGATGTACTACTGGCGTTCCTGGAGTTACTACCCGGTTTGCCGACGTTGCTGCACTTCCATCCACCTCTGGTATTACTCGCTCTTTTGAACCTGTTGAGCACTTTACTGCCAGGCAAGTACGAGGCACGTTTCCGAACTCAGGTAACGCCACTAATGAAAGTAACTTGTCAGACATAGCAGCATGGATGCACAATACAGACGCTTTTGCATTTTCAACTGGTAATATTACTAACACGGACAATTTGTATGTTAAAACGGCTTCTATTTCTGAAAAGTTAAAATTGTTTGACAGTAAAGTTTTAAGACTTAAAAAACTTCAACTTGAATCAGCCTATTTTAGGCAATGTATACATGAGGGTTTGATACCGAAAGGGTTGAGAAACTCTTTTGTACCTTCAGGGTTACTGCACAATCAACAATTTTTTAGCGACCTTAAGGAATTGTTTCAAAACCAAGGAACACAATTACTGGAGCTTATTATAAAACATTATGAGCTTCAGGTTCAACAGTTAATAACTGAGATAGACTTACTGGATAAACAACTTAAGGATGACCAGAATTTTGCTAAGTTTAAGGTTGACTATGACCGGACTTTAACCAGTATTGATGCAATGCTGGTTAAATTGAAACAAAATAAGTCTAAAAAACTGGTGAGGGACAGACAAGCTTATTGTGATGACAACGCTTATCCTAAATTACGGTTTCCTGACCAAAAAGATGTGTCTACAGGCCGTACAAATTTTTCAACTGACCTTGACACAACCAACTGTAACTTACAAGACATTAATGATGACTTTGTGGAGGATGAGACTCCAAATAACACCGCGGTAGGCCCAAGGCGCAGTAATAGAATTAAAGGTCTTACTGCCAACAATCATAATGTTAACAATTCCTACAACAATAACAATAATTTTTTAGGTCAGCGCAATCAGCGACAACGTACGAACAGGAGAAAGAACTGGAATTAACTTCTAATGTTGGAGTAATAGACAATAGCAATATACTTTCTGACCTTCCAGAGTGCCTCACATTTCATCATGCCCCTAATGTCATATGGAATAAGGATGGTGATTTTAAAATATACAACTTCACTGACCTTCATTTACCTGAAGAGCTCATTGAACTTTTAGCATATGGGTATACATTTGTGCCTAGTACCTTTGGGAATGTTTCGAAAGAACTGATTAATTTAAAATGCTTTGTTAGAAAGCTTAACTTAAAGTTGTATTTTAACAATGATTGTGAAAATTTGAACGCTTGTCGGTCATTGAAACTTCCCAGTGTATTTAACCCACCACTACATCCCTTATTACATTTTTTTGAACAGGCTTGTGAGGTTGACTTGAGACATTTACTTAATGATAAGTTAAAAGCAAACTCAAATCACAAATTTAATACTACAAAGCTACAAATACAAATGTTAAATGATCTTTGCAATACACATGTCAGAATTTTAAAACCCGATAAGGGGGGCGGCCTAGTCTTACTAGACCAGTCAGACTACACAAGAAGAATGTATTCCATCTTGGAGTCACCTGCGTATGCCGAAGCATCCCTTAATGAGATCCAAGTAGCACATAATAGGATGAGGGGTTACTTTCGAGATTTATTTCTCGAAGGCAAAATAGACTTGGATACTTATAATTTCATTGACATGACAATGCCAAAAACACCTGTCATGTTCGGCATACCAAAGGTACACAAAAATTTGGAAAATCCACCAATGAGGGCCTTAATAGATGGAAGGTCCTCAATGACTTACCCTTGTGCTATGTTAGTGGACAAATTATTGTCTAAATATATAGCACTTCTCCCAATGATTTGTAAGGACTCCTGGTCTTTCTTGGAAGCAATTGAAGTTCAACCCTTCAACAGTGAGGTTAATTTCCTCACTGTTGACGTGGTTGACTTATATACCTCGATTCCCCACCAGGAATGCCTTGAATGGATAGCCCTTTTACTGGGCGAATTAGGGGCCTCAAAAAATGACATAGAAGTCATCACTGAAATCTTGGATATTGTACTTTCTTCTAATTATTTTTTGTTTGACAAAAAATATTTCTTACAGAAGCAGGGTGTCGCCATGGGCTCCCCCTGTGGAGCATCAGTAGCCAACTTTTACATGAGTTATTGGGAAAAACACTTTCTGTTCTCCTCAATTGAGTTACGAACACACATTAGATTCTACACGAGATATCTTGATGATATTTTTATTTTATTCGAGGGGAATTCTTTTATGGCCGATACTTTTATGCATGCCATTAATAACACCTCAGAATTCCTGAAATTTACTTATAATTTTTCAACATCAAATATTGACTATTTGGATGTAAAATTATCAAAAGATTTACAATCTCATGTCTTCACATCAAAAATTCACCGTAAACCAACGTACTGCAACTCATTCTTGCACTTCTCTAGTCATCATCCATTTAGACAGAAAAAAGCTGTCGTTAAAGGACAGTTTGTAAGAGCAGCAAGAATGTGCAGTACGATTGAATTTTTTCATGATGAATGTGAGTTATTAACTGACATGTTTCTGAAGAGAAAATACCCACTAAAACTCATAGAAGAAGTACAATATGAGGTGAAAGTTAAAAGACTTAATGGTCACTTTAAGCCTATTTGGTCTAATATTAATTTTGAGAATTCATTATTCATTAATGATTCACTAACTAACATTAATGAAGACCCTCCCACTGTTGTTGATCCGCCTGATCAGAGAAAACTCAACTTTGACCCAACTCTCAGTTATGTTACTACTTTCAGTTTTGATTCAGGTGAAATTGTTGCACTTATTCGGAAGAATTGGGACTTTATTTTAAGTAACCCATTTCTTATTAAGAATTTTGGTTATTCTCCCAAATTTGTCTTTAAAAGAAATAGGAATCTAAAAGAACTTTTGCAGAGGGATCCAACAAATAAATTTTATAATAAAAAATTGGGCATGTACCCATGTGGTTTCTGTAATAGATGTTACAAAACTAAATCTGGCCAAACTTTCACAGTGAGGGGCAAGAAGTATATTATATCTAAACCCCTCAACTGTGAAAGTAAATCTGTGGTCTACGTCGCTATTTGTGACTGCTGTCCGTCTTTCTACATTGGAAAGACGGACCGCAGATTACGTGACCGCATGTATGAGCACATGTATGCAATAAATAACCATAGTGACAATAATGCTCTAGCTAAACATACATTAGCACATCCAGGGCATAATTTTTCTTTTATGGCAATTGACCAAATAAAACCATCTATTAGAGGGGGCCCTATCACCCTCTTATTAGAAATTTTGGAATTGGAGTGGCAATTTAGAACGGACGCCTTCCATTTTCCTGGATTAAATGACAGTTGCAACATTCTACCTGTCTTAAAACTGAGAAGTTATTTACGTTGATTTATTAAAAGGATAAGTTGTTTATGTTTTACACACATTTAATATACCCATTAAACACATGAATTTTATATATTTTATATACTTATATTTTTATATTTTTATTAGTTTTTGTGAGAGGTTATATTTACATTTATATTTAAAATTTGACCTGAGTTTCCCCTCATGTATCATTTTGTTGCAGTATACAATCTAGATATATATATATATATTTTTACTAAATACATTGTATAGATTTTTGTAAGCATGATACTTGTTTCTAAACAAACAAAAAATTGTCCTTTTAAGACTGTTTTCTAAACAACAACTTAATTAATGGTTAACACCTGACTTGATAAGATGAATTAATTTATTGACATCATTGACTGACATCACTTCCCTTACTGAATTGTATAAAAATTGCACTTTGAATTTTGTGTATGTTCTCTGATGAAGCCAAGCTTGTTTGCAAGGCGAAAACGTTATTAAATAAATTAGCGTTCAGGACTTTTACATCTTGGTTGGCGTAGCAGCTTTATTACTGCGTTTTTTAGCTGGAGCAAGGTTTCCGTGTTTTCTCGTTTGTTATTGAGAGGAATATATCTCAGAATATGTTACCCCATTCACTGTATTGACTGCCCATCTGCAGTGGCATTGCTAACCCCACTATGGTGTTGTACTGTCATGTCATAGGAATACAATCCTAAGCTCCACCTTAATAACTTGGCATTTTGCTGGCCGGCTCTATGCAGCCATGTTAAGGGATTCTGGTCTGTAACTACAGCAAATTTCTTCCTATGCAGATAAAGCTGAAGTTTCTGCAGTGCCCAAACTATGGCTAGACATCCCTTTTCTACAGCTGCATAACATTCCTCTCTGTGTTGGAATCTATGGTTGAGATGTACCACTGAGTGCTCTATCCCTCTGAGGAAACTTGGATAAGTACAGATCCCACACCTTGGTTTGAAGCATCCACCGGCACAACAAATTCTTTGCTGTAATCTGGAGTGGCTAAGACAGGGGTCCTCCCAAAGCTCCTTTAAGCTTCTGGAATGCCTGTTCACATGGTGGGGTCAACACTAACTTATCTGGCTTGTTTTTCCTTGTTCTTTCTCTGAGGGAAGCAGCTATTGTACTATAATTGGGGACAAACTTTCTATAGTATCCCACTGCCCCTAAGAATGCCCTCTCCTGCTTTTTGGTAATAGGAGCAGGCCATGCCTGAATGGCCTGATCTTACCACTCCCCACTCTATGTCCCAGGTAAGTGACCTCTGCTATACCCGCCTGATACTTACTGGGCTTAATGGTCAACCTTGCCCTTTGCAGTCTGCCCAGCACCTCCCTGATATGCTGAAGGTGCTCTTACCAGGAATGGCTGTAGATGGCAATATCATCCAGGTAAGCAAGGATATAATTTCCTGTTCCTGCTAGGATATGATCTACCAGCCTCTGGAATATTGCTGGGGCATTTTTCATCCCAAAGGGCATTTAGTGAACTCATACAATTTGAAAAGAGTTATAAAGGCTGACCTCTCTCTAGTGTTGGGAGTCAAGGGCACCTGCCAGTAGCCCTTGGTCAGATCAATAGAAGCCAGATACTTAGCCACACCCAGCTTCTCTAAGACTTCATCTGTCCTAGGCATGGGGTAAGCATCTGACTCTGGGTGACTAGTCTTCTGTAGTCTACACAGAACCTGGTGCTGCCATCCTTCTTATGTACCAGCACCTCTGGGGAAGCCCAGAGACTGCTGGATTACGAAATTACTCCCAGTTCCAACATTTTCTGAATCTCCTGCCTCAGAGTCTGTCTGACTAGATCAGACACCCTGTAAGAGGCCTGACTGATAGATTTTTGGGGCTCTGTATCCACATGGTCCTGCACCAGGCAGTTGCACCCTGGTTTCTCAGTGAAGATGTTCCCTGACTCCATGCTGCTTGGATTTTTCAAACCAGGGTATGGGATAGCTGCAGGGATATTGCTACCCCTTCCACTGAGGTGTCAGTCTGAGCCTCACTGAGGAGATCAGTCATCAGATCTCCCTCAGATTCATCCTACCATCCACTGCAGATAGTCAGCACACAGACCACCCTATCATGGTAGGGCTTTATCCTGCTAACATGATACTATTTATGCCACTGGCTCCTTCCTAGAAGTTCTACCATGTCGTTAATATCACTGACCTTTCCAACCACATTGAAGGCTTCCTGCAAAGCTGCCTGCAGCTTATTGTGTCTGATAGGAATGAGCACCATCACCTGCTGTCCTGCAGCATGCTCTCCGGCTTGAGCATTCCTACCATACCAGATTTTTCTGCTGCTGGGCTCCTGACAGGTTCTCATGGGCCAAGCCCATGAGCTCCCTAAGCCTTGTCTTGAGGTTTAAGACATATGCCACAGAAGACTTCTTGTGGGATTCACACTCCCCCTCCCACTCATCACAAATCAAATCTAAAGCCCTCTTCACCCTATGCCAATGAAGCAACTCAAGGAGTGAAAAACCTGTGGATTCCTGGGGCACCTCCCTGTATGCAAACAACAGATAGGGCAAATATTTGTCCCACTCTCTCTTAAACTGGTCTGCAAATGCCCATAGCCTGGTCTTTAGTGTAGAGTTTAACCTGTCCACAAGACCATTAGTCTGGTGTGGTAGCGGGTGGTTTTTAGGTGCTTCACCCCACAGCACTCCCACAGACAAGACAACAGGTCTGACACAAAATTGGCACCTCTGGCAGTCAGTATTTCTTTTGGAAAACCTACCCTGCTGAAAAACTCTAGCAAAGCATTTGCTTCCTTCTCTGCCTCAATGGAGGATAGTCAGGGTATCTACTAGCATAATCTACTACCACTAAAATGCACTTCTTCCCTGTGGAACTTGGGGTATTCAGAGGCCCCGCAATATCCAGAGCTACCATCTGAAATGGCTCCTCCATCACAGGCAAAGGCACCAAAAGAGCTTTGACCTTGTCTCCTTCCCTTTCTATTTTTTTGGCACTGCTCACAGGCCCTGCAATACCCTGTTACATCCCTGGCAATCCCAGGCCAATAAACATTCTGCATAATACATCTCTAGGTATGCTTTATGCCCATATAACTTGCAAAGAGAATGTCATGGGCTATGGCTAGAAGTGCCAGATTATAGGCTCTGGGCAATAGCAATTGCTGTATTATCTCACCTTCTAGCCCTCCTTCAGGGGTCCACTCTCTATACAATAACCCTTTGTTCCAGTATACAGATTCCCTTTTCCTTCCTAGCTACCTCCCTTAAGCCTTGTAACGTCAGGTCTACAAACTGAGCCAGTCTCAACTCCATCGTTGTAACTTTTCCCACCTCCCCTTCCACAGGAAGTCTGGTATTGTCTGAGATTGGTGTCTCATTCTCAGCCTGGGTACTACCACTTACCTCTGCCCTTGCAGTCATCCTGTCCAAGGGAACATCAGTACCTAACAGCAGCTGTGGCTTCTCTTCAGGCTTACTGCTACAGAGTAGCTCCCTCCCTGAATGAGCCACATCACCAGTCCTGGCTTCAGGGGTGCAGGCCATCTAGGTCTCCCCAAGGCTACCAGACCCACCTCCCTGTCTCCAACCCTGACTTCATGTCACTTCATGCATACAAGGTAATGCATTATGAAAATCATTCCCTATCAAGACATCTGCAAGGATATCGTCATACACACCTACTTCCTTGCTCCCTTTTTCACCCTCCCTGTCAAGGTGAACCCTGACCAAAAGGATTTGGAATGGGATCCCTCCTAAAACCCTGATTGGAGTGGACTGCTCAAGCAAGTACTGTTCCTCTTTAATCATGGCAGGCTTCACAATAGTTATATTCGAGGCTGTGTCTCTCTTGGCAGTGGCCTATTTTCCATCCACCAAGATAGGATACAAACTCAGGTGGTAGTTGGTACCCCTGTTATCTCCGGACAACTTACCACTGGCATTCTGTTATTCCTACTTGCTTGATCCCCCAACTTTTGTTCCCCATCTTGCCTCCATGGACATCTATATGCTGCATGGCCCCACTGGTTACATTTAAAATATTTATCCCTTGATCCTGGCTGTGTTCCTAAAGTAGTGGCTTCCCTGTTGTTGGGGGTGGTTTAGGCTGCCCACAGTGGGTTCCCTTATATCCATGTGCAGCAGTGGGTATCATTTCCTATCCATTAATTCCCTACTTGCTAAGTAAAGATCCCCTTTTTTACTCATCTCATTTACAGAGCTGCATTTTCGGTCTACCAAACAGATTCTCTAGTCCTCAGGCAAAGTGCTAAGGGCTTCTTCCCCTCACCAAAATGTCTGTCAGCCATTCAAAAGTGTTGATCTGACAACCACTCACTCACATATGAAAATAAGTGCTTAACTCAACAATATAATCCCACACACTTTCAACTACCTTGTGTCTATACTCACAAAACTTTTTTTTGTAAGCTTCAGGTGTTAACTTAAAATATTGCAATAAACATTTTTTAACTGTATCATAGTTTAAGCAATCAGTATCAGACAATTCCGAAACAGCAGCCAAAGGTTTAACATAGAGTATGTGGGTCAGAAACTGTACCCAGAGCCCTTGGACAACATTATATTGTTCACATACTCTTTCAAATATATGCATAAAACTATCATAATTATCACTCTCCATAAATTGAGGAAGAAATTTACTGACCTTTGTATCTTCTGGGGTTTGGTTACTCCCTTCCCCATTACGTCCATGACCCTGGTGAAGAGTCATTATTTCCTTTTCATGTTGCCTCTGTTTCTCAATTTCTTCATCCTCCAAACAATGCATTCTTTCTGCTGACTCTAATTCCATCAGTTTTGCCTGCCAGTCACTCATTTTTGTCAGCCTCCAAATGACTCATTCTCTCTGCTGATTCTAATTCCAAATGTTTTGCCTCCAGTTCAAGTCACTTCAACTCCATACGGGTTTTTAAGTTCTCTGCCTGGCAAGGCAAATATAACTGACAGATACAATTATAAGTTCAACATCACAAATGCAGATGTATTAGGCACTAAAGTAGCTATGCACCCTATGCATCAGACACTTAGCTTTTGTATCCCTGAATCCAGAAGACCGAAAATGGAGATGTGGTACAGTTATCATCATTTCTATGTGCTGGGGTGTGGGAGGCCTAGGTTGACACACAAGGTTGGTGAGTGTGTGCGAGAGAGAAAGGGAAACAGGCAGGATTTGTTTGTGTGTGGCTGCAGGGGTCCTCTATGGCCAAGAAAGTGGTACTCTGAGAATCTGCATAGACACAACCAAGTTCACTGGTAGCTCTACGTCTTGGTATATTACACCAGGGAGTCTCCAGTTATGCGGTAGAGGTGGGCAGTTCATCATTGTTTTCCTGACCATGGAAACTGGTTCTGCCAGGAGATGTACTGGCACCTCCCATGCTTGCCCAAGTACAGATGGGGTGCAGCTCCCTGAGCATGACCAATGTCTGCTGGATGTGTTCTCTTCATGGGAACAACAAGACCATGACTCCATGGCCTGCCATGTCTCTGCTTGTTGACAGCACACTCCTCAATGGACCAATGGAGAGTACTCCCACTACAGGAAGCATGACTGGGAATGGTCACATTGACACTCAGCAGATATTTGTGGCTGACCTACTCCCATGGGGATGCCATTTCCCTCCAAGCAGATGTTTCACTACCACAGACACTGCTCGTTCCATGACAAGACACCCCTCAGTCCATCACAGACACTCTCGACATTCTAACATGTCATTCCAGATGATCCAGAGAATTGGTGAAAAGATAGAGGCAGTCACACATCAGATTGGCTTGACACATACATGACCCTGAACATTTGTCACAGACACCTTTTCTAACGAATTTTATGCCTGTATGTCTCCATGATGGTCCCTAAATGTACGTTGAGTGACACAAGATGAGAACACCTGCAGCAGGTAAGAGGAGGGATAGCAGGCTCCACTCAGAAGCACCCTACCAACCCTCCTGCATGGCACTTTGACAACACTTTGGCTAAGGCCAGACTCAGCTTGAGGCACTGTGAGCTGAGGTAGCCACACTTCCCTGCTCAATGTCATTTGCCCACTCCACCTGTCCTATATCTGGTGGGATCATTGGACTACAGGTAGGTGTAAGGCCTACTAACTGTGTCGGGGAAAAGAAGGAGGTGGCTGAGATGTCCAAACTCTTTGTTAGATTCAACCTCTGCACCCCCCAACTGTGCACCAGTTTCATCACCATCATCATCGAGGTGTCTGATGAGACACTGACATCAAGGTGAAGCTCAATTGCCCACAATACCACATTGTCATAATCACCTGCCTGTGATAAAAAGGGAGATACACAAGGCATACTTTTAATACCTGTACTACTATAGTGCAATGCATGCTAAACAACTAACTGAGTGTGCCGCTGAGCTATTACAGACAGTACAGCAATGCACACAACAGGCTTCTAAGAGTGAAACATTACATTTCTAGAAATTGATCTGCGAGTACTGAAATAACTTGATTTGGTAAGGCCACCTGCAGGGAGGCCTACATTGCCTAGATTCCTGACAGTCCTGGGGAAATAGAAGTTAAGCAAGAGGTAAAGGCCAACATCTTCACATTTAACAGAAGGAGGTACTAAATTCGTACTTCTCTCAATGGGTATGATGGGTTACTTTAACTTAGAGCTTGGCTGAGCAACTACAAACTGAGCTTATCACTGTACTAATATTATTCAATCCCCACACAAAAAAACACATGCTTGACACAGAAGTAACTTCTGTTATCTCAATTGTTTTTACTATACAACAGTATTGAACTGGTCATATAACAAAGGCCTACCTGGAAGCTCTTCCTGGAACTAAGAAGGAAGGGAGGAATTGCACCCACATCAATGACATATCGTGAGGCCTCTCTGCTGAGAGGATTGTCCTGTGCCAGATTTGCCAGGAATTCCTCATTGCTGGTGAGGAGGGGATTTACCCCTCTGGTCTCAGGCAGCAGCTTGGCTGCACAGCATCTGTGTGCAGATGTGTGCCGTCAGTCAGCCCTATGGAATTGCCCCTGCTCATAAGGGTATGGCGTGGCGGACCATGGCATTTAGCATGTTTGCAATGATTTGCTGCCATAGCTTCAGCCTCTCTGGGATATTGGGATGACCACTTCCAAGAAGAAAAGTGACATGTTGATGTAGTGCATCCACTATTGTTGTGTTTTCTGCTGCCTCACTGAAGGGGGTATATTGCCTCAATGGCATTTTTGGTCCTAAAACACAACAGAATGATAATACACATAGCCATAACATAACTACAAAGTAACTGTTAGCAGATAAAGCAGTTAAGGTAGGCAGTCCGAAGTAGCACCCACTGGAAAAAACATAACACAGCCCACAACATATGTGGAATACCCTAACAGCTGGTAAGATGCAAAACAAGGGGGAGAATAACAAAGGGCAACATATTCTTGTATGTGCCATAGCAGTAACTCAACTGTGCCACCCCCCCCAAAAGAACAGTCCATTCTACTCTGTGTGATATAACAGTAACTTCCCTTTGCTTCCCTCCACCCACTAAAAGAACAGGCACATGAACCATTTTGTTAATAGAACCACATTTGAAATTGTAAACATGCATTCAAAGGACCTGTCCTAAAAACATTTATACATATATGTATCCCACACAGCTTACTATTTTTCATGTATTGTCAATCATTTGTACCTCTGAAAATGGCTTGACAAACATGGTCGATGCCATCAGTACACTTCTAACTAACGTATACAGATAACAGTGCCAAAAGGGGTTTGTCTCCACGTTATTTATTAGCTATATTCCAGCATATGCATTATGTAGGTAAAAGAATGACAGCATACCTGCTGTTATTCAGTATTCATCTCATGTAAAGATAGCTTGGAAAATATTTTGCTTTGCTGAACATGTATAGTAGGTATCCTCACTATCAAGTATGGCTAGCTACACATTTGCCTTTTACAATAGAGTAGTTTATTAATGAGATGGCATCTGTTTAGGCTGTGTTTTCAGAAATAATAATAATTGCAGCATAAGCAGCTGAAATACATGCTATTCGACCAATCTGAATTGGAGCTATTCAAGAAGTTATAAAAGCAACCATTTAGACTCTGTGCTGTTTTTTCCTGTAGATTTCAGATGAAGTGGCGTCATACCTCTCAATCTATTACAGAATTTTCACAGAATGTCCAAGATTTTTGTTCTCATATTTTGGTCCATTTTTTGTAAAATTTTGATTTTTCTGTATGGAATTAGTGGGAAATCAATAAAGAATGAAGTTAGAAAATAATGAAGCATACATTTTGAGTTTTCAGATGTCATACCCTTCAAAAATCATGCTTCTTAATGCAAAACACTTGTTATTCTATCAACTTTCTAAGTTTGTAAGAACACTATTTTAAAAATGTTCCCTATTTTTTTGGGCCTTTGTCACATTTTTCTTGTTAGCTGCCATATTTCTTGCTCTAATAGGTTGAAATGTATGAGTGGAGTACACATACAGAAAGTCTACACAGACAAAATGTTAGGAGATACTGCTGCTTAACTCCATCTGTATGTGCTACAGGCTGCAAGCAATGCTGTTACTGCCAATAGGCTAAGGACAAGACAGAAAAGAGAGTTTTTCAGGCCACATTTAACTTATTACAACATACATGACATGGATGCTGTAAGGAGTGCTACAAGTGGACATGGACACAATACAGGAACCCTGTGACCTCTGATGGCTGCAACTCAAAGCCTTAGCCTTTAACTCCCATGTATTGGACAAAGTACTGCTTGCATCACAATCAGCCCTAAACTAACAATGTGTCAACTGCTGCATTTACAAGGTAAGTTCAGAATATGTCTTGTATTGTATAATAATATTATAACTTGTATTTCATCACTTGGTACAGTAACCTCATGGGGATCTGGAAAATTCCGTGTGGAGCATTTTTGTCCCCATGTTTGTGACAATGAGATCTAGTATATTTTCTCCTCTCAGGAACAGTGACTAGCTGTTCCATGGCATTTGAATTTATGAACTCCAGGAACCATTGGGCTAGGAAAGTTAGGCTGAGTAATGTTCCCAGTCTATATTCGTAGTTGAAGTCACCCAATATGATGGTGTTTGAGATACATTTATACCTCCAGTGTCTTCAGGAAGGCTGTGTGGGGTTCCTGAGTTTGAGAGGGTGGCCTGTAGCATGCTACAATTTGTAGAGCAGTTTTGCCTATGGTTAGTTGCACCTGGATGGTTTCCGGTTATGGCGTTGCCACCAACCTGGAGGTGTGGGTATCCTTATGAATATGGATACACTCCTCCTTTTGTGGTGTGATCTGGGTTTTGGGGCCGGAATGCATGATATGAGGTAAAACCTAATAGTGCCGGGTGCTCTCAGGAGCCTTGAACCAGGTTTCAGTTACAGCACAGACATCGATGTTCTCCATACTGAGAAGGGCCTCGAAAAGGCAGCATTTTGAGATTTAGACTTCTGGCATTGAGCAGCATTACCCTCAGTTTCTTCCCATTTTTGTTTTCTAGGGTGGTAGGTTTAGAATTTGAGCCTTGCCTCTAAAAAGGCACTATGGGGGTGGCAAGAGCCTTTAGCCAATATCCGGAATCCCAGGGGTGACAGGTGCAAGCCGCCCTCATGCAGCGTGGCTTGTCAAGCATGTCATCCCAGGCCAGACAGACACTGGATCCCCTTTGAATGACACCAGACATTAAGCCAATTGTTAAAGCTGATCATCTTGTCTCTATATTGTGGCATCATTCTTGGTGTGCGAGAGAGAAAGGGGAACAGGCAGGATTTGTTTGTGTGTGGCTGCAGGGGTCCTCTGTGTGAAAGTGGTATCTGAGAATCTGCATGAACACAACCAAGTTCACTGGTAGCTCTACGTCTTGGTATATTACACAAGTCTCAGTTATGCACGGTAGAGGTGGCAGTTCATCATTGTTTTCCCTGACCATGGAAACTGGTTCTGCCAGGAGATGTACTGGCACCTCCATGCCCAAGTTCAGATGGAGTGCAGCTCCCTGAGCATGACCAATGTCTGCTGGATGTGTTCTCTTCATGGGAACAACAAGACCATGACTCCATGGCCTGCCATGTCTGCTTGTTGACAGCACACTCCTCAATGGACCAATGGAAGTACTCCCACTACAGAAGCATGACTGGGAATGGTCACATTGACACTCAGCAGATGTTGTGGCTGACCTACTCCCATGAGGATGCCATTTCCCTCCAAGCAGATGTTCTACCACAGACACTGCTCGTTCCATGACAGACACCCCTCAGTCCATCACAGACACTCCTCATTCTAACATGTCATTCAGATGATCCAGGGAATTGGTGAAAAGATAGAGGCAGTCACACATCAGATTGTGACACATACATGACCCTGAACATTTGTCTGGAGCACCTTTCTGAACATGCCTGTGTCTCCATGATGATCATAAATGTACGTTGAGTGACACAAGATGAGACACCTGCAGCAGGTAGAGGAGGGATAGCAGGCTCCCTCCAAGCACCCCTACCAACCCTCCTGCATGGCACTTTGACAACACTTTGGCTAAGGCCAGACTCAACAGGCACTGAAGCTGAGGTAGCCACACTTCCCTGCTCAATGTCATTGCCCTCCACCTGTCCTATATCTGTGGGATCATTGGACTGGGTAGGTGTAGGCCTACTAACTGTGTCCGGGGAAAAGAAGGAGGTGGCTGGATGTCAAACTCTTTGTTAGATTCAACCTCTGCACCCCCCAACTGTGCCTCAGTTTCATCACCATCATCATCAGTGTCTGATGAGACACTGACATCAGGTGGCTCAGTGCCCACAATACCATTGTCATAATCACCTGTGATAAAAAGGGAGATACACAGGCATACTTTAATACCTGTACTACTATAGTGCAATGCATGCTAAACAACTAACAGTGTTATGACTATTACAGACAGTACAGCAATGCACACAACAGGCCTAAAGTGAAACATTACATTTCTAGAAATTGATCTGCAGTACTGAAATAACTTGATTTGGTAGGCCACCTGCAGGAGGCCTACATTGCTAGATTCCTGACAGTCCTGAAATAAGTTAAGCAAGAGGTAAGGCCAACATCTTCACATTTAACAGAAGGAGGTACTAAATGTACTTCTCTCAATCGGTATGATGGGTTACTTTAACAAGAGCTTGGCTGACAACTACAAACAGAGCTTATCACTGTACTAATATTCAATCCCCACAAAAAAACACATGTGACACAGAAGTAACTGTTATCTCAATTGTTTTACTATACAACAGTATTGAACTGGTCATATAACAAACCCTACCTGGAAGCTCTTCCTGGAACTAAGAAGGAGGTGCACCCACATCAATGACATATCATGGGCCACTCTGCTGAGAGTTGTCCTGTGCCAGATTTGCCAGGAATTCCTCATTGCTGGTGAGAGGTTACCCTCTGGTCTCAGGCAGCAGCAGCTGCACACATCTGTGCAGATGTGTGCACGTCAGTGGCCCTATGGTGCCCCTGCTCATAAGTATGGCCGTGGCCGGCCATGGCATTTATGTTTGCAATGATTTGCTGCCATAGCTTCAGCCTCTCTGGGATATTGGGATGACCACTTCCAAGAAGAAAAGTGACATGTTGATGTAGTGCATCCACTATTGTTGTCTTTTCTGCCTCACTGAAGGGGGTATGTGCCTCAATGGCATTTTTGGTCCTAAAACACAACAGAATGATAATACACATAGCCATAACATAACTACAAAGTAACTGTTAGCAGATAAAGCAGTTAAGGTAGGCAGTCAGTAGCACCCACTGGAAAAAACATAACACATACAACATATGTGGAATACTAACAGCTGGTAAGATGCAAAACAAGGAGAATAGCAAGGGCAACATATTCTTGTATGTGCCATAGCAGTAACTCAACTGTGCCACCCCCCCCCCAAAAGAACAGTCCATTCTACTCTGTGATATAACAGTAACTTCCCTTTGCTTCCTCCACCCACTAAAGAACAGGCACATGAACCATTTTGTTAATAAACCACATTTGAAATGGTAAACATGCATTCAAAGGACCTGTCCCTAAAACATTTATACATATGTATCACACAGCTTACTATTTTCTTGTATTGTCAATCATTTGTACCTCTGAAAATGGCTTGACAAACATGGTCATGCCATCAGTACACTTCTAACTAACGTATACAGATAACAGTGTAAAAGGGTTTGTCTCACGTTATTTATTAATATATTCCAGCATATGCATTATGTAGGTAAAAGAATGACAGCATACCTGCTGTTATTCAGTATTCATCTGTAAAGATAGCTTGGAAAATATTTTGCTTTGCTGAACATGTAGTAGGTATCCTCACTATCAGTATGGCTAGCTACACATTTGCCTTTTTACAATAGAGTAGTTTATTAATGAATGGCATCTGTTTAGGCTGTGTTTCAGAAATAATAATTGCAGCATAAGCAGCTGAAATACATGCTATTCGACCAATCTGGTGGAGCTATTCAAGAAGTTATAAAGCAACCATTTAGACTCTGTGCTGTTTTTTCCTGTAGATTTCAGATGAAGTGGCGTCATACCTCTCAATCGTACAGATTTTCACAGAATGTCCAGATTTTTTGTTCTCATATTTTGGTCCATTTTTCATAAAATTTTGATTTTTCTGGCAAATTAGTGGGAAATAAATAAAGAATGAAGTTAGAAAATAATGACATACATTTGAGTTTCAGATGTCATACCCTTCAAAAAATTCATGCTAATGCAAAACTTGTTATTCTATCAACTTTCTAAGTTTGTAAGAACACTATTTAAAAATGTTCCCTATTTTTGGGCCTTTGTCACATTTTTTCTTATTGCTTTGCCATATTTCTTGCTCTAATAGGTTGAAATGTATGAGTGGAGTACATACACAGAAAGTCTACACAGACAAAATGTTAGGAGATGCTGCTGCTGCTTAACTCCATCTGTATGTGCTACAGGCTGCAAGCAATGCTGTTACTGCCAATAGGCCTAGGACAAGACAGAAAAGAGTTTTCAGGCCACATTTAACTTATTACAACATACATGACATGGATACTGTAGAGTGCTACAAGTGGACATGGACACAATACAGGAACCCTGTGACCTCTGATGGCTGCAACTCAAAGCCTTAGCCTTTAACTCCCCATGTATTGGACAAAGTACTGCTTGCATCACAATCAGCCCTAAACTAACAATGTGTCAACTGCTGCATTTACAAGGTAAGTTCAGAATATGTCTTGTATTGTATAATAATATTATAACATGTCCTTGTATTTCATCACTTGGTACAGTAAACAACTACAAGGTGGGAGATCTGTGCAAAAATTAATGAAACATGTTACAGCAGAGAGTTATTTGACTTGTTTGTGTCCATTAGCAAGAAGTAGGCTTCAGGCCTCAAAGTATTATACATTGATACCTCCCCAAAGTAATGATGATCACTGCATTCCCTCAGTTTAGCACCATATGTTTGAAATGAGAACTCATAACAGAGAAGTTGGAAAGTAATGAGACACATAACAGTTCCCTGCTTCACCACCCTATAAGATCAATCCAGTAAGATGCAAAACAAGGAGACTAACAAGAGTAACGTAGCCTTGCTTGTGTCATAACAGTAGCTTAAACTGGCTCAAGTCTCTTTGAAAGAACATTATAACCTTGTTTATTCCATGACAGGAACCCAGCTTTGCTCCCATCAAAAAAAAAAAAACAAAACAGCAGTCTATACTTGTTTGTGACATCCAACCTTACATTAATTTGATGGCAACTGCATGTCATATTGTCCCCAGTGAATATCCACACACAGTTTAAGGTAAATGATATACACTGGCTTACATACTGCATGTCTCTGAGTACTGGTCAGATGACTGATGAATGAAAAAGAAACACAGAAAGGTAGGACACAGCTGTATTTTTGCAAGGAATAATCATAGCAGATTTTGTGAACAGTAAATGCACTACATCCAAACATATTACATAAATACATTTAGAAATAACAGGTCATGCCTTGATATCAGTGTACATCCAGTTGCACTTGGTTGTGTGGGAAATTACATGATGAATTTGCTGCAAAGGTGTTTCTGGGGCAAAGATGGATATGTTCCCCCTCTTGTTTTGTGACGGTGCATTGCAGTGAAAATTGGGATCTGGACATGTGTAGTCATATCCTATGTGCACTAACAGTTTCTACTCTGTATGTCATAGATTGATTTTCTGCATTTTAACTAATTCTCCATGTTCCTTTTTGTTTTGGGGGGCCGCTGTTTGCGAGATGTGCTGTTTAGCATGAATGACTTTGGCTGTGCACATTTTGTTTGCATATAGAGTGACATTGCATAAACCAAACAAATGGGTCACCCAGGTAGCAGACAGTTCCCAATCAGCCAGAAACATACTCTAGATACATTCAATTAATACTATTAGCCATTGTGCAAACACATTTCCTGGCAGCACATACTTTCGCACAATGTGTTTGCATGATGGTAAGGGATGCACAACACTTTCAAACCTTGCAAATCCATAAAGTGCACACTAACAGAAAGCACAATACCTGCAAGCGGTGGGAAAACATCATTCTACATTGCTCTTGCTCTATAAAAATGTCTGGCATTCCTGGAGAGTTCATAGGATCATAGGATGTTATTAGGTTATTGGCCTTGAGGCCCTTATAAGCCTAGCCAAGAGTTTAGCTCATGTTCATACAAATTAGCACACAATGCCCCTGTCCAGCAGGGACAAGGGTGGAATCCCAGGGGCATATTTTCTGTTTCCCATCCAGTTATCCAGGTTGCACTTAAAAAATGGTAAAGACGTACTCTGCTTGATGTGGAGATGAAGTCTATTCCATAGATGGGGAGTCTCTGGGACACAAATCCATCCCACCAAAAAGTCTTTTTGATGTCACAGATCAGGTTGAGGCTGAGAATGTGGGTTACTCGAGTGGGGCTTGACTTGCGGATATGCATCTGTCCCATCAATGTGGGGGATCACCTTGTATGCCAGACAGAGGTCATCTCTGAGGTATCTGTATGAAACTGAGTAGAGGGATAGGGCTTTTAGCCTATCTGTGTATGATAGATGTTTGAGGCCCTGGATTCTCTTGGTGAGGAACCTCTGTGGCCTCTCCAGTTGCTGCATCTGCTTTGTGAGGTACATGGCAAAAGGGACATTGTACTCAATAATGGGCCTTATAAGGGAAGAATACAGGGATGTTATGACCTCCTTGTCCCTGGATGAGATATTCTAACTTATGAGGTGGGCCATATAGAAGGCTTTCCATACAAAGGAAGCAACATGGTGGTCAAAAGTCAGGTTGCTATCAACCTGAGGCCCCAAATCCCTTACAACTGATTGCGTGCTTAGGATGTTATTAATGTGATAATTTGTGGGGATGTCACTCTCTCCTAAGGGGATGATGATGCATTTTTTGGTATTCAGTTTGAGGCCGTGTTTCTGGCACCAAGCATTTGTCTCTGTGAGACTGTCTTGGAGGATATCCACATCACAAGGGGAACTGAGGAAAGCATCCAGCATGCAGTCATCTGCAAACTTGGTCAACCATAGCCTACTGGTTTTGGCCTTCCACATCAAAATAGTATATCCCAAATAACAGAGGCTCCAAGACTGAAACTTGAGTTATGCCACTTGTTATGGGTCTACTGTTTGAGGTGTTGTCTCCTATTTTGACTATGTGGGTTCTATCAGTGAGCCAGTTTGCTACCCATCTGGTAACATATGGATTGATGCCTAGTTGACAGAGTTTATCTATTATGCCTGAGTAGGGAACAGTGTCAAAGGCTTTGGCCAGGTCAAGGTAGGTGGTGTGCACCACCTTCCCCTCATCCATGGCTTTGGTGACTGTCTCAAAGAAGTCAACATCAAATTTAGCAGACATGACTTCCCCTTGATGAAGCCAAACTGTGTGGGATCAAGTGTTTGGAGGTTGCCAATGTCTTCGTTAATGAGGTCCGTGATAATCCATTCCATGGCCTTGCAGATCAGGCTAGTTTAACTGATGGGTCTATAATTTTCTGGATCGGTGGACACGCCACCTTTGTGTAAAGGAATGACAGTGACTGTCCTCCACTCTGCTGGGATGAAGTCAAGACTATCAGGCTTTGGTTGAATAGGGTGCCTAATGATGCTGCAAGTTCCTGCCTGAGTTCATGTAGGCTGTATCCTGGGATGTTATCAGGTCCCATGGAGGCTGTATTTTTTGCCTTTGAGAGATCAGTGATGACCTGTTCCCTAGATATAAGAGGAAGGGTCAGATACTGGGTATGTCCTGATTTACTGATGGGGGACAGAGGGGTAACATTTTCACTGAATCTGTCAGCTAGCAAGTTTGCTATATCTACAGCATTTGTATATGTGATGTCCTTAACCATCAGTTTTGAACAGATATGGGTGCTTCCTTTGAGGTTGCGGACATATGTGAAGAAGGCCTTATGACTGTCTCTACTAGATGTGGCCAGTTTGGACTCAATGTTTGCTTTGGAGGATTTCACTAGCGCTCTTATTTGCTTGTGTTCAGGCTATGGAGACTGCTTCCAATTGGGCACCTGCTTCTTCTTGGTCTTGGACAGCAATTTTTTCCTTTAGTTATAGAGTTTATATATTGCAGATGTCCACCAGACAGGTTTACTCTTCCTTACAGAGGATGATTTAGTCCTGTCGAGTATTCCTGATCCCATGCATCTATATAAATTCTTGTAAAGTGCTGTGGTGTAGTTTTGGATATTGGTGCTAGTTCCTAGAGAGGGCGAGGGGCTATGAAGCTGTTTATACCATCCCTCAGGAAGCTGTAATCAGCTTTAGAGAAATTTTTATGTCTGATTTTAGCTAGGTGGGGGTTAGGGGAGATGGTGACTTCAAAAGTGACTGCTTTGTGGTCGGATCTTACCAGGGAGGATATTACTACAGGGATGCTGCAGTGGTTACTCATGTTGATTAATACCAAGTCCAAGATATTATCACCTCTTGTGGGGGTATCAACTATCAGTTCCAAGGCATTTGCATTGACAAAACCAAGAAATCTCTGGGCATTTGTGTTCTGGCATGAGTAGTTTTACCAATCTATGTTTGGGATGTTAAAGTCACCCAGGATCAGGGTAAAGGGTTGAATCTTGATAGATTTGAAGAGGTCCCAATAGGTGGATTGGTCATCTTGAGTAAGATTTGTGGGCCGGTAGCTAGCTATGATTTGAATAAGGGTCTTGTCAATGGCCAGCTACACCTGGGGTGTCTCCTGTGCATCATACTGTTTGACCAGCCTGGAGGTGTGTATTTCTTAATCTATATTGAAACTCCATTTCCTTTGGCTTTACTGCCTACAGTTTGGGGTCTGAATGTATGATAGGATGAGTAACCAGGTAAGGCTGGGCTGGTCTCCGTGGCATTGGACCAGGTTTTTCTGACTGCACAGATGTCAGCATTTTCCAGGGTTAGGAATGCTTGCAATGAGTGCAGTTTCATGTTTAGACTCCTTGCATTTAGCAGCATGACCTTCAATTTGTGTTTTGTTTAAATTTTTATGTTGGTATTTTTAACCTCATCACTTTTCCTAAAAAAGGCACTATGGGGGAGGCCAGAGCCCTTGCCAGAAACCTGATGCCCAGGTGAGACAGATGCAGGCCATCTCTGGCAAAGCATTGTCTGTTGATCATATCTTCCTAGGCTGTCAGGTACTGAATCACCCTGGAATGGCACCAGAAACTAAGCAAATAGTTAAAGTCAATAATTTTTTGTTTGTATTGAGGCATCATTCTGGGTGATGGCAGAATACTCCTTAAGCCTAGGAACATACCTGTCTGGGACAAATAATCAGTGAGCTCAATCATGTGTCTCTTCATATAATCCAGAGAGGTACATCTCAAGTCATTCACACCAACATGGACTATGACAAAGTCATAACTGTACTTGTTGTTGAAAGACTTGAGTGCGTATGTGATATGGCAGATTCTGGCACCTGACAGACAACTAACCGTGACTTTCTCCTTATCCAGCCTGGTGAGAGGCACATCTGTGTGTCTCACAATGGAGTCTCCTATGACTAATATGTTGGGTTTATGGGGAAGCCTTAGTGGCTGTGAGGTACAGGTGTGTGGATTATGCATGGTATGTGGTGTGGAGGGCTGTAGAAATAGTGTATGTTTCTGCCTCAGAGGTCTCCTTTGTTTGGGTATGTTTATCTGGAGGACTTCCACATATGTAGGTGTGTGTTTTGTAGGTGTGGGTGGTGTTTTAAGTGTAGTGATTGTGTTGACAACCTTTTTGGTGCCAGATATACTGGCTTGAGGGGGAGAGAACTTGGACTTTAGGTTCCTAATGTAATTGCATCTCTCACAAATTGTGTTCCTAGGTGGCAGTAGTAGATGGTTGTCCATGTACATGAGGCAGTTGCTACACTCTTTCAGGATGCCCATATCAACCAGACTGGCAGGAGAAACTGTAGAAAATTGTCCATCCATATTTGTCAGAATCTGAGGGAGAAAGGCCAGGGAGAGCTAATGGGTGGACCTAATGCCCGAGTTCTTAAACCAAAACTAAGAACTTAGAATAACACTTAAGAATAAAACTTAACAATTTAGGTAGGCTATAAACAAGCAGTAATAAATGCAACACAACATATGCAGTTGAACACTTTATAGAACAGCCAGCAAGTAGCAGGAAAAAGCAAACAAGATGAAGTAACAGAGTAGTATGAAGAAATATAAATTATAAAATATAAGCAGGTGACTAAAGTGTCTTTTTTTGAGATTCTGTGGTCAAAGGTGTAGTGTCCAGGAGTTGAAAGTGTTTGACTCCTAGTGAAAGAACATGGACTCAGTCTTTTGCAGAGGGACTATCGTAGCTCAGATTACAAGGCAGAGGCATGGAATAGTCTACCCTGGGCTCTGACCAATGCTACCGGTATTCCCCACACTGGTGGGCAATGTAGGAACCACTACAGAGACCTCAGGATAAGGAAGAAGGATACACCTGACCATTGGATCAAGGATTGTAGGACTTGGGGCACCCCACAAATGTGTAAGTGTCACTTACAGAGACTACTTGTCAGAGTTAAAAGCTGGATATGGGCAGGATTGGTATGCTTAATGGTAATCTGTTGTGTTCTGTTATTTATGCAGCCATCACAGACCAGGAACTGAATGTGTGAACCCATGCCACTAGATTGGCATGGATGTGAGATGAATGTGGTATGTATACATCCCAACAGTGGGGTTATTTTAGCATTAAAAGTTACAATGTATTTATTTATTAATTAAACAGTTGTATCAAACTGAGCATTTATTTCATGACTGTAATAAGTATGCATGCATTAGTCTGGAGGGCAAAACAACAGTTCATTATTACAAAGTAGTCATAAGAGGTGCCTTAAATATCCACACTTCTCAAATATACAGTACTGTTAAGGTTTCATCAATATTGCAATGTAATGTTAGAGCTGTAAAGCAGTGTCACCACTGGCTTGTTGTAAACTGCAGTCAGTATATTTGGACCACACATATCTGCAATGTATGTATACATCAAGGATTGCTTACTGCATCTGTAGTATTTTGTGCATCTGTTAGGAGCTGGGTAATCTTAACTGTAAACAAAGATATTTGTTAGGAGTTTGTAGTGTTAAAAGTAAAGGTAAGAGAATATAGTCAAATAATTGTATTAATGCTTTGTATGTCACATATAAAGTTACTAATATTCTCAGTTTTTCCCTCACCCCAACCCTTTTCTCTCTCTTTTTTTGTGTTTATTTTTTTCTTTTTCCTATAGCACACCAGGGAAGGTTTCTCCCACAGGATTTGCCTGTCCCACTTCAAAGGCTACTGCACTGTTGGTGCACACCTATGCTGGCTGGTGGCACTGCTCTCCATCATTTTATTAAATAAATAAAGATGATGCAGAAGTCAGACACTGCAGCTATCAGTGCAGTGAGGTGACAGTGATAACAGACCACTGGGTGATTCTCCCTGTCACCCAACTTGATATACATGGGTTCATGATGTCCCCAACCTCATCCCAACCATGTTGTTCACTCACCTCATGTGCTCTTCACCATCCCTGTCTCTTGTCTTGTTTGTCTTGCCTGTCTGCAATTGCTTCCTCACCAGTCCAACATATCACACCCAAACATTCTTACAGTCCTTTCCTAACATTCCTCTCTCTCTCAAAAATGGGCACTTGTCCCACAAAAAAAAATCATCCAATGCATAGCTCTCCATGTTGCATGTGTGTCTTCATGACACACATGATTCTGTCCAGTTGTCTATACTATACAACAGATTGTGTTGTGGTCACCCCTCTCTCTGGAGGTGACTGTCCAAATTCAGCAAAATGTGTGTGCATATGCTCATTCTTTATTCTGGAAGAAATGGATTGCTATGTTTTTTCCTACATCCTTCATGCACATTCTTGCCTTGCTTTTGCTTTGTTCACCCCCCCTGCTTGCATCCCATTTCACCACTTTCCTGTCTTCCACATTTCTTGTCTTTAAAGCATAATTGCACAATGGTGTGCATAGCAGACTTACACATGGCTACAGTAAATCAGTTCTAAGTATATAGTTGGATAGGAAACCAGTACCATCTAGCCATATTTTTAGACACTCCATACCAACTATCACACATCAGAATTTGGATTTACACATAAAATTATTTGACACTGTTAACATACACCTGGATTTGAACTGCATTAACAGGTGGTGCTACACACTCAGTTGATTATCAGGTGTATTTTAGAGACTGTAAAGCAAATGGCAGACATAACTACTGTTGTATACACATGATACTTAACTGAATGCTAGGCTGCAGGAATTAATGCACATAATGCAGTAATACATTCCTTTTTGGGGCAAATGGTATAACTATATGTAATACATTAAAGTATTTTGGTAGTAGTGTTGCTTGTTGATGCTGCATGATGTGCAGCATCAGACAACATGGTGCACTATTGCTGTACATGACTGAATGAGTATTGCATAATAATGCATGACTGAATGAGTATCATACAATAATGCTTTATAAAACATTACAGGGGATAGCATACTGCTGCTTCACAGAAATTTAATGAAATGAAAAAGATACAACATTAGTGATATGGGGAGCAAGCACAGGGAAGTACAAAGAGAAATCTTTCCTAAACTGTGTCACTTACTATTGACTGTATTAAATACATGTGTTTGGTAACTGACTCCATGGCAGCAGGTGTTAATGCTTTGTTGTTGGAGGTAGATGGTACTGGGCTTAAATATGTGTGGAAGTAATAATTTTACAAGCATATATAATACTATAAATATATCTACTTATATTGCTGCCATTTACCATTGCTGCACATTGGTGTGCACCACACATCATCATTCAATAATTCTTTAAAGAAAATAAATGGGGAAGACAGGAAAGTGGTGAAATGGGGAGCAATCAGAGGAATGGACAAAGTGAAAACAAGGCAGGAATTTGCAGAAAGGATGTAGGAAAGAACCATAGCTATCCATTTCTTCCAACATTAAACAAACAAAATTAGCTAAATTTGGGCTGTCATGTCCAGAAAGAGGGATGACCACAACACAATCTGTTGTATAGAGAATAGGAAAGAATCATGTGTGCCATGAAGACATGTGTGCAAAATAAACAGGTATGTCTGGGGCAATTTTTTTTTTTTGTGGGACAGGTGCACATTTTATTTTTTTGAGAGAGAGGAATGTTGGGGAAGGGCTATAGGAATGTTGAGTGAGGTAAGTTAGACAGGTGAGGAAGCAATTGCAGACAGACTAGACAAACAAGATAAGAGACAGGGAGGGTGAAAGACACATGAGGTGGGAGAACACCATGGATGGGGAGAGGTTAGGAAATCTTGGTGCCATGCATGTCAAGGCAGTTGACAGTGAGAATCTAGTCCTCACCCAGTGGACTGTCATCACTGTTACCTCACTGCACCACTGGCTGTAATGTTCCATGTCTGTGTCTACTACAGGTGTTCTGCATGAGGATTGACAGCAAGCACCCATCTGGCGTAGACATGCTCCAACAGTATGGCACAAGATTATATGCACCATCTCTGGCAGTTCATCACACCCTCCACCACTGCTCCCAGTGGGAGCCACAGGCCTATCCTCCAGGGCAGAGCTACCTGAGGTGCTGGGTAGTGCAAGGGCAGCAGAGAAGTGCTACCAGATACTGCACCAGATGTGCTGGGCAGCAGTGCTGTAGCCAGTGGACTAGGTGCAGGGGATCCTGTGGGACAGTCCTACCCTGCTGTGCTGTGGGAAAAACAAAAAATAAAAATATAAAAACAAAAAAAAGGAATGAAAAGAAAAGTAAAAGAGAGAAAAGGGTTGGGGTGAGAAAAAGGGGAGAACATTAGTAACTTCATATGTGACATACAAAGCATTGATACAATTATTTGACTCTATTCTGTTACCTTTAGTTTTGACACTACAAACTCCTAACAAGTTTCTTCCTTATTTTTAAGACTATCCAGTATATAACAGAGGCTAACTATAATGCAAATTGTAGCCACAAAGCCTTGGTGCATGCATATATTGCACATATGCATGTTTCATTTATAGCGATTACAGTTTACAGAAGGTCATTTATGCCACTGGTACATAGGTATGAAATTACATTCCAATAATGATGAAAACCTAACAGTATTGTGTATTTGGGAAGTGTGGATTTTGAACCCACAACCGATGACTACACTAAAATACTGTACTGTTCTTTTGTCCTACAGGCTACTGCATGCATATTTTCCTTTTATGGCACATTGCTTTGTGTTACAAACTAAGGCATGCATAGTTTCTTTTATAGTTGGGATATGCATGGTCAATTTGATACAACTCTCTTAAATACCAGCTAAGCGGTCCTTACTTTTTAATGCTACAAATTTACTATACAAATTATTATTATTGTTAAAATACTATTTAGTACTGTTCTGATGCATGCATGTCACATGCTCCATGTATCCTTACTAGACACATGGTATGGGATCAAACATTTGAGTTTCTTTCCTCAGTAGCTGTAGAAAAAAACAGAATAAAACAGAACACCATTATGAATACCAGTCTTGACTATATTCAGCTTTTAACTCTTACAATTATTCAATGAAATTGATAATTACACATCTGTGGGGTGTCCCCTGCTCGACACTCCCCAATCCAAAGGTTGAGGGTATCCCACTTCCTCCTCTGGAGGTCATCAAAATGATTTCTGCATTACTCACCTGTGTGGGTGATACTTGTTACAGTGGTTAAGGCACAGGCAACACTATTCCAGGCTTCAGATTTATATTCTGAGCCTGAATAGTGATTCTGCAGTAACCGGGGCTCAGGCTCTTTAGCTAGGAGACCAACAAAAATCTTGGACACCTGGATGCCTCAATGCTGTGCCCAAAAGTGCACAACCTCTCCAGCAACTCCAGACATGTGTGCCATAGTTCAAGCTCAATGTTTAAAGAGCGTTTCCTGCCAATTACTTTTTATATGCTGCTGTTTCCTGCCTATTGCACATCTTATGCTTACTGAGAGTGCACACATTTTGGTTTTGCATCATTTCAAAATGTTACACATTACTTACCATCATGCAAACACAGTAGGAGAGGGCTCGCACTACTGGGCACCGTGTTTGAGTGACGTTAAGTGATGTGCAACAGTGGCCAGCACAGAAATTTCAAAATTATCTGGTATACAGACACTTGTGTAAATATGCTACTCAAATGGACCATGTCTATTGATGTTCTGCACTTACAGCTATTGGGAAAAGAAGGTTGAGAAATCAGTTGTGTATGTTCCACTTAACTGCTATAATATGCAATCTCACAAGAGTAAAACAAAATGTTTACACTCTGTACTAGAAACCCAGACAATCTGCACTCCACACCTACACCTAACACCTGCTGCTATGGGATTAGTGAGGTGATATCTGCTATCGTTCTAGTTACTGTAAGGTTCTTACTGTTAATCGTAGGACAATGCCATTTACTGTGTTTGCGCATTTCACAATACTATTAACTGAATGCATCCGGTTCATATGTGTGGCTGTCTGGGTCCTGTCTACAACCTGGGTGGTCCATTCCTCCAGTTTGTGTACTGCTGCACTTCACACAAACCAGCTGATCATAGCTAAACATGTTTATGCTAAGTGGCGCATTTCTGATACACTGGCAAGAAAGAAAAAAAAAAAGAAAACAAAAAGAAATTAAAATGCAAAGGGCAGAGTGTCCACAGTTTTGCAGACTGTTTAGATATTTGCATCATATTTTTGGCCTGTTCCTTGTAAAATGTGTGGTTTATTGTGAAATCCCTGAAGATTGCAGTCAATATATAATGACATATATTTCTGTTCTTTGTACTTCATATACTTCAGAAAATGCCTACTTGCCCTTTACTGGCAATAAAAGGTTGTGTGGAATGATCTGCTTTCAGTATACAGGGTTCGCAGTCAGTAACACAGGGGCAGATCATGAAACCTTGCTGACGTGAGCTGCATATCATTAATATTCTTGGCACAAGGATTCACGATGCAGCGTGATGAGCAGTATCTCATATGCGAATACAATCCATGTGGACTCTGCATGGAACCTACACAGAGTTTATTGAATCCTGCAGATGGTGTTATTAGTAATTTCTTATTATTTAAATTTAAAATGTTCAGATGACCCTTTAACAGTACTTGTAATACTATTACTACTACTACTACTACTACTACTACTACTACTAATAATAATAATAATAATAATCAGAATAACTGCAACATTTAATATGAATATTCTTAAGGTCACACATGCAAGTCATTAGTGATTACTTGGTTTTCATTAACTAAGAGCTTAATCTTCCAAATGCCTTTCCCTTCAAATACATTGCAGTCAACCTCTTCCAAGCTTACTTTACCATTATATGTATATCTATATCTCTTAGAAAAAAACTCTTGCTATTAGAATACTATAAAATTGCTAACACTTTTACATTTGTTCCTTTTCCAACATACCCTTCCTCACTTGTCTGTACCTTGCATCCACTCCTTCCTTGTTTGAGATTTGTTTTCAAACATTGGAACAGTAACTTGTGTACAAATCAAACAAAAATTTGTATACACCCATGACCAGGCCTTACCTTTCTTTAAATGTGTTGTCAAACAAGACAAAATAGTGAGATCAGCAAGATACCACACAAAAGCAGCATTGAAACTGAAAACTCCTCCAATGGTCATGCCAGGAACTCCAACATTTCAAAAAATAAATATATATATATATATATATATATATATATATATGGCAACTATTATACTTTTTTTCACTGACTGCAGATAGCAAATTTACTTGCAGTACCTAGTATCCCTGACACCACTCTGACACCACTACAGCTCAATACAATTATTTCAGTGCAGTTGAATGCGGTTCCCCAAATTATAGAAATATGATTATCCCCTCCATTTTTTTACAGAGCTTATAACCCCAACAATCTTTCTGCATGTAAATACATGTACTATGCATGACATAACTGCACATCAGGGGAAGGGGAAATCAGATTTTAACCATTACAGAACACTCATTAATGGTCCTCTAAAATAAAATTAAATTACCTTCTCATACAATTATAAAATACTGTGTTCCAAGCAGTTGATTTAGAGAAATGGTTTTAATGCCATTTGAGCATTTTCCATAGTTAAACAATCAGCAATGTCTTAGCAATAATTCTAAATAAATGGGTAGATGTGGTGTATGTCTTGTGTAATAACTTAACTAGAGCACTACAGAATTGTATATTGTGGCATCTGACACCAGGAAAGGTTTGAATTACTGTAATAGATAAACTGAGTTTGAGTAATCTCTTGGGTTACAGTGACACATGCTGAGAATAAGTTAAATTACAACTTTTGTGCCAAGAGTTTATGACACTAGCCTATCCACTCTTCTTGATTTCAAGTCTTCAACACAAGAACTTCCAGACTGCAGCTTCTTTACTCTCAATTCAGGAAAAACTCTATGAATAAGATTCCAAAAGAGTTTCTCTCTGTTTAAGTCTGACTTGAATCCGAAAGACTTGCTCTTTTTAATTTTGCCAAATATTTTGGGTTTCTAATACCATGACGGGAACGGACTCCATTCCTAAGTCAAAGTATGATTAAAGTTCATGAAGTTAGTATTGTTTCACTCTTTGATGTCAGCCAAAAGTGCTCTTCGCAGCACCTGCAATGTGCCCAGTAATGACTTCTTCTGCAATTCATATGGGGTCACATGGCTTGGTAAGATATCTAAAAATTATTGTAGATTCTTTTTTATAAGACATTGCTCTCATTTCTGCCTGCAGATCCTGATATTTTATGACTCTGTGTCTCACTGTACGCAACACACTGTAGTCACTGGGTGTGGCGATTTCAGTGATCGATGCTACTTGTGTTTTCTTTTCATGGATGACTACATCTGTTTTTCTAGCATCTGTCTTTTGAACTGTTGGTAATGAGTGATCCCATGTGATATAAACCATCATTTTCTGTGATGCTTTGTGGTTCATGTTTCTAGTGTTTTTTAGCCACTTCAATAATGTTTGCACAATCCCAGTGCAACAGTCTTGTCACATTATTATGCCTTTCAGTATACAGTCCTTCTGTCATTAGTGTAGCACAACCAGCAACAAAGTGTGCAACTGTTTCCAATTTGGTTTTACAAAACCTACATTTGTCTGTCTTTCCCACATGCTCAATGGACTTTGTAAACCAATGTGTACATAGCCCACTATCTTGGGCAGCTGATATTAACCTTTCATCTCTTGGTTTGAATTTGCCTTTCCTTAACCATTCCTACATTCATTCCTGATCAACATGAGGTTCTTCCAAAGGTTTACTATACTTTTAATGAAATTTATGCGTTTTCCACATTTCTTGCCTTCTCATCTGGTACTTCACCTTATATTCTTTCTTTTGTTTTTTGGCACATTCAGTTGCTGCCTGATTTTTATCTACTTCTGGTTTGATTTCCATTCCTGCTTGGTGCCAATATGCTTCTGCTAAATTAAGGAGAGAAGTCATCTTAAATTTATTCTCCTCATGTTTCAAAACTTTCACTATGTTTGGGTCTTGAAAGGTCAGCAGTATTTGATTTCACCCCTTCCTTTCGCTTTCTACCCTGTGTTCTTGTTGTAGAACTTTATCAGTTATTAATTTAGCTACACAGTAATATATCCTGTTTACTTCTGTTATATTGCATGGATCTGTATGGACAGTCCTAACTACTTTGTTCATTTGTTTTATCAGACTTCTGACTTTTGGGGTTTTATTGACCTTCTGTAGTCTATTTCTTTCATTGATGTTAACATATTATCTATCTATGTCTATTAAATCAAGCAACTCTTCTCTTAGCTCATTTTCTTCCAAACTGAGGGCACATTACTTGTTTTCCATTTCCTGCGGGCATTCTATATAAAGTTCTATAGCATCTTCCTGTGGCACATTCTTTTCAATTTCATCCTGTGCCATCCATTGCTCTGTCATATGGGAACTCACTGGCCTATCACTCCAAAACATTGACTGCATCAGAGTTTCCACAGTTTCTTGCTCTCAGTATAAGTGACTTACTTCTACATACAATTTATATATATAAACAGGTTTACTATAGGGACCAGACAGGTAACTTACACTTAGAGAAAATCTTATGTAATCAGCCCTGTATCTGTTGCACTAATTTATCCCAAGAAATTTCAACACTGCACTACTCGCGAGCTCAATTTATTGTCATTTGTGTTACATCCTGTAATGACAAATTAAATGCTTATATAAAAATGCAGTAAAATATTAAAATGTGTCCTGTAACTAAATTAGCGTATTTACCAGACTTAGATGAATAAGGTAAAAAAATATGAGAACTGAGTATCTCCAAATTATTGTACAGAAAATAACTTTGTAGTTGGAGGTTTCTTTCTTTTAAAGCAAATAGCAAACACTGAGATAATGCAGATCTTGTAGAAATAGCTTTCTTGAGTTATAGATAGGGTTATATAGCTATCCAATATATGGTAAGGAGCCTTCCTAATAGTGATTTAGCAGGTAGCATTGTTGCCTCACTGCAAAAGGTTCTCCCGTTCGATTCTCGTCTGAAGTGCGGGGAGTGCATTCTGTGTGGAGTCTGTATGTCCTCCCTGTGGTTAGGTGGGTATTCGAAAGACATGTGTAAATGGGCGTGCCTTCATTGAAGGTTGGACGTCAAGCTGGCACCTCGGCATTTGTGAAAATCTACTGCCAATCAGCAGACCAGAGTTCCACTGTGGCGACACCTAACCGGGAAAAGCCGAAAGACAAGCAACAACTTCCTAGAAGTGATTTGGACATGAAAAGCTGTAGTGCATCAAACTGCTTAACCAGCTTTAATGTGAGTCAGTCAGGGATTGAGACACCTTCACTATTTTTTCCACTCCTGCACAGTGGCTGATCTAAAGATGGGGGAGGGATTATAGCCCTGTAGAACCAAAATACTCTCTGCAGCATTAAACTGTGTCTTCCACTTTGAGGACACCTTACTGGGAGTAGAGTTTCTTGTTTAGGATCCAAGTATTGTTCAACAACACCTGTTCACTGTCTAAAAAGCAATACTGTAGGAGTGGAGTAGGTCTTTGTCAATATATGAAAATCAAGAGGGGGCTGGTGCAAGTCATACCTGGCAAAGCAGTGAGGTGTCTTGAACATTTTCTCCTGGGCACATCAAATATTGCATCCTCTTGTAATGACACCAAAAATTAAGCCAATTATTGAAGGTTTTTTTTTTTTTCTCATACTGCGGCAGCATCATCCTTGGGGAAGGTAGAATGCTGTTCAATAGTAAGATCCTACCTGCCTGGGACACCTTGTTTGATACCTCCATCATGTCTCTTCATATAATTCCTATGAGATGCATTTAAAATCATTGATGCCCAAATACACTAATGAGTCTCTGCTAGTATGATCCACTGATACTGCAATTACAGGTCATATCATTAAAAAATGTAGGTCACAGGTTAGGGATACATGATCATTTTATCGTGGCTTACTTAACTTTGAACATCATCTAAACTTGAGCAGGTAGAATCAGGCACTGTACTCCATAACAATTACAAGTGCACATAGGTGAGGCAGGTGTGTGTCTCTTACAAGGATGCACACATCAGGACACATACATTCCAATACAAAATGACATGTGTGATTGACTCTGCTGTTAAAAACGCTGTATTATATGTCTGCTGTGCTCATTGTTTCATTGGATATCCTTAACCATACTGCTGTATTGAGTGTATATACATATGCAGCACAAGTTCAATCCCACCCTTGAACATTTGTTGAAAATATTTATTAGTGTTATAACAAGGATCACAAAAGATAAAACTTGTTCCATGTAAAATGATGCCATCCATGCTGAAGCTATGTACAGAGATAAAGAGGACTATGTTATGGTCTGTGATAATGATTTATTTGTTATGTGTTCAGACATGGATATCCAAAATGTCACTTCAAAAGAAGAGCAAGATTATGATCAGAAAAATGTGATCACAATTATTTCCAGTGTGTAGAACTTTACCTATTCCCATGTACTATAATAGTTAGAGAAAAGTGCAGGGGTATTATGTGTTGTGCAGAGAGAGACCACCACAGAGCATAGGCCAAAAAAAATCTGAATGATGGCTTTAAATATTTAACATTTCTGCATTTCCCAACACTGGTCCATGGTGGCCACTGACTGCTGTTAATGATTTAGCATGAGACTAGAGCTTAACAGTGGTGACAGATACTTAACAAGCACATATTTCCCTTAACTTCAGAGCACTCCATGTGCAAAAAATGGGCTTACTTATGCTTCTGTGATGCCTCTTTATATTTTGTTCATTTTGAAAATCTAATGTTGCTATATTTTTACACCATTATGTTGAATTGCTGAATAGTGCAAACCAGAAGTACAATTTAAAAATGTTTTGTCCTTTACTCCACTCTGCAATGACTGTGAAGTTGTTATATATATATTATTGTGTATGTTGGGAGAGCCATCAGCATGGGGGGGGGGGGGGTAAAGGGGGCTTGCCATGCTGACAAAATATTTTCTGTGCATTTTGTATTTTTCAATCAACAGTTTTGCGAACTTGTCTTTCAGAAAACCTTTAGTAGAAATATTATCTCTCTGTGGAATGTAGGTAATCCAAAAACATGAAATGATATAGCAGGAGAAGTTTAGGGAACAGGGTTACATTTGCAGATAGTCCAATATGTTTAACAGCTTCATTGCTGCTCTATAGTATGCAGTGACTGAAAGTTTGATTATTGTGCTGATATATATGAATTTTATCATGACCATGAAGACTGAAGCTTTTTAGTGGGCTCACAGAATATACAAGTATACCCACATGCATTAACATTTCCACAGGGAAAAAAACATACACATTCCTTTCCAGGTGAGAGTGTAAATAAATAACTAAAAAAATGGAAACTGATACTGTATAACTGAGCAATTAAGTAAGCAAATAGAAGGTACTAAGTTTATGTAAGCGGAGTTTTTGTTCAAAGAATGACAGGATTTATTCAGATCTAGAAAAATATGTTGAAAGACAAGGAACCTCCTTGCCCACCTTCCTAACGCATGCTAGTTCTAAGCCTAAACATGTCCCCGCTACCAATGCTAACAATGTGAAATGTGTTAGGAAAACCTTTTACATAACGTAAACACTAGTCAGACAAACTTGGTCAGAATGCAGTAGCAGGGTTTTATTTTAGTATCAGAAAACCAATCGTTTCCATTCACAATATATTTTTATTTTTACAGCTTTTATTTGTCAATGAATTTATTACTCAGAATGTTGGTATCATAAACTTGCCCCAGCATACACACACACACACACACACACACACACACACACACACACACACACACACACACACACACACACACACACACACATATGCGCATATGTGTGTGTGTGTGTATATATATATATATATATATATATATATATATATATACATAAATATATATATATATATATATATATATATATATATATAGATATATATAGATATATATATATGGATTCACTTTAGGAGCTCGAATTCCCAAAAATACGAACTTCATATGGTCGAGATAATAAGTTTGATTTTTGGAAACTCAAACTCCTAAAATGAAACATCAAAAAAACCCAAAAAAAGTCAAACATTGCTTTTTGCAGCCCTGTACCACCCCACAGCCCCCTTCTTAAATATACCGACTCCGAGATCGCGCTACAGTGGGGAAAAGGGAAATCTCCCATTTCGCACTGTATGCGGAAGTGCAAAACGGGAGATTTCCTGTTTCCTGTCAACATTGCAAAAGAAATGAAAACATTACTTACACACAGAACATACAGGGGTCCTTGTCTCTGTGTGCAAGTAATGTTTTAAGGTGAGTAAAGTGTTATTTTTTTAACACTTTACACATTCGAGTAACTGAAAGCTCGAGCATATGGTCTCGACCATATGCAATTCGAGCTTTCAGTAATTTGAGTATGTAAAGTGCTCCCATACATATATATAAATATATATATATATATATATATATATATATATATATATATATATATATATATATATATATATATATATATATATATATATATATACATACATACATGATGGTCTATATCATATGATCACAAAACCATTTGATCGAGTGTTTGTAGATCAAATCTTGGAAACATCGAACTGGCTATTGTTCTGGAAGCTGATATTTTTGGTGTCAGAAATTTAACCTTTCCTTGATTTTGTATATATAATATGCAGTGGGGGAGGTACAGGGGGGCTTCCACCCCCTCTGAAAAAACACAGTTGTGTGTGTTGCTGGCTTCCAGGGAATAAGCCATTTTAAGATTCTGAGATTTTTCCTTCTCATACTCTGTCATATGGTCGTGTGATCATATGCTATAGATCAATATTTTTATATATATATATATATATATATATATATATATATATATATATATATGGGTTTTAGGGCTCTTAGTGTTGGGGTTGGTGTTAGCACCCATTAATAAACATGGTGGGGCTCTCCACAGCCTAAATATTTACTTCTTCTTGCTTCTAAATATGCACCTAAACAGTAAGCAGAGAAGTTCTAACAATAGAATGAATAGATCCTTTGTGCTTTCAGAATTTTTAACTTTGCTTACCACTAAATCAGTAACCTATTTTTCAGACTGACTATGTTACCAAATCTGTGATAAAACATAACTTAATAAAATCATTAATAGGTTCATAGGTAAGTACAATCAGTCTGCAGACCATTCCAATCTAGGCAATGTCCTTAAATCAAAAACTCCCCCTTGTCTCAAGGAGGGCAGGATAAAAATAGAATGGGGAGAATTTGAGGCTGCTTATCCAGTTATCTAGGTTTACTATGAAGTTTGCAAAGATTCTGCTCTGCTTGACATTTAGTGGAAGCTATTGTGATATGACTCGAACTCTCCATGCCTTATTTATCTGGTGATGAAGCTTTAGTTTCTTTAACCATGAATTTGAGCTACCAATTCTTCTGTGAAGGAATATGAGGTCAAAGAGGGCTGCATTTTTTCTGGCTCAAAAGGGTAGATACAGAACTCCACAGAGGAGTGTATAAGAAACTGAATACAGAGATAGGGCAGATAGATGTCCTAATAACTAAGATTTTGAGGCCACTGATCTTTTTAATTGTGATTGTCTGAGGTCTCTAAAGTTGAGTGATATCTTTAGACAAATATATAACAAAAGGTGCATTATATTTAATAATAGATAGGACGAGATAGAAGTAAAGGGAGTCTGTACTTCTTTGGATCTAGAGATGTCGTGGGGAATGAAATGAACCTTAGAGAAGGTTTTCTAAAGTACCACAGAGACATGATGGCCAGGTGATAAGGAATTAACAACTACAGTGCCTAGATGCCTTATGACAGTGTGTGACTAGAGGGGTGGGTCACCCATGTGGAAAGTGAAAATGTCTGGTTTATCAAAATTAATTATGCTGCATTTTTTTAGTTTAATTTGTGACCACATTCCTTGAACTTGTTGTAAATATGGTTTAACTCACGTTGTAGCCACAATGAGTCAGTGGAAGTTGCATAGCAGCACCCGGTTTATAGTCATCTGCAAACTTAATTAACCATTAGATCAGGAGTGCTGACAAGAGCATGTAAGCAATATATGCTAAAATTTCAGTGGTCCCAAGAATGAGCACAGTGGTATGCCACTGTTAACTTTTTTTGCTTTTAGAAGTGGCATCTGTGAGTGCAAAAACATGTGTTGTCTCAGACAACCAGTTAGATAACCAGCACATAATATAAGAAACCATATTTAGATATGCAAGTTGCCTGTAAGGGGAATAATACCAAAGCTTTGACCAAATCTAGGTATACTGCAAACACTGCATAACTATTATTCACTGCTTTGATTATTTATGAAAGAAATTAATGAGGTTAAAGAGGCAGAACCTTCTTTTAATGAAGCTGAATTGTTGAGGGTGCAGACTTAAGAGATTTTCAATGCCAAGATAAATGATATATGAGATAATGTGCTCCACAGCCTTACATATGAAGCTAGTGAGACTAACGGGTCTACAGTTTCCATGGTTTGTGGTTAGGGTACTCATGTGTAATGGCATTAAAGCAGTGGAAGCTTACATTAAACAGGTTAAGTAGGGGTTCAGATAAGCTATATGCAACATTGATGATTAGGCAATGTTGTATTTTTATCAGTGCTCATGGTTGAGATATTCTTAGTTTTTGAGAAGACTGACAGAGCTTGCGCCACAGTAATTAAAGGTGATGGCTGTGATTGTGGAACATCTGGAATAGCTACAGCTCTGTATCAAGTAAAATTTGTAACAAATGTGTTAGCTAGGATATCAGCTATTTCCTTTGGGTCAGAATATGTAGTATTCTTATGGACTAGCTCCAAACATTGTTGGATATTAGTTCTTAAATTCCTATTAAAGACAGATTCGTAGTTATTCTTTGGTTTATTGGCTACTTTAAGTTCATACACAGCTTTGAGCTTCTTTATGATTCCCTTCAGCTGTTTGCTTGTTTGCTTAAGTGTGCTCTTAAGGTAGATTGAATGAGACCTCTTGTAAGCATTACGCACTTTCTTTCACTTGTTATACAATTTATTTATATGACTATTCCACTGCAGAGGGTGAAGATAAGTACTACCTTATCAGTACAACTATTTAAGTGGGAATGGAAGTGAGAGACATAGATAACAGCTTTAGCAATGAGTTACTCCAAGTGAGAATTACACTGGAACTTATTTATGTTATCAAGTAATTGAAAAAGGTTTGCTTGTGAGAAGTGCCTAAACACAGAGGTATTTACATGAGAAGTAGCTTCAGTTTTAAAGAAAATGGTCAGTAAACTATGCTCTGATTCATCAAAGCATTTTGATACATATGGAGATGTGCAAGATGTGGCCATATTGAAAGGACAATATCATGGATGCTGGTGCCTCTAGTAGGATGGTTAATTATTTGTAAAAGATACTTAGCATTCATAATGTCAATGGAATGATGAACATGCCAGTCATTAACAGAGTGGGTCAGCCAGTTTATCAATAAGTAGTTAAAGACCCCAGATGAAAGATGTTAAGTTTAAAGGGAATGTCAGCTTATCTATTAATATGGCATTTGTGCTCACAAAGGGACTCTGAGGGTGTTCTGTACCTAGGTATGAAGAGGTACTTTTTTTTTTGTGGAGATTTGGATTTCTTACAGTTCAAATGCAGTGTCCTGAGAATCTGTTGTGACATGATGATACCCTTGACAAATACAGTTACTTCACAGTGATTAGTTAATGCTATTTCCCAAATACATGCATAAAACAGAAATAATTGCAGCCATTACTTCAACTGATGAACTATTTAAATAATAAATAAGGAAATGTTTGTATCAGAGCTAACCATTGTGTCATCTTTTCTACTGTTTCTTGTTGCTTATCTGCAGATATAAATAGATAAGTTTTCCTCGGCTACTATTTTAATGGCCCTGTAATTATTTTAAAATGTTTTTCAAACCTGAAGTGCTAATTTGTCATTACTAAAACATGTTTTATCTACTGCACACTAGCTGCAGATGTCATTTTATGCATTTTGATCAGCCTGTCATTAGAGGAAAATAACTCATAAAATGTAGCATTATGCCTGTCAGATTAAGATCTTTTTTATTTAGTCTAAGACCATTTTGTAATAGACTTTCTAACATCTTCCTTAGAGCTTCAATGTAACCTTCCTCAGCTTTGATATAAACAGCAATGCCATCTCTGCAGTTCTTGGTAGCCCTATTTGCTGCAATGACTTATTATATCATTTGCTGAAACATCTCAGAATCAGAATTAACCAATGTGAAGTTTACATGCTCTCCCCATGTCTGTGTGGGTTCTCTTATTGTACTCCAGCTTGCTTCCACATCTCAAAAGCATGCTAGCTATTTTTTCTGCATTATGAATTGTCCTAGCTATTGCACATATCCTTGTCATTGCAGTCCTGTTGGTGATGCATAAATGTTTGAGGAACAATATACAGATCCAATTAATAAATAATAATAAATTAAACAAAAAAATCACAAGGATTAGTCTCCTATATCTCATTTAGGCTAGTAGAGCAGAGAAGGTTAAGTTGTTTTTGCTAGGAGAGTGATTTTCAGGCTCAAGGTATTTTAACTCTTGGTCTATTTTAATGAATACATATGTGTCACCAATTTCAATTATAAAATCACCCCTATTCACTTCTGGTGCATTGTCAGTTAGTACGAATTAATTATTGTCGTCACTATTGATACTTGAGAAACCATTTCATAAACAAACCTTCCTTTTTACCCTTGGGTCTTGCCCTTCCCCATCTCACAATGCCACCTTACAAGAATATATATTTTTTGCCATGGTATGTTACACCAACTCATATATGTTTCTACTTTGCTAGCTTGACTGTGCTGCTCCTACTGTTTTTGGAGATTCTGGGGATGGATAAGTGCATGTCATTGCTTATACACATTGATTGTGCTCCCTTGCAAACAGGAAGTACTCATTTCACTCCCCTGACATATGCACGTTCAACAAATTCTGCCTTATTTTCAATCCCTCTTTGGAAACCCTGCCTCCTTCTCACTCACTTTCTGCAAAATCTAATTTTTTTATTGCTACAAAAATCTGGGCCCTTTATCAATAACTTTCTATAAAGTCCAATCCTCCATATCATTCCCTGGTTGCAGATTCTGCACTACCATCATTCTTTCTTTATATCTTCTCCAACAAACACACACATGCACGTGCGTGCACACACACACACACACACAAACACACTCACACATGCACACACACACACACACACACACACACATACACACACACACACACACACACACACACACACACACACACACACACACACACACACATAGTCTTTCTCCCCTTGCTGTCAAACCTTATAGTTACCTTTGTGTGTTTCCTCTTAATACACTTCTCTCATTTCTTATTTTCCTATCCCTTCCTTTCTTTCTCATTCATTGGTTTGTGCTTTGTAGTGCTGATCCTCATACCGCTATCACATTTCTTGCCTTATGTTAAAACTGTTTTCCTAGCTTTGAGTGGTCATTCTCCTACAATTCTTTCTTCTTCCTGTTCTACTGGGTGAAAAGCAAACCAAAGCTAGGTAATTATATCATTTGCCTTAATGTTCACTGTGGACTATTTTTTGTAAAGATGGCTACTTTGTAATTACTTCATCGGAATGAAATTAAAACTGTCTGCTGGTTAAGTATGGCATATGTTCTGCTTTACTGTACTGTGTTAAATAGTAAATGGTAACTATTTTTAATAGAGAATCAAAATTATGATTTTCTCTTCTGTGTATTTATGAAAATCCTAAAGGACTGGTATGATTAATTCATCTTTCTAATGTTTTATTTGCTTTAACTGGTCATTTCTTGTCATCAATTCTTTCAACATTGATGGTAAATAAGTATTTGCCAACATTTTCTGTGCCAGTGGTTCTATATGCACCTTGATGCCAGCCTGGTATTTATTTAAGATGGTGTGCCATACTTTATTTGTTGCAAGACAAGATGTTACACATGTATAGATAGCCTAAACAATTTGCTTTGAGTATACTGCAATGTCCTTGGCTGTTTTGGATGCTAGTTTGGACAGAGTCATGCTGTATTACTTTTTCTGTTTTAGTCTGCTCCCCTTTGTGACTGGTACTTTTTGCAGTATCCATTGTTTACTGCTGTCTACTTTCCAAGGGCTTCTCAATGACTTTGGATGACGGAAGTGATGTGCATTTATTAAAAAAAAGAACAGTTTTTTTTTAACTTTCCACATTATATTTAAATGTAATAAAAATGTTGTCCTTAGCAGCATTCACCAGGACCAGTAAAATTATTTGCTGCATTTTAATGCTAGGGTGGTAATGCACTGCAGTTAGTAAAATATATGACCGTATGTTATGGTTTGCAAATAGTGATTCTTCTCCATTCAACTTCACTGTTGGCTGTATTTTGCAAATGTTATTGTTTACCACCATGAAGTTGTTACTTTTAGTTGTAAGCGCACAGCCTTGTCCGTAGCTAATTATGTATCTTATAGCTTTGTACCCTTGAGTACAACTGTGTTGCAGGGAAAGCATTGAACTTTGGTGCCATTGTCCTAGCTCTGTGGAGGTTGAACCAAAGTAAACAAGTTACAGAGCAGTCAAAGTAATTTGATATCATTATTCTATCTCTGCATCTTTTGGAATAAACTAAAAGGTTCCAAACCCTCTCATTTGGATACTCAGTCAGAGTGTCTTGCCACATGGATGCTTTCAGATGATTTCTAAAGCTTATACAGTTATGTAAAATTTGCAGATACATTTTGGCTGATACTGTTAGTTATTTGTAAGAATGATTAATGTTTCTATAGCACGGTTAAATGGTAAGGAGTTGTCTACACAGATGGTGAGATTTTTTGACAACTGTGTCAGTCTGGAAGGAGATGCTGTCTATACTGTAAGGTGTTGTTGAGATATGTTTATGAAACGTGACAATGATATGCTTCTTTGCATTTAATTTTAGCCTGTTTCTACACTGGAGCTGTTCTACATTTGGTGTGCTTTGACAGAGCTCTAGAGAGTTTCTGCTTTAGTCTAAGACATCCAAGGCAACAAACAAGGATATAAGTATATTCTGTCATTCTTCTGTACTTTTTGAATTGTATTTTATCGACTTGCCACATTAAGTCAACACATCACCCTGTGTTATTCTTTAATCATTTAATATAGATAAAGAATAATTTGTATCGATCTTTGACTAAAGAAATTGATTCCTGTTCATCCTCCTCATTGGCTTTTCTCATGATGTTTTTGCTGATGTTTTGATAGCATTTATACTCTGAATAGATTTTGATGTATTATAGTCCCTAATTGGCTTTTATTATTAATATTATTATGGAGTGTACTAATGCTGGCTTTCCACCAAGGATGTTATTTTTTCATGCTCCTCAATATATTAGATTCTGATTGAGACCCCTTGCTTTATGCTATTTGTTAGATGGAAGTAACATTCATTATCATAATTCACAGCAGAGTCTAAATAAGGGTAAACAAATGAAACCAGGTATACCAACCACCAAGTTTTTAATAAAACTTAAGAACACAAAGCTTTTGAGACAAGCTTTTCTCAATGAATAAAATAGATGTTGGATGCAGCAATCCTTTAAATAAAACACTGAATTGTCCTATCATTCAAGAACATTCAATAAGTCATTTAGCAATAAATACCTTAAAAATACATACATATGTATGTACATAACAAAAAATAAATTTATCTACATAAAAGGTTGTCAGTCTTACAATTGACTTTGATAGCTCATCATATGATTTAATCAGGTGGACTTTTCTAAAGTCCTTAAACTCAGATTTATTAGTGGGATTAAATTTCAAAAAGGAGGCAGTTACTGATTCGTGACTAGTTTTAGTGAGAGCACAGACAAGAATATTTTCTCCTAATGGTCAGGCTAACTATTTCTATACAGCAGTTAATATGTACTAAATGTAACAATCCTTAGGCATGCCCTACTTCTGTGATATCAGCTTCAGGAAATCAATGGATAACTGAAATAACCCATCAAAAAGATGCTTTATTTATGCATAATTCAGTTAAGAACATTTAAAAATCTTTCATGGAGCTTAGCAAAGGAGGAGGAGGAAAATGAACTAGATAATTTTTGATCATTTGTCTTATTTAGAGTAATTTTATGATTAGTAAGTTCATTTGTGGGTCACAGGGAAACCTTCTATAGAAAATTTGTACTTTGAGAAATATTGATACTCCCCTTCAATTTCCACCAGGCCTGAATGCATGATAGCTTCTGAAACCTGATTTAAAAAAGGAGCGCTGTGAAACTAAGTCACAATCACAACACAGATATGTATGTATGTCTCCAAATTGCTGAAAAGCTGTTTAACATGAGGAATTTCTCCTTTTAATTTTAGGAAATGAACAAAGAAATGTTGAAATGTACTGCAAACCTTTTTTTTCTTATGATGGAATTTCTAGAAGGTGGACTTTGCCTCAGAAAGGCATGGTGGAGAAAACACATTTTTTGTCAAGTATGCAAAAGCCAGGGAATAAAAAAGTGATGATCTAGAATGTAAGTATATCATCTTGTCTAAGGAGGCCAAGCTGATGTACTCTCAGCAGTCTGTTCTGTCACGTGTGCTGAAAAGTTATTTGGAAAGCATAATTTTGACAGGAATAAGGCAAGATGAGACAGAAGATATCCAACCAACAGATAGATGCATTGCTTGAAAGAAGACCTATAACAGAGAAGTATGATTTTAAACGAAATAAGCGAGCAGTTCTGAAGTTAAAAAGGTGGCATCAGATGATATCAACTGTGAAATTAAATCAATTTCAGAAAGGAGGTCATTTTTTTCTGAGGTCATTCTGGCTGCCCTGTCCACCTGACCCTTTACTATACTCATTTTCTGCTTCCAGGGTTGTGCACTTGTGTATGGAAGGTAAGAATTACTAAATGTGCCCTTTCAATGTATTTTAGATTTCAAATTTCCTTCATATTTTCTATTTCAACATCCAAATAGTCTATTTTGTTAAGGTCTACTTTGTACGTGAACTTAAAAAAATTAGTAGTGGAGTTTAAGTATACTATAAACTGACCTATATGATCCTCGGGCCCTTCCCAGATGATAAAAATATCATCCAAAAAATGCCTGTATAATTTGATGCATTTCCTGTACATAGATCCAAAAATGTATCTAGTTTCCCACTTGTGGAGGACCAAATTGGCGTATATGGGGGCATAAGCTGCCCTCATAGCAACACCTCTAATTTGCTTAAAGGTCTCCCCCTCAAAGTAGATGAAGCTGTTCTCCAATATTACCCTCATTAATTCCACTAGTACGTCTACATCTATCCTAAATGTGGAATTTCTTTCACTTAACAAATCTAGAAACATGTCAAGACCTTCTTCCACTGGTATACAAGAAAAAAGGTCCACCACATCAATGGTCAAAAAACATGTTTCCCCTTCATATGTCTCCGGTGTTAAGCTGCTCAAAAAATCCCATGAATCTTCCAATAGATGTTCGTACTCTTTTGTTAAATGCTTTAAAGAGTAGTCTAAAAAAGTAGCTATAGGGTATGTTTTTGATTCTACACCAGAAACTATAGGCCTGTAGGGAGGGTCTGTAGTGCTTTTATGAATTTTGGGGATGCCAAAAAAGGAAGCGAACCTAAGTTTTTTGTTCTGCAGTATCCCCCCTACCATTGTAATTGTCAAACCAGGGGCACAGTCTATCTAGCTATAAGTAGGGACTGTCCTTGTTTTTATGTAGGAAAATCTAAAATGACCCTAAATAAAATAATATATGAACACACCTACAATATAAAAAAGAAAAACATGAGCAATGCATTATATAAACACCTACACACAAAAATCACCCATAAAGGGTTTATGTTTGGAATTTTGGAACAAGTGTTGGTTGACCCTAGGGGGGAGATTGGGAAAACTGGCTGTGTTGCAGAGAAACATACTGGCAAATTAAATTGAATGCAACTAACCCCGCAGGACTTAATGACAGCATATCAATTAGACCATATTTAACTAAAAAAGCAAAAAAAATAGGAGTGTAAGTGTAGAGAATACAAAAATAAGATTTAAATGTGTACACATTTCCCCTGGTGTAATAATAATGAATTTTGGTGATGGTTTTACACTTTCTATTAATGTACAATAGGATAATGCATGTTATTCTATGTGTTCATTAATTATATTACACACACTTTTTTCATTTTTTATTTTATGGATTTTAACTAAAGGAAGTTGTGTAAACTAAGAAGGCATATTTCTTTAAGAATATTTGGCACCTTTTTTTAAAGAAAGAGTTTAAATACTGATGTAATGGTTTGCTTCATTTACTTGAAAAAGCCCAGAACTACAGCAGGGTGAAAGCGCTTGTATTTTGTTTTGTTTTAAAAATTAAATCGTTTATAGCCTGTTCCAGTGTGCCCAGACCATTTACTTTTTTCTGAGTTTATTGGTTTTGTATGGTCTGAGTGTTTTGCCAATTTTTTAATTATATAATCTTGTCTGAGGAGGTATGAATGCCTTGTTCTAAACAGCTAATAAGGCATTTTTTATATATTTTAATGCATTCCCTTTCTATATAAGAAAAACAGGGTAAAAATTAATGAAACTGAAGTATTATTAAAAATAATATGTCTATATTTATTGCATGTACATTTCTTACAATTTTTTCGAAGTTAAGTTAAGTTACAGTCTGTTGCAAAGCTACCTTTTTATGATGTAACCCATATTTTCAGACTAGGCTAAGTTTATTTTACTTATACTTAACTTTTATTAATTCATACTACAACCAATATGTGCTAATTGCTGGTTTTATGTTTTTTAGTATATGCCATGTAAAAAAGGCATGAGCTAAAAGCATATAACTATAGCAATCAATTGTATCAGCATGATTGTATGATTATATCCATTCAGTCAAATATCAACAGATATATAATTTTCCTCCATATACTGGAGGAACATAATTTACATAAATATAATAACATCTAAACAGGTCACATTGGAGCCTCATGAAGTACACAGCCATAACTAATGTGGGGAAAAGGGGATAGCTGCTTGGGTGCAGGCTGTTAGGGGGCACAAATGACAGGTTCCAATGTTGCGAGAGTGCAATACCAACATTCAGAAATTAATGTGAAAACAGCAATTGTGGTCACAGCTGAAGTACTGAAGTATGATGATAGTAATTTAGATGCAGCATCATGCTGATTTGCAACTTGATACTACTACATAGCAACATTACCCAGGGGGCTAGATGACCCAGCTGTAGTTTTGATGAAGTAACTATAATTACTGCAACAGACTTTAAAGATGTCCTCTTCCTTAACTTGTATAAAAAATTAAGTCTGCCACTAATCAATATTGTGATCATCATCTTGGGAATTTATCTTTATTTAGTACATAATTATCAGTGTGCATCTTATTTGCATGTTCTTTGGTATGTTCTTCTGGTGTAAAATGCTTCTAGTAGTCTATTTATGATTATCTCAGTCTCCATAAGCCTACTGTATGAGTCTGAGGAAGTAACTTCAGCCATCAGTGCTCCTATACTAAAACTGGAAATGGTCTGGGGGATTATTGTTGTATCCTGGTTAAATGATATAAACAAGCATACATAATAGCAAATAAATAAAATTCCATTTTATACAAAGAGATTTAATTTATCAGGATACCAAAAGGAACATTTCAATTTTAAGCCATTTGATTAAAATAAATAAAACATTTTTGTTTTATTACAGTAAAAGAATAATCATTGCAGTGACAAATCATGCATACATACATATACATATATATATATATATATATATATATATATATATATATATATTTATTTATATTGACCTGGCTATATAGTAAGCTCTTTTGACAATTTAAATTTTGACTGTAGCGTTCAAAATGTTATTAGAATAGGCCATGGATGTTAACTTACTGGTGCAAGAAGTTTAGCCAGACCATAATTTGACCATACCCTTTTATCTATTAAATCAATGTTCCCTCTGGGAACTGATTTAAGCTATTTGAATATGAACATGATTGTGTTTTCACTCTTTTTCTGGAATGCTAAATAGTCTAAGATTGTTTCACCTATACCTGTGTTTATATTCAAACATTTTATTTATATAATATTCACTCTTCTCATGCATACCTCACAGCTGTACAGATTTTTGCAGAATGTCCAGATTTTTGCCTCATATTTTTGTTCTATTTTTTAAAAAATTGTGTTTTTCTGGCAAATTTGTGGCAAATCATTATAGACCCAAGTTAGAAAATAATGGCAGACATTTGAGTTTCAGACTTCATACCCTTCAGAAAATGAATGCTAATGTACAACCTGTTATTTTATCAACTTTCTAAGTTTGTAAGAGTAATATTTAAAAATTGTCTCTGTTTTGGGGCCTTTATCCCACTTTTATTTATGGCTTTGTCCAGATTTCTTGCTCTAAGAGGTTGAGAGTTATGTTCTCATATAAAAATGTATTTTCACAAAGAAAGCATAAGCTTGCAGTTAGTGTATCTAAGAGCAAATTCTAAATTTAGTAAGGGTCTCATATAGAATCTTTTAAATCCAGGCATTCATAAACAAGTTAATTATATAGCTAGCTAGCTAGCTAGCTTTTGGTTGGTTGGTTGGTTGGTTGGTTGGTTAGAATTACTTTTTTTTTTTTTACCAGAAAAATTGATCCATTTAATTTCTAGGCCCAGGGTACATTCTGATAAAGAACAAACACAAAAAAATGCAATCTTAAATCATTACTGTTTTACACTGCAGATATGTAAATGTAGTAAGAAGTCAAAAATAAAAGGAGAAGATAAAGGAAAAGGTCAACAAATAAGTCACGCTGGTCAAGGATCTCACAAAAAATTCTACTAAAAGCAAGGCTATTTAAACAATTTAGAGGACCTTTGTCCCAACTAGGAACTTCATCAAAAATAAAATAGCATCAAAAACAGTTTTCTTATATAACCACACACAGGAAATGGCAAAGACAGGACATGACAAAACAATTACTTAATTTTATTAACTTGCATAGGTTCATAGGTTAGGTTCATAGATAAGTACTAGGCTATCTGCCCGAGGGCATTTGTAAGCCTAGCTAGAATGTGTTGGCTTTCACTGCCCCCTTAGATTAGTTCCCTGTGCCTCGGTCCAGCAGAGCCATTAGTTCCCTGTGCCGCTGTCCAGCAGAGCCACTGCAGTGATCCCCAAGGTAAATTTTCTGTTTCCCATCCACTCGTCAAAGTTTCTCTTGAAGAGTGTTAATGAAGGGCTCTGCCTAATGTAGATTGGAATCCTGTTCCAAAGCATGGGGAGTCTCTGGGACATGAATCTATCCCTCCAGCATGTCCTATTTATCATTGTGGTGAGGTTTAGATCCCTAGAGCATGTGGCTCTTGGGGATTTGTTTTTTTTTTAGGTGGAGCATGTCCATCAATCCTGGGTTGGACATGGCCTTGTATGTCAGGCAGAGATCACCTCTGAGTAAGCGGTATGCAACTGAGTACAGCTGGAGTTTCTTCAGTCGGGCTACATAGGGCATATGTGTGAGGCCAGTAATCCTCTTGGTGAGGTACTTCTGTGGTCTTTCCAGCTGTTGCAGGTGTCTTGTAAGGTGCATCCCAAATGGGGCATTGTACTCTATGATGGGTGTAATGAGTGATGGATAGAGGGGCACAATAACCTTTTTTGTTCTAGATGCGAACCCTTTTGTGATTAGGTGGGCCACATAGGAGGATTTTCTAACCACCTTGGCAATATGATTATCAAAGGAGAGATTACTATCTACTTGGGTCCCCAGACCCCTTATTACATTTTCTGTATTTAGGGGACTACCACGTATGTGGTAGTTCATGGGTACTTTGTTTTTTCCAAAGTGGTTGACTATGCACTTTTTGGCATTTAGCTTGAGGCTATGATTTTGACACCACGTATCTGTCTCAGTGAGACTTCTTAACCAACTAAAGAAATATGAACATTTAGACCTGGAGAATGGCAGCATTAAATAACTACTTGCACTGAAATTCATTAAATTCAAGATAATATATTTATCTGTACAAAAAAGTGATCTTCTGAAAATTTAAATAGATATTAACAGTTTTGGTTTCTTTGTAATTGCTTGTAGTAGCATTCTACATGCATGGTCTTCAACTGACACACACACACACACACACACACACACACACACACACACACACACATGCACATACACATGCACACACACACACACACACACACACACACACACACACACACACACACACACACACACACACACACACACACACACACACACACACACACACTATATATATATGATTTGTAATAAAGGAAAAGGTAGTAAAAATGGCAGCTGATAGATACAGTGGGTGTTTTTAGAAAGTATGAGAGAATAAGAAAGAAAATGTGAGATGTATGTACTTACAAAATGCATAAAGTCAACATTGGGTCTTTAGACAAGTAGTTACACAAGAAAATGGTTAATGGTAACTAATAAGGCAGTTATATGATGTTGCCCAAATTGAAACAGTGGCAATGGCTTTGTTTTGTTTGGTTTATAAGATGGGCTTTTGAATTGTGATCTCTTTGTTCTATTCTTCATGAAGGCAAACTTACTCTAGCATGCATGACTGCACATTTTCAGAAATGATTACATTTCTTGTTTAATGCAATATAAAGTCTTTATGGTTTCATCAAAAAGAAATATATAAGTAGGGCCTAAAAACTAAAACAAACAAAAAAAATGTATTAAAAACACAAGGTTCTACTTTTTTCAGTTTATTTAAAATGCACTAAAAGAGATTTTATATCAACAGCATCCAATTATCAAAACATCTACAAAATGATAGACCAGTGGGAGTGATATATCAATCTATCAGTAACTGTTGTTATAAAACCTAATACCAGCATACTATTTTCAGAAGCCAATGTTTTCTGACTTTACGACAATGTTATAATTAAAGTCTACACAAGACATTTAAACATAAAATAAATCTTAAAATATTTAAAACTCACATAAAATAGACCAAAAACAAAATAAAAAATTGACACCAAAAGAACTGAACTGAGACAATAAATCCAACCACAGGACCACCAGAGTAATTTTGTTAAGCGCTTTCACTCACTTTAATGCACATGAGCTTCATCAGAATGGTTCTGATGAAGATCGTGTATTAAAGTGAGTGAAGGCGCTTAACAAAGTTACTGTGGTGGTCCTGTGGTTGGATTTATTGTCTCAGTTCAGTTCTTTTGATGTAAATTTTTTTTATTTTGTTTTACATCTTAAAATATATATTTAAAAAAAATACAGCCATTAACTCTAAGCTGCATACTATTCAGTGAGAAATTTCAGTTGATAAAAGTTCATTAACTTGTGAACAACTTGTAGTACATGGAATCCCAACAGTCACTTTGATAATGAGCATCAAAAATATAACTGCAGCTCATTTTTGTAGGCATACCACTGAATTCCACTGATAACTGTTTTAGACAGAATAGGTGGAAACGCAGGAGAAATATCTATGAAAATGAAGCAAAGGACAGAACGAAGACAAGGATGTAGGATTTCTAAAATGAAATTGAGAAAGCAATGACTGAAAATTCAGGATGATATGTACGACAAGTAATTTACCTTATAAGCACTGGTTTGCTATTGAAGATGCACTCTGTTTCATGTTGCTCTGTCTATGGCTATAAAGCTACTGACGGGCAAACTACAACTAGATACAGGAGATATACTGGTCACTAGCTGTGCAAGATGATGTTTGTGTAATATCCAGTATCAAGACAAATGTGGGGTAGAGGGTAATGCATTATATTTACACTGCAGGTGGCTTATTTCCATTTCCACATAATAGGAACAATAAAACTATTTCAGGTTATTAAGCCATTTTTTCTCCATTCTTATCTGAGGTGGTTGCCAGTGTCAATGGGGAGAAATTAATATGATCCAATTTAATCAACAACTTCTCTGGGGAAAACTAAAATAGGTGATACAGACAGGAAAAATAAAGAAGAAAGAAAAAACATAAGACCCCGGGTTTACTAATCTTCCTTCCAGGACTAGCTTAGTCCTGCATGGAAAAGGCCATTTAGGAGCAGGTTGGCAGCGAGCCATGCATATTAATGAAGGCACGCTGCCTGAGCTCCTAATCTTACATGGAGCTTTAAGAGTGCAGGGGCATGTCTGAAATCAGAGCTTTCAGAATATTCACGCCCCCACAATGAGGAACAGCAGAAAGGCCAAAGGAATGAGCGAGACCACTCATAGGTGTCCACATACCCCCAGCAACATCCCCCCATGTGTACAACAGCAATAGTAAATACAAACCAAATAAACAAACTTTTTTTTTAAATCATGAATCTGATTAAAGCTAACCATAGGTGCACGGGTTTGCCCATCACTTAGCTATGGTTAATGCAGCTTAAATGGCTGAAGAGGATAAAAAGGCAGATATATGCAAATAAAGCAGTATAGTAATATTGTAGTGGGCAGAGCATTCACCTTATGAGCAGACATGCCTGGTTTGAATCCCACTGCAACATATTACTTTTTCCATGTCAAATCACGTTATGACCAATATTTTAGTTGCATAACCTACTAAATAACATATATTTATGAACTGGAGTACTGCATTAAATTCAGATGTGACTTGTCAGTGTCATAATGTTTCAAAGTCCACAGATAACCACATGTGCCTCATACAGTATATGTACACAGGAATCATGGATACAAATGGAAGGCAAAATGTGTAATGAATGATAATACCATACAGCTTCCAAATCCCCCTCCCTCCCAAGAACCATTAGATATTACTGTCTAAATCAGTGCAGTTGTAAGCTGGAGTAATCACTAGTAAGCAAGTGTAAGCACCAATAAGCAGTAGTAAGCATATTTATGCACTAGTAAATGAGTTTAAGCCCATTTGAATGGGGGTAAGCAATGCACACAAAGGTTAAGCAATACTGAAGCTAACTCTCTGTAAGCATCATTAACCGGAGGTTAGCAGTGCTTACCCTTGCACAAACCCATGCAAACCCGCTTACAACTGCTCAAAAGTGCCTTAATCACTCTGTATCCAACGGGCCTTGTTCTGCTCAGCAACAAAATAAACAGCTTTGCAGGTCCTGAACGCAGGACCCTATACACTACAGTCACAGTAGTTAACCACCAAGCCATCACAGCAGTAGAGAAGAATGAGGTATCACCAAACAAACCCTCACTATAGTAAAATCAAACTGAACCTGTGAAAGGAATCAGTATACAGTCATATGATCTATAACCCACTACATAACATAAATATGTGAAATGGAGTACAGCAGTAAGTCCAGATGTGAGGGGTAATTGTAATAGAGTGTTGAAGTCCCCAATAAAACACAAGGACCCCATACAATGTACGTACACTTAAATCATGGATACCATATATATATATATATATATATATATATATATATATATATATATATATATATATATATGATGTAATGAATAATTAGTCAATGCCAAAAAGAAAATATAATGCGAAGTCTATTGTAAGCAATGCTTAACATTGCACAGGCCAGCTTAGTAGGTGTAAGCAATGTGTGGGCCAGCTAACTCAGTTTGCTCAGTGGTATACCCCTTTAAACACTGCCACCCTTAGGTAAGCAGCTTAGCATCTTCAAAACCATCCAATTAGGGCAAAGTGTGGAAAATCGGCCCTACTTAAACCCAACAGGTGGGAATACATCTCATAACTGGTTGTAGCTTCCCCATGCAGGCACGATGTCAGGAAGGGGAGAGGGTGTGCACTTTAGCGTAGCGCTGGTGCATCCAGGAGTCCAGAGTCATGGCAAGACTCCTAATCAAAGACCATGAGCAGAGTCTGCTGCAGGGCTAGTACCAGAGTTCCGAATATAAGGTGGAACCCTGGGACCATCTCGCCCGTGACCTCACCAGTGCCACTGGCATACCCTCAACTGGTGAGCAGGTCAGGCATCACTATGTTGACCCGAAGTGGCATAAGGGGGACCTCTTGGAGCAGTGGATCCAAGACGCTAGAACGGCAGGGGCTGTCACAGCTGTGTGTAAGTATCACTCCACTATGTGTGTAATAATTGCCAGCTCATGTATATCATGGATAGGTATGGCTAACTATTTATCTTATGTCCTTCACAGCTGCAACTGAGTGGGCCGTGAACCAGGAAGCCTATGGGTGTTGCCTGAAGAGGTTGCGACACAAGGCAGGTTAGTAAAACTCTTGCATGTACTGTCATAGGAAATAAATCTAAAAGTGTTAGTAAATTAATTGCCAGTATAAAACCTGTATTCTTTAAGGCAAGTACTGCATACACTGGAGAATATGGCAGGAAGAGTCTAATATAGTTTGTATGTAAATAAAAGCATAATAACCTGACAATAAAGGTCTAACTGCTGGACTGCATGTGTATACTCTGGTATCATATGGTAATATAGATATGCAATCACGTAATAGTACTGTGTATTAAGCACTGTTGCCCACACTGTGCACCATAAATAGAATGTGTAGGAATGCCTGTATATGACTGGTGTAATCCCCAGAGGTCATATAGTACAACTAAGAGACACATAGGCAGAAAACAATGAAAAGGCAGCCAACAAAATCCAAATAGCACATGCAACTGAGATGTGAAATGTATTTTAGCACACACAGCCATGGTTCGAATCCTGGCAGTGGTAGTAGTCTGCATACAGAATCATATCTCACAACTGTACAGATATGTCCAGAATGTCCAGTAAAGTGGCCCATATCTGTTACCTGTCAACCTGTCTGTCTGAGAAATCAGTGGCATGATCCCAGACATATAGGCAGCAAACAGGGATCACAACTGATTGTCACACATTTATGAGAACAAACTTGTCACTCTAGCAACTCCTGAAATTATGAGAGTAGTAAGCCAAGTATGTCCTATCTGCACCCCCATGTTGTCAAGCTGTGACCAGAGTGTGTACAGTAACAGAGTGAGATGTATGTGCATAATACTAATGTGTAATCTGAAACTTTGTGTGGCAACATTCAGGTATTACTAACAAACATTGCTCCCACAGGTACGTCAGAAACGAACACTGTGCCAAGAAATAAAAATACATTGTACTGGTACTGTTTACTCTGGTATTGTATGGAACTGTGAGTGTTGCAGTTGCTCTGAATAATAAAGTATCACTGATTACTGTCACCCACACTGTGCTGCATAATATAACTGTGTAGGAAAGCCTGTATAAGAGTGTGGTAAGTCACTGAAGGTTGAAGAGGGCAATAGTCTAGATATGTCCCGGTTCACCTGCATGTGGTCAAGACATAGCCAGAGTCTGTGTAGAAAGAGATGGACAGCTATGTGCACAACATCAACCTGGAATCTGGGAGTATGTGTAGAAACAGTTAGTGTTAACAAACATTTCCTCCACAGGTATACCAGGTAAGAGGTGTATACTGCAGGTAAAACCAGTTCATGTATAAAGATGACAGCAGCCATATCACTGTCCAAACTAAGGCAATAGGGTAGTGTAGTAATACTTGTAAGGTACAGATAACAACACTGACTAGGAAAGTAATGTGAACTACAGGAATATAGTAGTTGTTAATTGATATCTTTCTTTCCCCCCACCATATCTCCAACAATAAACTAAATACCCACCTCTACTGGAATGTAATGTCTTCACTGTTCTGTTGGGACATATGTCCTATTGGTTGATAATTATTTAAATCTATTTCCATGCATGTGCTATGTTAAAATACTCCAACATTGGTGGCATGGTGCCATCAATGTACCTGCATGCTGTTATTACCACTGTGGTCCCCATATATGCATGTGTTCCATTTGCTATGCAACTCTACCATATCTGGTGTCTGGGTTAATGGGAATATCTATGCATGCTGTTATACCTAACCTTGGAATGTGTTGACTATTACTAACCCACATATGTTGATACACCATAAACACCATAGCAACGTATGGGAATGCGGGACCCAGCGGAACCAGCTGTCCCACCTCAGCTGGCCATGGCACCGGGCACCAGCACATCTGGGGCCCAACCCAGGACCTCCTCGTCCATTGGTCCTGCACCCCCTTTGGGTAGAACCACCTCAGGGGATGGGGCTCACCCATCACCAGGTCCAGGTCATGGTGCATAGAGAGCTCAATCAGCAGTTTGGAGATCTTCTATGCCAGCTTGAGGGCCTTGTGTCACAACTAGAGAATTGGCCTGGCTCTCTGACTCAGCCCCCAGCAAAGCCACCTTTGGGGCTGTAAAGGTGCAGTGGTTACTGCCCATGGGTGGGGATCTCAGTCCCACTGTTTCCACTAGGGGACTCATGGGCTTCTGATTTCCCAGCACTCCTCCGCATTAAGGTGTTTACCCCCTACATGTGTCATGTATCGCTCCTGTATGCGTCTTGTTTGTCTTGTATGTTAACCTACCCAACCTACCTCCCCAAATATACCTACTATCCCTTCCCAACATCCCACTTTCACCTAAAAAAAAAGTCAATCTGTTCCCCAATAAAAATATTGCCCCATACATAGCTATCCATTTCACACATGTGTCCACTGGACACATGTAATCTGGTCTAATTGGCATCACAACATATTAATGTTGTCCTCAAACCTCTCTAAGGGGTTTGAGTGTCCAAATCTACCTCCAAAGTCAGTGTATATGCACAGCTGCTACTGTAGAAGAAATGGGCAGCTATGGACGTTCCCTACACTCTCCTGCACATCCCTAGCTATTTTCCTACTGTCTTTCCCTATTTATGCCCCTTTTTCACCACTTTCCTATCAACTCTTTTTTCTTTTCTTTTAAAGAAATTAGCATGGGGGCAAGTGAGAGTAAGCACTTTAAGCAGCAGTAAGCAGGTTTAAGCCTGTTTGGGGTAAGCAATGCCTACTCAAGTTAAGCAATTTAGAAGCTAACTGAGTATAAGAAACTGAAACCAGAAGTTAGCAGTGCTTACCTCAGCGCAAACCCAAGCAAACCCTTTTACAACAGCATTAAAGTGCCTTAATCACTCTGTATCGAATGGCCCTTATTCTGCCCAGCAACAAAATAAACAGCCTCTGCAAGGCTCAAACTCAGGACACTGCATACCATAGACAAAAAGTGATTTACCACTAAGCCAAGACAGATATACACAACCCTGATATTTTTACAAACATATCATCCAGCCCAGTCATTGAACAGTACAGGAAATGTATTTAAACATGTAGATGTATGTGTGTGTGTGTGTGTGTGTGTGTGTGTGTGTGTGTGTGTGTGTGTGTGTGTGTGTACATAAATTAATATCTAAATAGATATATACATATCTATATATGTATATATATATATATATATATATATATATATATATATATATATATATATATAAATAAATACATATATATATATATATATATATATATATATATAAACATGCATATATATGCATATGTCTATTGATATATATGTCTACATCTATATGTATATATATATATATATATATATATATATATATATATATATATATATATATATATATATATATATATGTATATAAATATATATATATATATATATATATATATAAATATATATATATATATATATATATATATATATATAGGCAGATATATATCTATATAGATATATACACGCATACATCTGTAGATAAAAATGGGAAAACAACAAAAAAAATATGTCCACATGCACCGTTAATGGGGTCGAGAGGCCCCAAACAACATATGTCTTGTATGAATAGGTATTACCTCGCGCCCACAGCCAAACATGTCTGCCCTGCAATACACTACCAACTGTTGCAGATCCCATAACCAAGAACTGACATGGCATGGGCACAAGATGTTAATAGTACTCCATCCCACAAAAATTATGTCAGGCTGGTATCAGTAACATATCATGCAGTACAGACTGGCTCCAATAGGGAATGTACAATGTGGAAGCAATCAACATCCCTAGGATACATATACACAGACACATATATGCAGATACAGATACACACACACACACACACACATATATATACATATATATATATATATATATATATATATATATATATATATATATATATATACATACACACATGAATTGATGTCAGGAATGGCAGCATGACATACTCACAGCCCACTACATAACAAAGCCTGACAGTATGTCATATGTGCAAAGCCTGGTATGTAGGTGGAGGACAGAGGCTGAAACACAGGCCCATATGTGTAAAACTGTTGTTAATACTCTAAGCAAGTTGCTGGTGTTACAGGATAGTCTGCAACATACCCTTAGTCAGGAATATGAAGTTAAAAACAGAAACTGATGCAGCCGTGTACTGACAGCACTCGACATACACACTGCCAGTGATATATCTGACACAAGACCTGTGTAAATGTAGTGAGCTGCTTTGCATAGATTGGTCCATGCGTGGTGGACAGACAAAACATAATAGGCACACCTCTGGCCATCAAGAGGAGAGGCCCACAGTTGAGAGCTATGCAGACAGACTGCATTCCAAGTTAAACTAGTATGTACACACAAACCCTGTATCAGCAGTGCTATGTGATGCATACAACAACACTACTCACACTCTGTCTGTAGTTCTGGAACCTCCTACAAATATGTATCTGGCCTGAGTGTGCAGATTCACCTGTAAGAGGTATTGCTACCTGCTGTCTGTAACACTGATGCCCAGACACAGGAAGGATGTCCATCATACAGGAAAGCTAAAAGGACCACGCCCACATGATGTAAGGATTTATAGTAGCTGGTTGCCATGACAGTGGTAATTGGAAGTACTACACAGCATGCTGTATGCGGGTAGCAAGTGAAGAACACTGATTGGTGCAGAGGCCATCACCTGATCATGTGCATCACCTACAAAGTCCATGCTGCAATCTATGCAAAGCAGCTCATTACATTTACTGGAGAGAGACTGAGATTGCGAGAAAGAGAGAGAATGCATATTAAAAAAATACCAAACACCCTAGAAGAGTCTACAGTCTCAGAACAGATATGTGAAGTATATATGTATGTAATTGACCGTAGTACTTGGTCCATAATAATGAGCTAGATGATGTGGAATGCTTTATATGTGCCTTCAGGTGTTGTTGTTGTTGTTGTAATAATGTTCAGCTGAACAACTGCTAGATGATGTGGAATGCTTTATAGGTGCCTTCAGGTGTTGTTGTTGTTGTAATGATGTTCAGCTGAACAGCTGCTAAGGACAATAGAGTCCATCCCTGTGGGTAGTGGGCCATACCCCTCAACCGTGCAGAGTAGCACTGACTGATAAGATGTAAGCCATCATAGTGTGTGTTATGTAATGGGAAGTATGTATATTATGTGGCCAATAGCTGGTGGTGGAAGTAATGCCATTATGATAGACATGTGGTATCCACAGCCCACCACTTGCAGGATACTCAGGTTAATCTGTATTGTAGCATGCAGGAATGCTATAGGTGTGTAATAGGGTTACCTGCAATCTTGCCCTTCATATATCACCCTAATGTCAGGCTGTGTCCATATGTGGCACCTGTCTGTGTTGTAACAAGGCAGAACAGTGCAGCTGTGCAGGAAGGTGTTGTGAGACTGTGGACATGATGTCCGAATGTACCCCACATATGGGTATGCATATGTGTACATATGTCCACATATATAATATATTAAAAAAAAAATACATACATATATATATATATATATATATATATATATATATATATATATATATATACACATGTATGTCCACAAATATACAGATAAATATGAGCACATATATACATCACATATCTAGATATATATAGATATATACCTATATACACATGTCTACATATATACAAACACACACACAAATATATATGTATGTAAATACATGTCCCCTATATTACTACCATAGTGCTGCATGCTATGTGTGAGGAAACAGCACACATAGCAATACACATAGATATCTACAGCTGTCAATGTGTGCAACTTGGATGGGTATGTCACATGTGAACCCCTTGTTGGGACCACATTGCCTTTGTCTGTGAAGTATGGAATGGGAATATATTGGAAAGTATGACAGGTATAGTTGTGGAGGTGGTCAGGGTTGATAGGTATAGAGGACAGCCTACATGGGTGGTATGTGTCACATGTGGTGAGTAAACACCCTGGAAGGTGTGTGTGGTCTATGATGTGGACATGGGCCCCAATATGGACACAATGGGAACAGGCATCCCACCCACTGCTACTCATAATCGCAGTCCACATCCTGAAGGTGCCTGGCCTGGAGGCTGAGCAGGAGGAGCATGTTGGCCCTATGAATGTGCACTGGGTGCCTCAGTTTGATGTGTCACATCCCACATGTGTCTGTGGAGCCCATTATGGAACAGACCCTGCACCTGACCTCAGGGGACAGGAACATGCCTGTGTGTGCCCCCAGCTACTTACAACAGTAGTCCACGTCCTGAAGGTGCCTGGCCTGGAGGCCGAGCAGGAGCATGTTGGCCCTGTGAATGTGTACTTTGTGCCTCAGAGTGATTTAGCACATCCCACATGTGTCTGGGGAGCCCATTATGGAACAGACCCTAGACCTATCCTCAGGGGATTGGAGCATGTCAGTTTGTGCCCCTGGGGGGGACAACATCCCCTGGGTTGGTTCCACCTGATGGTATTGCTGGACCAGTACATGAGGAGGCCCCAGGGTGGGACACATACATGTGATGTGGCTGGGTAACATGAGCAGATGAGTTTGAAGAGGTGGTTCTGCTGGCCAATAGTACATATACATGCTATTGTGTCACTGTTATAAAACATATGTTGGTAGTAATAGTATTCACAATCCCAGAACATGTCCAACAGTATGCACAGATAACAGCAATAACACAGTATGTCAGATGTGCAGCACACACATAACAGGTGTACCGCAGGCATATATGGAATCATTGTGGCCCTAATAATGGCATGCAAGTGAATAGTCTGTAACAGGCCAGCAATGACAGTGTCCACACAGGGAACATGGCTACAAACACATTGCACAAAGCATGGTACAGTACAATATCTGTCCCACTGGTAGGTATGCTGTAGCCATTCCTATTGAGTTGTGTGTATGGTTTGTTGTCGCTGATATGGTGGGGGGGGTAACAGTGATGTGTATTAAGAACTGTGGTAACCTTGCTGCATGACCTGCTCACACCTGTGTCAATCATTATGTCTTTCAGGCACGATGTATCATGCAAGGCTGCCAGCCTACTCAGCAGCAGTAAATGACATCCTGCTGGATGGACTAATTCATCACTATGCAACCTTGTTTGACTGGGCTGCCCATGATCGGCAGTAGTGGACTACCCTGTGGAATGACCTAGTCCACAGGTTCAGTGATGTCAGACTGCAAAACTGCAGTTATGAGCAGATCCGGCATCATTGTTCTGACCTGCTTCGCAATGCCCATCGGTGTGCTGCTGCAGTCCAGGGGATCAATTTGACATGGGGGTACCATGCCATCCATCCCCCCTGACATGTGTGGAGGAGCTCCTGGCCAGCCTAGTGGCACCTGCCCCTCTGGCCACCCACCAACCGCCAGACACCTTTGTGAAGGTGGGTGCCACCCACACACTGGCCAAGGAGCATGTAGTTAAGGCCACAGGGCACATCCGTATACCACTGTTGCATATACATCTGCATCAGTACAGGTAGATCATGCATATTGGATATGTTATAGATATATTTTGTTGCTGCATAGTAGTGATAAACAGTTGTCCATATGTAGTAGTATTGTGGAAATGTACTGTTGATGTACTGTAATACTTCACCCAGCCTGTAGCACTGCCACAGTTGTGCCCACTGACTTTGCATCTCTCACCCTCTTATGTAGGTCCCTCCGGGATGACACCAAGGCAGCAGGCTGCAGCTGGTGAGTATGGTTTATTTAGATGCTTGCCAATACACTGGGCATGTAATGGTTATGGTATATGCCATGCACACATCTAACACACCTACCCAGAATGCATGCTGTACATGTGCACATATTGTTGCTGTGAAATGCATGGCATCACAGGGTTGACCATGATGGGGTATTGGAAGGGTATGTCAGACACCTGCATGATAACTAACATCCTGTCATTCTGGAATGTGTCCACAGGAAGTAACATAATGGTGAGAGACATGGCCTACAGTAGGGACATGTTTGGAACAACACCCATATACAGTGCAAGACCAGTGTATATACCTATAGGACAATGGCAACTACTGCAGAGATACACTATGGCATAAGGCATTACAGTGGTCCACATTATCAGCTGGGACTAGGCTGTAACATGTGGTGTTCAGTGTATGGGACACTGCAAAGTGACACACATGTGTAGGGCTTATTTGTCATGCATCTGCAAAAAGGCTGAAGGAGGAGAGGGGTGTCAGCATGACACACCAGTGCATCACAGCAGGGATCCTAAGGATGCTAAGAATAGCTGTATTTGCACATAGTCACGTTCAGGATCTGTGGCAGCCATAACCCTACCCCCACAGCAATAGTGATGGCAGTGGGTGAACACCAAGGGATGTGCACATAAGTAGACCTTGCAGTCATGCAGAATAGGGGGACATGTGTAGGGCAGACTGAACATACACTGGCAAATGCAGATGGCCCATGCTGGTATACCTCTGCCAGGAGCAGTGACTGCTGTAGTACACACAACAAGAGGTGCAACAAATCATCATGATAAGGGTGTGCACACATATACCCACATGATGTGTATGCATTGCAGTCAGCATCCGTACACCTAACACATTCCATAGACACTGCATGTGAAAGTTAAGGACATATGTCACATATCGGGCTCATGTACTGTTAAGATATGCAGTGATGTGGTCCCATGGCAGATTAAGGATGGGTGCGTCATATCAATACAGGTGTGTACACCCCCCCCATAGCCATGGTATGTTCTGATGGTTGTCAGTGTAAGATTATTGTATTAGTCATACATGGTCCACTGATGTTGAGAGCTGTGCATCAGACATCAGGCATTCACAAATGAAATCTGTCCACATATCATACCAGGTATGTGCTGCTGAAAAACATAGGGGCTGTGAGCATTAAAGCTGACATAACCAACACAGTAGTACGTATTCAGCAATGGGCTGTACACCTGTGAGGTGTGGTGCACAGTACATGGCAGGTTTCAGAGCAGTTGCACAGAAATACCATGTTCATGGATGCAGTGGTATCCAGGGGAAGGGGATTCACCTAGTGACACAGCACATGCATCACACACATGTATACTGTTGCTAGCATGAATTGACTATAGTTGCACTGCATGCTGTTGGATATCATATGTTATGCATGTTGACAGAGGGGTAATAGGAGGACTGCATGTACTATCATTGTGTAACCTCACCTGTATGTGTTTGTGTGCATCCTGGTGGGTAGTTAGTTTGTCTGTAGGGTCACTCTGGTGAAGTGGAGGGAGGTTGATGCATGTAGGATGCTTGTGTGCATGTGTGTGTGTGTTTATGTGGCTGGCCATGTATGCAAATGTGTGATTGTGGGGTGTTCATACAGCAGTACCTCTCTTTGGGATCATGCAGTACATGTACATCGACTGCCACATTACACACCAGGAATACTTGTCCTGTGTGTAATCACAGGACAGCTGATAGTATAATATGGTCTGTAGCATGGAACAGGCATCGAGAGGGAAGGTAGACACCAGGTACAACCTTAATATCGCATTCAGCAGAGAGGTCACCTACAACCCACATATGCAGCACTACAGATGCATTGAGAAAGTACTAGTCAACACCAGGGAGTGTATCCAAATATTACAGTTGTCACATGATAGGCTGAATGAGCAGCATATCTGGCATGTACTGAGCATTACATACACATGACACACCAGTGCATGATATTATGGACAGAACATAGTACCCACACATATAGAGGCCATGCTCATGATGTCCAGGCATACACAGGGTGAAACCCAAATGACAGCAGTGAGGCCATCTAAAACCACTACACACAGGTCAGGCAGGTAATGTAGAAACAGGTCTTGTGTTGTGACTGCTTGTGTCGGCATTTAGAGGACTGATATGTTAATAAGTGGTAGCAAGTGTGATGCAGGATGGGGTACCACATGGACATATATATATGGGACTGTCTGTAAAGTCATGGACAGGTAGGTATTACAGAGGTGTGTGTGTGTGTGTGTGTGTGTGTGTGTGTGTGTGTGTGTGTGTGTGTGTGTGTGTGTGTGTGTGTGTGTGTACTATTAGGCAATGCACAGATTTTATAGTGCGTTTATTGTTTCCCCCACAGGTGGCGAGGTGGGTCAGGGTTCCTCCTGCATGCAATCTGATGTTGGTGTCCATACAGATACCAGAGATGATGGTAGTATTGTTGAGGCACTGTTGGGGTTGTCACGGTCCACCACTGCACCATCATTTGATATCCCCCTTTTAGCCATCCCAACCCTGCACACAGTTTCAGTGCCTATACATACCCCATCACCAGTGGTGATAGCAGAGGTACAGCTGGCATTTGGTGGCAGTGCACAAGAAAGTGTGGTAACCATGTCTACTGTCTGGTCACAGCAGGTATAGCCAGATGTCCAGCAGGGCACCACATAGGCAGATGTCCAAGGGTTCTCGTGGTAGGGCTGGCTGATTGTGGTCTCTATAATGTTATCAATTTGTGTTGTAGGTGTACATGTGTCAACACAAGGATGTCCTGTGCATATGATGATACCTGTGCCACATCCCTGTCATCCATACCATCAATGCAGGGACAGGCTAATATGGTTCTGATGCACATGGTGATTGTACTACAGTGTAACACAGCACTGCAGTGTAACATGCTGTAAGGAGTGAAGTGTAGCCATCCAGCAATGATGCATTATAGCTGTTAGTAACACTGGTTAATTGCATTCCCTATAATGTTATCCATTTGTGTTGTTGGTGTACATGTGTCAGCACAAGGATGGTCTGCAGTCATATTCCACAATGAAGTATGGTACTGTGGTGACACCATGGCTGTGACATAGCTGGTGTACAGTTGAGCACATGTCACAGGTTACTAAAACGGTTATTGCCTGTGTCACATGGACAGGTGGCCTGCTAGGGCGTGTATACCCTGCAACCTAATGTAGACACATCTACATACATGCACACTGTTACTTGGCAACACTGGGACTAGACCCCTATCTAGCTATGTAATGATACTGAAGTGTGTGGCTTACATTGCACACACCGCACAGTATTTAGGGTGAGGTGTGTCCCAGGTTACATGTTACATGCAGAACATCCCCAGACATGTACAGTATGCTAATGGGGGATGTATTTGGTGTATGTGGACAATATGTAGTGTGACATACCTTCATATACACATTAACAGACACATAACAGGCAGACACACATCTGAGAGACCAGGGCCTATCGCTGCTAACTAACTTGACCATGTGCCCGATGTGTTACAGGTAGGCTGCACACAGGATATGCAAAACTGGCCTGGAGTGTGGTATCATTTACCTGTATGGTTGATGGTGACAGTGGTAAGCATAATGTGGTACATGGGACATATACCGGGTGTACCTTGGTGTAATGACAGTGTACACAGCACCCACATCCCCCAGTGGATATTGTACTCTCTGAAACCCATGATGACACTCTGCCATACCCACCATCACACATTTGCTGTGACTGCGATACAATCCATAGTATACCCCAACAGTGGTACGACAGGGATATGCATCTAATGCACATGCCACACGCATAGCAGGGTGTTGCCATGTCATGCTTCACCTATGGGCAGCAATAACACTATCTGTACTAAAGTGTGGCAATGGGTATTGTAATAGGAGTATGTGGCCTCGGAATGCTGTAACCTACAGATATACGGACATGCACACATACACACACATGTCAGAACACAATGGATATCGCATACCTATCAACCCATTTGTACAACACTGCTGTGCTGGTACTGAAAGGATCATGTATCTGGTATGGGGAGGAGCTTAACATGGTACATGTAATGTCCCATACAGCAGCAGACACAACTGACTATGGCAATGGGTGTTGCATTGGTTGTGAAGGCCGTCATGGACTTTCCAAGTACAGGTGTGCTAACACACAGACACTGCTATACTCAGTCATGGGCATGTACACATGGGTCAGTACAGGGGTGCTTCGCTGCAGGTGGTCATAGCTGTGTACCTAGATATTGTCCAAGGAGAGATGGGTTGTGTAGGGGTTGTGTGTACAGTGGTATCCTGCCACCTGCCAGGTGGCAGCAGGCAATCTATCGACAGACACTACTGTGGTGACCCTCATGGTGAGAATGACATGCATCAGCCAATCCTCCAGGTGCCTCCTACACATGGCCACTGAGGTGATCAAGTTGACATGTATGCAACCTGCATTACAACACATGGTTAGTGTCTGTGATGGAGACCTGTACCCAAGCATGTTCTGTTGTCTGTGGTAGTGTAATGGTGGTACCCATGGCATGTAATGCATACAGGGTGACATCTCCTATATGTGCCAGTTCTTACACAGCTGGCCAGACAAGTCAGTGTCAATCAAGCTTAGGTTGCCAGTACATATCCCAGCTGGACACCTGCAATCTGCACATTTGTACAAGGACTGACAGTCATCAGCTTGGCAAACAGCTATGCTGTAGGATGAATGTGTTGACAGATAGACATTTGACAACAATATGTATGCCATAACTACATGTCAGAAGCCCTCACTAACATGTGCTGTACAGACAGCAGTCTACAGTTACATCCCACATGTTGGATCATTACCCAGTAAGGGGTATATACTGTGACACAGCTCACACACCAGGGATACAACAGAGAGGCCTCAGAGTCCAGCTATGCCTGCAGGTGTGCCTGTTGTCAGTACTATATTTAGCACTCTGCTCTTGCCTGGTAAGCACTGTCAACACTAATACAGCCATGATACACTACATGCCAGTGTGACAGCACGTACCCTGGGCTACTACCCCATGTATGCAACACATTCACATGGATAACAGTGATGTACAGGCCTCATATATGTTTGTGTCCTACACATGGCACTCACACCCCTTGCTACTGTAATGACAGCACATAGGAAAATGTGTTGTACATGGCATTACATACACTTACTACAGATGTCATTATCCTGCTATGTTATCAGGCTGGGTGGCGTGAACTGGTTACCAGGGCTAAGCAATGCTTAGCTGGTATCAACATTGCTGCAACAAAATGAACAGCCCTTGAAATCAGGACCCTGTACACTAAAGTCACAACACTTAACCACTATGCCATGACCACTGTGAAGACAGCTGTTGTTTTACCAATATAGCTGTCAATATACATATTGAGTAGTATTGAACAATTGCCTTTACTTCCACAATTGTGTAGTACTTGTTATTAATATGACTGTTGCTCCACATATAATGTTTTATCATAATGTACACGTAGCAGATACATAAGGTGAGATACATCTGGGAGGGTATACACAACCGTGAGGTTTACACATGACAGGAATTTGGATATATACATATAACAGGTCGATATATGTCTACATGTACATACACATGTATACTCATACATATGTCTGTATACACATCTGTATAGTGCAACATATATATGGCCATGTGTACATCTCTTCATATGTACATACACACACACACATATACATATACATATATATATATATATATATATATATATATATATATATATATATATATATATATATATGTATATATGTATATATATATATATATATATATATATATATATATATATATATATATATATATAGATATATATGTATGCACATCCTAATGTGTACAGATATGCCTATTTATGAGGGTATATATGTAGATATCTATAACTATATGTGGATACATATCTATTCTGATATACCTATTACTGTCAATATATATGTAGATATCCATACGGATATGTGCATATGTATCTCTATCTGTATATGTGTAGACATATATTGCTCTGCATATGTATATATCCAAGTATTTTTATATATGTATATATATATATATATATATATATATATATATAGATATATATATATATATATATATATATATATATATATATATATATATATATATATATATATATATATATATGTGTATATGTATATATATCTATATAGATATATGGATAATTATATAGACATATATGTTCACCATATGTCATGAACATGGAGTGGAGCCCTACCTTAGCCCCATTAGTGCCAACCTCTTAGAGCAAGGGGATGTCAGGTATGTATTGCACGTATATTTGTAGACTATTGCTACTGTAACAGGGATTGTCTTCACAGACATGGTGTGTGTGGGAGGCCACATCTGCTTTTAATATGTGTACCATTGGCTACTGACAGACATGCTAAGGACATTATAGTACAGTACCACTGCTAGCACAGTAATGCTCCTGTGGACTACAGCAGAGACATGGCCAATATATGAGGACAGTCTGACACACTCTGGTCAGTCCAGAGGTATACACAGAACCCCTTAGTGCAAGACAATGGACCAATTCTAACAATGTTGATGTTAACAGCCATGTAGATGGGTATATCACATTAATACTGGTATACATTTGCCCCCATAGGTTATGCATTCACACACCCCTGTCTGTCCTGACACATAATAACCATTGGTACAGAGGTGCCATAGCCACATACTACCCACTAGTTAGTGACAAACATCTGTACAGCATACCACTGCCTTGTCTGACATACATGACTATTATGGTGGCCAGGCAGCTATACATGTGGCAAGTATCTGACATGACATCTCACTGGGTAAGTACAATAAGCTGCTAGACATGTAACAAAGCAGTGTGCAGGCAACATGCAGACTGCCTCAACATTGGCCACCATTCCTATGGGGGAATACACATGTACCTGCATATATAGCAGTCTCTACAGGCATGTCATGGCACAGAGTAACAGACACCTGTGTGAAAGTGCATAACCACAACCAATGTGAACACAGCCATAGCCACATATGGTAAGCTAGCATAATATTACAGTATATGGACTACCTGATCAACACAATCCTCATATGTGCCACTCACACACTAACCCTAAATATACTGGCCCACTACACAGTGTGGTCCGATGCCTGTTTGTGGTATGGGACATGTGTGTGTTTGGCCCACAAACAGGTAAGCCAATAGAGTAACGTACAGTGGAGCAGCATGTAACATCAGATAAAATAGGACCAAGAACTATGACATCTACCACAGTCTGTACACAGGCCAAGGTACATATTCACAATACACACACTGTTGACAATCACCATAAGTACACAAGCCTCAGTACTGTACACACAACCACAGAATGCCCAGGTTATGTCCGCAAATATAACCCCTACTATACATAACGTGTTGCAGTCTGATATCTCACTGGCTTGTTATCAGGTATGATGTCAATAAATGTGGTGTACAGAACATATGCACCTCAACTCTTACTGCATGACATATGTACAAAGGTAGATAGATTTGTGGCTGGAGGCACAAACACGGGGCCGATATTGACATGTTGCTGTGATATCCTCACACATTTACTGTTGTAACAGGGTTTGTTGCAACATATGTCCTGTGAGGGATATGTACTCTCACGGCTGTCAACATTTACTGACTGCAATCCTCACACTACCTTCTGCAGTTCACAGATAGGTGCTCTGTGGGTAACACAAGAAACAAAAGGCACCACACACTGCCCAGTCTGTCGATGATCCTACAGATGGGAGTTTCCTCATAAACATAGCACTGACATGACAGGTATTAAAACATGTAGGACAGCCATATCCACTCACATGCTGTTAAACCAACATTACTCCAAATGCAGTATAGCAGCACTTACAGTCTGTAGTCAACTAAGGCACATCCCCCTACTATGTGTTGGCCTGTTGCCATAGTGTATGTTGTTACAGATAAATCCCCAATCCATCTGTGATGCTGTTTGCCAAACAACAGATCTACTTCCTGCTCACAGTGAATGAAAAGGCCCAACACCAACATGATGTTCCTAGATATTGGAATGTGTTTCCATGCAATTGGCTATGGGAATGTTACCACAGCTGTTTCACATGCAATCAGCTAGAGGAGGGCTGCAATTCATGCAAAGGCCATCAGCTGATCATGAGCATCACTTACAATACACATGCTGCTGCCTAAGCAAAGCAGGTATAAGTCTCCACATCCACCAGAGAGGGAGTGAGTGAGGCAGACAGAGGCAAAGATAAGTCAGGGAGGGGTGGGAGAGTAAAACATAAGCATGTTTGTGTCATACACCCACCAGTACAGGGTATCAAACCCCTGACTGACTATGTATTGCTATCATGTCTATGCAGTTATTGGATGCACCACATAGGTTACATATTGAGGAGCCCTCCAAATGTATATGTGATGGTAAGTGACATCTGCAACAGTGATATTGTAGCTATACAGTAGGTGTACTATGCATGCCTGTCCGCATGAACAGATGTCAGTGTCAACACAGCCACACTCTCTCAGGGACCCACACACATTGACACACTTGGCAAGGTCAGGAATACAGCTCATCACTAGTTAGATTGACACAACACAGTACTCTGCAGGTATCACATGCACCACAGGGGTTATATGGAGGTTATATGGGCAAAGGATATGTGGAGGTGCCTGACATCAGGCAGCATTATTCAGTAGGCCAATGGGGGTTGTAGTGAGTGTGAATATGGTCATAGGCATCATACACCACACATACAGACATAGGGTGCCATTACTGACATGCATGGGGTACATTGCTTCACGGTTGTGTAGTAGTTGACTGTGCCCGATGGCTATACAAGGTTAGGTGATGGGTATACCTTGGCATCAGGCCACATGTGAATGGTCTACAGTGTTTATCAGGGGTGTAGTGTCTGGGTTTGCCCACACTGGTGGATATTGTATTCATCATCCATTTACCTGGGTAACTATTGTGTGTGGCCATTGCTGTGTATTGCTTGCCATGTATGCCTTCCATAGTCCATGACATGGACAGTGTCTGGGATGTGCACACGTCCCACATGCATGTACACTGACACGTGGAACTGTACCTGGGGTGTCTGGCCTATGTTGTGTACAGAGATTGTTATCATCAGATGTGCCAGTCTTGGCCTCATGTGGCAGGAACTGTTAATGGAGAGCAGGTTGACCCTGCACCTACATTGATAGCACAATACAGGTATTCCCTGGTGTCAGTGGCATCTGTCCATACAGGGCATGTGTTTCAGGCATGGTATGTCCTTTGTGGGTCACATTTGCTGGCACTACAGGTGTTGCAGATGTCCAGTGGGGAACATAGGGAAGGTGTACTGTCTGCATGTATGTGCCTATTGGACTGATGGACAGGGTGCCATGCCCTCTCTAGACCCTGCAATCACACCATGGTTACTATCAGTGGATAATATGCAGAGTACTACCAACATAGCAGCTGTTGCCAAGCAAGTGTGTGTGTATGAGACATGGGTTGAGAGTGTTCTCTGAGTAATACAAGGGTTGCTAACTTTGTTTGCCTGGCCTTAATGTCTCATGTAGGGGTATGGATTGGCACCCCAGCTTCTCGGCTATTTCACATCTGTTATCCCTGTACAGTGGACATTGTGACATATACTAGGGACACCATATAAGACATTTGCAAAACCCGCTCCACATTGAGTCTAGTTGTTACACACTCACAGCCACCTCCATGGATACAAATGACAAACACACACACACACACACACACACACACACACACACACACACACACACACACACACACACACCTGCCATGTCTGGGATTAGAACTCCTACATAACTAGTTTATTACACTATAGCACTAATTAGTTATAGGAGGCACCACAGAGATTACTGGAGTATTTGTTCCCCAAAGATGTATTTCACAGTGAATGACATCAGCAGGATTGCCAAAGTAAGGCATATGAATTGTAGTGGGTGTGACTAGCCTAAAAAGCATTGCTTCCTACACAGCCATAGAAACACAAGCAACAACATCCACAACTGCCATGGGTGGGAATAGAACCCCTACCAGAGTTCTATATCACACTACAGCATTATGGTGTTATAGGATGCGCCATGGAGATTACTGGAGTAGTCCTTCTCCAAAGGTGTATTTCACATTGAATGACATCAGCAGCATTGCCAAAGCAGGGCATTTGAATTGTAGTGTGTGACTAGCCTAAAAAAGCTTTGCTCTCAACACAGACACAGAAACACACATGACAACATCCACAACTGCAATGTGTGGGACTAAAACCCCTACCAAAGTTCTATATCACACCCCAGCATTAAACTGCTATATGACGTGCCATGGAGATAGATTACTGGAGTACTCCTTCTCCAAAGGTGTATTTCACAGTGAATGACATCAGCAGCATTGCCAAAGTAGGGCATTTGAATTGTAGTGAGTGTGACTAGCCTAAAAAGCATTGCTCTCTATACAGACATAGAAACACACAAAAACATCCACAGCTGCCATGTGTGGGAATATAACTGCTACCAGTGTTCTATAGCACACTACAACATTATGCTGTTGTAGGACACACCACGGGGATGACTGCAGTACTCCTTCCCCAAAGGTGCATTTCACAGTGAATGACATCAACAGCCTTGCCAAAGTAGGGCATTTGAATTGCAGTGAGTGTGACTAGCCTAAATGGCATTGCTCTCTACACACAAACTTGCCATGTCTGGGATTAGAACTCCTACCTAACTAGCTTATCACATGACAGCAGTACACAGTTATGGGGCACACCACAGAGATTACTGGGCTACACCTTTCTCAAAGGTGTATTTCACAGAGAATGACATGAGCAGCCTTGCCAAAGTAGGGCCTTTGAATTGTAGTGAGTGTGACTAGCTTTTTGCCCCACGAAGATTACTGGGCTATACCTTTCCCAAAGGTGTATTTCACAGTGAATGACATCAGCAGCCTTGCCAAAGTAGGGCAGTTGAATTGTAGTGAGTGTGACTAGCCTAAAAATCATTGCTTTCTACACAGACAGAGAGACACACACACACTTGCCATGTCTGGGATTAGAACACCTACCTAACTAGTTTATCACACTACTGCAGCACACAGTTATGGGCACACCACTGAGATTACTGGGCTGCACCATTCCCAAAGGTGTATTTCACAGTGAATGACATCAACAGCCTTGCCAAAGTAGGGCATTTGATTTGTAGGGAGTGTGACTAGCCTAAAAAGCATTGCTGTCTACACAGAGACACACACACATGCACTTGCCATGTCTGGGATTTAAACTCCTACCTAACGAGTTTATCACACTACAGCAGTACACAGTTATAGGACATGCCATGGAGATTATGAGGCTACACCATTCCCAAAGGTGTATTTCAAAGTGGATGACCTCAACAGGCTTGTCATAGTAGGGCTATGGGGAGGGCAGTGTGTGTGCATGGGCAATAACTCATTCATCTAGAGGTTGACACACCACATGCGGGCACACACAGGGTTATATTCCACAGGAATGTGTATTTAGCTGCCAGATGACTACTTCCTTGTACAGTCACGTTGCACTTGCACCACATAGTCTGTAATGCTGATGGATACCGGTGGCTAATGTCTACAGCAAGTGACATTTACACCTCATGTGGTTGTAGCCATTTGACTGCATGCTGGGTGGGACAGGCCTCATAATGGATGGCTCCTTGTCACAGCCACTCTCTTCCACATATCCAAGTGCATCTGCTTTTGGCTTATTATAGTGTGTTGTCCTTGGATATATGTCTGTATTCCTATCCACTGTGTGTGCAAAGCTTGACTGGTGCATACTGAGAAGTGTATGCACTAACATCTGCAACTGCCAGTGCCTCCACCGACCCTGGAAATTACCGTCCCATTAGCTTGACAAGCCTTATCTGCAAAGCCATGGAGAGGATCATAATGGATCTCATAAAGGAACTTGCAGACTTTGGATCCAACCCAGTTTGGCTTTGTCAAAGGCGGATCATGCCTTTTAAACTTGGTTGACTTTTTCGAAACAGTCACCAAGGCCATTTTTGATACAATACCTCACTGGTATCATTGAAAAACTCATCAACTTAAATGTAAACCCATACATTACAAGATGGGTTGCAAACTGGCTGAGTGACAGAACCCACAGGGTCAGAGTTGCTGGCGCCATGTCAGACTCAAAGCCTGTCACAAGTGGTGTCCCACAGGTCAGTCCTGGGCCCACTCTTGTTCATCTACTTTTCTGAAGTACAAGCAAACACAGGAGGGTTATAGTTTGCAGATGACTGCAAACTGGGCCAGAGTTGAAAACATATCCAACACAGATATCCTTCAGAAGAGTCTCACAGAAACGGATAACTGGTGCCAGAGCCATGGCCTAAAGTTAAATGCCAAGAAATGCATAGCCATACGAAAAATAAGGTTAAGCTACCATATAAGTGGCAATCCCTGAACACAGAAGAAGTTATTAGGACCTGGGAAGGTTGACAGTAGCCTTTCATCGACACTCATATTGCTAAAGTAGTTAGGAAGACCTTCTACATTGCCCACCTTATCATGAAGGGATTCACATCTAGATCAAGGGAAGTCATAGTCTCCCTATACTCATTAATCATCAGACCAATGATCGAGTACAATGCCCCATTCGGAATGTATCTGACCCGACACTTGCAGCAGCTAGAGAGGCCACAAAAGTTCCTCACTTAAAAAGGGTCTCAAAAATCTGTCTTATGCTGCCTGACTGAAAGAACTCCAGTTATATTCAATTGCTTACCGCTTGCTCAGAGGTGACCTATGCCTGACATACAAGGCCATGTCAAACCCAGATTTGATGAACATGGGGATAGATTCATCACCCAAAGACTCCTTATGCGTGTCACTGCTCAACAGAGGCACAGCAAAATAATGGGCGCTAGGCTTATAAATGCCCTCGGGCAGATAGCCTAGTATGAACCTATGAACCTATGAACCTATGTATGGTCCATTGTTTTGCAGACATGGGCTTCATTTGTTTAAGTTTGTGAGCATGCTCAGTATGACCTTTCAGTATGCTGTTGTCTGACATTTCCTTCATTTCTCTAAGTGTGTGACCATGCCCAGTATGCCCTTCCGTATTGAATGTGTGAATCGATTCCAGGTAGTTTGTACTCCAGTGCAGACCTTTGTGTTGTACACCTACAGGTAGCAAACTGTTTCTGGGTATTCAACAATCATTTGGCAATATGGGGACAAACTATGCAGGGGATAGTGTGTACTGTAGGTGATTGTGTATGTGCTGCTTCAGCTGCATAGTACTGATGTTAGCAGAGATATTCAGACATGTGTACTGTTATACACTGTGATGTTTTCTGTCCTCATGTACTGTCAGGTGGACATTCTTGCTCACAGTGATGTCTTAGACACTTGCTGCTGGGTCTGTGTATGAGGATCCCATACTTGTACATCCATCGACATGACAATATGGCCTTATCTTGGTGTACAGATTTGCACAGGTTACCCAGAGGCAGGGGCCATGAGTCAGGACATTACTCCTATTGTGGTGTACAGGCAGGTATGTAGCCACTCATTTATATGTTTGCAGCCAGGGATAGTGTGTGCACACAGCTTTGTGTCAGACCTTGCTCATTCCATGCTGCCCATGCACCCACCCCCCTCTGTAATTCTATCCTCTTCCATACATTATGCATACATTCTCTGATACTTTCCCTAAGGTTATCATCTCATCACAGCTGTGTGTTAGTGGGACATGGACATGTTACTGTGGTTTGTCCACATGGCCTTGCATATGGCTTATGTGGAGTGTGTTTTGTTGTTATTTGGGTGTCCATGACATAACATGCATTGGCAGTACGTGTGACACAACAGACCTTTGACAGAGGCCTGTGGGCCATTAGGTGTTGCTGTGGGCAAGATTTGGCAGGCCATTGCATTCTGTCAGTCCTACAGTCTCAGTCCACCATACAGTATATTCCCCTGGGGTGACAGGGTAGGTGTGATAGGTGTTCATGCCAATACCGTCTATCAGTCTTGATCAGGTAGTGTGGATACTGGCAGGGTGCTAACTATGGCTAGGGACACACCTGCATGGAACACCTGCACTGCATGCTGCATTCTTTCACTATTGCCATATATGGGTGGGGTCATATTGTACCTATTCCTCACAGCAGGGATATGACCAGAGAAGTACCTGTGGATGGTGTTTGCGTGAGCTAGGTGCATGTGTGCTATGGACACTACTTGCATCTGACACACAGATATGCATGGAGCATTCCAGTTATGCTGGCATGTGCAGGTACATCAGCTGTTTCCCAATACATCAGTCCTACCTCCTTTGTGATCTGCAAGTGTTCAGGCAGAAAACACCAGTATCCCCTACTACAGAACCAGATAATGTGATGCATACCTGTATGTACAATTCCAAGGGTGTCTCCATTTCACAGTGACACAATATATACTGTATGTATATATCTAGCCCAACAGCCATGTCATGTCAGTCTTTCAGATGGTGACACATATTACCATGACCTTTGGAAACACAGGGTTGTCATACCCAACTGATATCCATGACCTTTGAAAACACAGGGTTGTCATATCCAGCTGATATCCATGACCTTTGGAAAGTCATACCATTTTTGTATTTTTTAACCAGTTGGTTCACAGTTAGAAGTTTAAGGTATCACACAGTTAGAAGTCTAGCATTGTTAGATTTTTCTTTTTGTGTTTTTAACCAGTTGGTTATCTGTGTGACCTTTTTACTCTTTCTTTTAGTTTGTTAGTTGGGATATTTTGTAGACACCCTAATTTTTATGGATATCAGCTGGGTATTACAACCCTGTTTCCAAAGGTCAAACATTCCTCTTATGCTGTGCTGATGATGTCATAAGAAGGCAGAAACATACATATCCACAACTAGAGGGGTTTGGCTTTAATGGCCTGACATTTTCCATAAATAGACTTAAAAATGAAAGTAAAATTAAAAGTCATGGACAAACAGAATTTCCATTTAACTGAAACACCTGATATCCTTAAGGTGCAATTTGCATATATCCCATGAGGCCTCTGATGCAAGAGGTTTAAGGTATCATCCAGTCAGAAGTCTAGCATTGCTAGATTTTTCTTTTGTGTTTTTTAACCAGTTGGTTATCTGTGTGACCTTTTTACTCTTTGTTTTAGTTTGTTAGTTGGGATATTTTGTAGGCACCCTAATGTTGATGGATATCAGCTGGGTATGGCAACCCTGTGTTTCAAAATGTCAAACATTCCTCTTATGTTGTGCTGATGATGTCATAAGAAGGCAGAAACATGCATATATACAGCTAGAGGGGTTTGGCTTTAATGGCTTGAAATTGCCCATAAATAGACTTAAAAATTAAAGTAAAAGACAATGTCATGGACAGAGATTTGCATATCCCATGTGGTCTCTGATGCAAAATGGAGTAAAGTGACAGCAATAGTGTTTCACACTTCACAACAGTTCTACTTGTGGTTGTTTTGGAGGTTTGCAGCACCTGACATTAAACACAAGTGGTTGCATTTTTCTTCAGTTAATTTCTCCACTGGTAACATGTGGACTGAGCAGTGGGAATATTCAGAAGTCTGCCCTCTGATTGAAGTTCGGTCACAGCTGCTGGCTGTTTGCCCAGAGAGAATTAGCATGTTAATATGAAAATATATAAGTTTATCATTTGTATCTGCACATTTTCTCCATCAACTTTAGCTAAGGAACTTAGTTTATATCTGTAACAGTTGATGGAGTTCAAAGGTTACTAGACTCTGAACATCTCAAGTTCAATTTTGTGGGGTGACAAATTTATTCTCCTGACTGCAGTTCTAGGTTTCTTCATACACTGTGAGCAAAATAGCTCATACTGAAAAAATTGTGATTACCACTGTGACTCATCTTCTAAGGATCACCATAAAATATCAGAAGAAGCTGTCAGTTCTCTTTGGAGTACAGAGAGTTTTTGACAGAAGCAACATCAGAAGATTCATTTACTTTTTAAAGTATTTTCAGTATATGTTTCACTGCTACAGGAAGTCCGTCTGGCATCAAATACAATTAATTGTGTTCACTCTTCATGCAACTCTGATAAATACAGAGGTGCTGCTATGTTACTGCAGAATACTTTTCCAAGTCATTGATGTTTATAGAGACAGAATGCTAAAACTGCTCAAACTCAAGGAGGGTATTATTTTATACTGGTTTTAGTTTCAATAATTTATCTAAGTGTATTTCATATTTAAAAACTGGTATACAGTTTCCTCAAAAATAAGTTAATACTCTTTGTTGGAGAGTTCAGATTTATCATAGGTCAAATTTTACAAGGCATGAAGACAACAGCAGCAGGTACAAATGAAGTATTTTGGAATAGTTTTTGGTACAAATTGATCTGATGCATATTTAGAGATATAGGTTTTTCTTTTTCTTTGATACAGATGGCTTAGTTATTGCCTGTCATTCCAGCTTACTGTATTATCACATTTTAGTCTGTCTGTCTCTTTTGTGTGGTCCTTCTATTTATGGTATGTATAGGAAAGTAGTCGTGTAAGATGAACATACCATAATGCTAGCTGTTTGAATCATCACTGCTGCAGTAGCCCAAGCTGTATAGGTTATCTCCTGCCAAGGATATAACAGCTGACCAGCTTCCAAAGCTACAGGGCACCTTCCATGCACCCAAACTGTCAAGGAGCTCGAGTTGAGATGACTAAAAGACAAGTTTGTGTGCAAAGCCCTTCAAAACTTTCCTGCCAACAGAGAGAAGAAAGTTGATCCCTAAAAGTATAAGACTAGGAATAAAATAAATAAATAAATAAATAAATGTCCACACCATGGCATAAAAGCATAGCAAAAAACAAATGGATTGATGGCCTACTGCAACAGTGACCATTTGTACATCTACTGTTATGTTAAGTTCAGCTTACAGAACTGTTCTATGTTCTTCATATTGATCAATGCTGCAGTAACGATTGCTATACGGGTAGATTACCACAGGTAACTGTATTTGGGAGGTGGAAGGAGAAGGGTCCAGGAGCCCTTGGAGAATAGTCCTAGCAAAGCATGATATACACCTACAGAAGGAATACAGCTTATAGTGCTTTGCAACAGTATGTACAGAAGACCAAGTAGCATCTTCTAGAATACTTCTAAAAATCCAACCCTTTCCAAAAAGCTATAGTAGAAGCCAAGGCCCTTGTAGAGTGGGCCTTGACCCTGCCTGGAATAGGTTTGTTTTGGTAAGTATAACAAAAGGTAATAGCCTTGGGCAACCACTGGGAAACAGACTGTTTTGATACCGGTTGTCCCTTCTTATCTTCACAAGAAATTAACAATTGATCCGATCATCTACAAGATTTATTTCTGTCACGCTAGTACCTGAGTTGTCTGTGGACATCCAAGGTATGGAGTATCCTTTCACCCTCATAGTTTGATTTAAAGTAAATTTGGATACCACTTTAAGCATAAAAGGAGGATTAGTTCTCAAAGAATGCCTGTCCTTGTGGAAAATGAGGTAGGGTTGCTTGCAACTCAGATACCCTTCTTGCAGAGGTCAGAGCAATCAATAAAACTGTTTTCCATTTTAAGAACCTTTAGCAAGCCAGATTGGTTGCTTCAAATAGAGGAAGTGTTAGTTTCTGTAACACAAAGTTAAGATCCCAAGGAGGGGCCACCGATTTACTTAAATATCTTGTATGCAAACACCTTTAAGAGCATTTTTACATGCAACTGCCATGAAAGAGGAGGATCTATGGGCAGACATGCTGACATAGCTGATAAATGAACCCTGACAGAGGAATAAGAAAGGCCATAGAAAACAACTAGCCCTGTATGGGTGCTGCTTGTGTTGTTTGCACCAAATGGAAAACCTTTTCCATTTGCTACTATATGATTTTCTAATAGTAGGCTTTCTTGTCTCCACTAGTACCTGATGCATGTCCTCAGAAAGTAGGTGCCTAAAAGGAATTAAATCTCTGTCATCTAGGGTGTAAATTGAAGATGATTAATTTTAGGTATATCAAACACCCCTGTACTTGTGTAAGTCGATCCATTCTATGAAGAATCTTGTGGTAATTGCCTCTGGTCATTTCCAAAAGAAGGGAGAACCATGATTCCCTGGGCCAGAAGGAAGTCACCACAATACTCTTATGGAATTCCTTCTGAATAACAAGAAGTACCCTGGATAGTTGTAGAAAGAGTGCAAAGGCACACAAGAACATTCCTGTAGAAGAAAAGAAAAGGCATATGTCTTCCAGGCCTTCTTGCATGGACTTCTGGAAAATAATTTTGCCAGTTTATTGTTCAGAGAAGAGGCAAGGAGATCTACTTGAAGAACTTCCTACAGATGCATCAAATCTTGGAGTACTCCCGGATCTATTATCCATTAGTGAGGATCTGCTTGGGTCCCACTCAGTTAGCCTGTCACATAATTTTACTCTGATGGAATGTAGGATACCTGTAGAGTGAGAATGTGCTGTGATGCTATATCCCAAGCTAACATGGCTAGTCTGTATAAGGGGAACGACCTGGTTCCTCCTTGCTTGTTGATGCACCACATCACTGCGATATTGTCTGTAACTACTAGAAGAGGTCACAAAACCAAAGATGGTTAAGAGCATTGATTATCTTAATCAGGGCAAGCATTTCCTTGATATTTATGTGCTTGAACCTATCCTTAGTGTCTCACACCTCCTGCACTTTTATTTCTTCTGAAACTGATCCCCAAGCAAAGTCTGAAAAATTGGTGGTCTTGACTGGTTTGCAACATGGAGGGAGAAGGAGACACCTTGATTTAAGGATATCTGCTGTCTCCACCAAGATATTTCCCTTCTAGTAAACCCCAGTGCTGGGATCTGAAAAGATAAAGGGTGTTGATTCTGGGGCCAGTGACATTTCAGACACGATTGTAACTTTCTCATCTGCAGACCTGCCAGGGGTTATCATGAGAATCATAGATGCCATGAGACCCAAAATCTTGAGGTATTCCCTGGCAGCGACCGAAGTCTGAGTGGAAAACCTAAGAAACAGTTCAAAATAAAGATCTGTTTTTCCTGTTCAATGAAAGCTTTTTGAGCTGAGGTGTCTAATTTAAATCCAATAAACACAATCTTGTATGAAGGGGGCAATATAGACTTTTGAATGTTCTCTTGGGATCTCAACTTGTGTAATAGATCTCTCATCCATGACAGTAATTTCTAACATTTTGAAAAAAGACTCTGCAAAGATTAGCAAGTCATCTAAATACAGAAAAATGTGGATAACCTGTAGCCTATAGTGAGCTATAACTGGAACTAGACATTTTGTGAACATTCTTGATGCAGTGAATAGCCCAAAGGGTAAGGAAGAGAAGTGGTAATATGATTAAGACACAGACAACCTTAAGACTTGTCTGAAGTCTAGATGAATAGGAATGTGGTGACAAGCATCTTTTAAGTCTAGTGTTACTAGGAAACTTGAAAGAGGAAGAAGAGGCAACAGGTTGCAAAGTGACATCATTTTGAATGTTGACATTATGAACAAAAGGTTTAGGAAGGAAAGATCCAGAACTGGTCTCCAAGAGTTTTCTGTCATTGGCACTAGGAACATCCTTGAATAAAATGTCTTCCCCACCTGGGAATGAGAAACTGGTTTTACCACACTTTGGGAAAGCATGTGATGAAGACCGGGTAGAAACATAAAAGTCTAATCTGGAGGATGAGGAACGACCTCCTTGGAAACGAGGAATTTCCTTCCACTGCCATCTGTGACCTTGATGAATGATTTTCAGAACCCATTTGTCTGAAACAATCTGGTGCCAAAGAGAAAAATGGAGATTCAGAATTTCTGGAAAAGAACGAGGGCCCAGGTAGGAGGGGGTCACCAGGTCTGTTGAACAGTCATTCAGACTTTTGGAGTGTCCTTGGCTTAGGGAGGTTTGAGACTTTTTTTGGAACTTCCTTTCCACTTCTTAGATTTCTGTTTAACTGAATTCTGTTGAGACAGTTTATTCTGTTGAAACTGGATGAGGACAAAGAAAATCCTTTTGTCAATTTGGAAAAGGAGAGCTGAAAATTCTTAGAGATTCACAAAATCAGCTTGTCCCTTTCATTGCACTTTTTAATTGCCTCTGAGGGGGCCAAACATTAAAACTCTATCTAAGGGAAATTTTCAAATCTAATTTTTAACATCATCTGGAAGATTCTGAGAATGCAGCCAAGCAAACTTCCTTAAAACCATACCAGTGACCATAACCCTAGAAGAAATATCAACAGAGTCATGCTCACACTATTAACAATGAGTAGAGACCTGTGCAATAGAAGAAACTAAGTTATTAAAGATGATTTTTCTTCACAAGAAGAAACAGTAGACCAAACATTCCTCATACGTTCACAATATATCAGAATAAACTTTAACATATGAGCCTGACAAATTAAAATTCTGAAATTCAAAGTTGGATAAGTATACACTTTTTCCCATACCGATCAGTAGTTTTCCCATCCTTATAAGAAAGGTAGAATTGGATTTAAGAAAGTGTTTAGCAGCAGAGTAGTCAACTAAGGCTATAGCTGCTGGGTCAGGTTTGGGAATAGTGTATACAAATTTAAAAGACTGAAGGACTTAAAACATCGTATATGCCTTTTTAGGGGCAAGTGACTGACATTCAGGAAAAATTGCAAGCAGTAAGACACATCCTTAGAAGCAAGCAAGACTGGACAGGAGGAGCAGGTGTAGGTTCTGGAAAATCCTTCTATAACAACTCGTAGCATTTTTTGAGAGACTGAAAAACCTCAGTGTTCTCCCACTGAAAGCATTGGGCATTCTAGCAATATTATCAGAAAAAGAGAACCCCCACAGGGAGAATCAGAAAGTGAGTTCTCTGAATCTGAATTGGAAATCTGAGGACAAAATCCTGACTCCATCCCAGCATCTTCCTGTCCAGATTCAGAATCTTGAATCTCTTCTAGGAAGGAGGAATCCCTCTTTCTTTTACCATATACTATTCTACAAGAAAAATCAATAGCTTGAATCAAACTCTGACCCTGTCCTTGTAAACTACAGCAATCCAAAGAACTATGAGGAGAAGTAGATATATGCTTGGTCTTCTGTTTCTTTTTGACAGGAAAAATTGGACCAGCTGTGGTACTAATGACAGCTGCTGCTTCCACAGGAATAGGTCCAGCATTCTGAGACAACAGAGAAACCTTCCGTGTTCCTTCTCCCAGGACCAAAAAGAGGGCTCTCCTTTTTGCCCACTGAGGTGATCCTAACAGCCGCAAAGGACGTGGTTAACCCCCATTCCATAGTGCCGGTAGGTGCTACACCAAAGGGATCTGGAGTAAAAGATGAGTGGTCTGATGTACAACAAATTACCACAACAGAGTCACCCACATGTGGCTGAGGGAAATTGCTAGCCTGCTGTGGTGGAAAAGGTTGTTTTTTCTGTGGCTGGAAGAAGGACTGGTTATAGGAGTGATAATCCAAAAATGGTCCACACAAGTTATATTTTTTGACAGAAAAAAACTTAGTACAAAGCACTTTCAAATGCTATAACAGCCCCACAGTCTTAAATTAAACACAATTTTGCCACAGAAAATAGCATACCGGTTAGATAACACTACTTTTAAACTGAGAAACGAGTGCTCATTTTAAAAGTGCATTACAGTCTCAAGGCAATCCATTAAAACACAGCATTCCTAGCTTTAAAATAACTTTCCTGAAGAGGAAAGTAAAAAAACATCATAAAAATAAGAAAATGGAAGTTTTTTACCCCAATGTGAACTGAATCTGCTTAGCTAAGGAAAGCACAAACTGACCATTGATACTCAAAAGCCTCAGAGTAGTGTACTCTTCAGCTGCAGTAAAGCTCTGAAGGGCTTCATTTCAAAACGTGTCTTTTAGTCAGCTCAGCTCAAGCTGTTTGACAGTTTGGGCCGTGGAAGTTGCCCTGAAGCTTTGTAAGTTGGCCAGCTATTACATCCTTGGCAATATACTGTATATACCATATAGATAATGCTACTGCAGTGATCAGTAAGAAGAACATCAAAATAATGTTGTTAATGTTGTTTTGATATGTATATGACAAGGCTAAAAAACTATGTGGATGAATTTTGGATTCATAACGGAAAACAAATTGTCTCTGAGTAAGAAACAGCCAACATTTAAACTTGCTATGCATTCTTTTCTTCAGGTTCTGTTTACGAAGCTAAAGCTCACCTGACAAGCACAGTTAAATGTGAAATAGATAAACTGAATGCACAATGTAAGTTAACCATTATGAAAGATGGCAAATATATTATTTTAGAAAATGTAGGAAATGAAATAGTCGGCCTCCGTGGTGCCTTCTGTGCAGAGTCTGCATGTCTTCCCTGCAGTCGTGTGTGCTTCCTCCAGGTGCTGCGGTTTCCTCCCACATTCCAAAGACATGCAGTAGGAGTAGGTGGCTTCGACACTCTTAACTGGTCGTGTGTGTAAGTGAGTGGTACAGAAGAACTACCATGGCAGGGCTAGCCACCTGGTGATGTAGACCTTGGCTCGAGATGATTGTCACTGTTGAAGTGACACCCCAACCCCATGTGCAAAATGGGAAAAAGGACTGAAGACATATATATATATATATATATATATATATATATATATATATATATATATATATATCCTTATTATTATGTAGATATAATGCTAAAAAAAGAGAAATGTCATCATAACACTCAGGAAAGAGCACTCTATAGAACCTATACTCACTGCTGTTCTGTTTTCTGAACTATAATGCTTGCCCATCAGCTTATTTAACTGGTTTGTGTAAACTTTTTAAAAAACTGTAAAAAAAAAATCTACAAGACATTTTATTATTTCTGCTCGGAGGGGATTAGAAGCATTCTCCTAGATCTGAAAGCTAAGGTGATATCTTCTGGGCTTAAGGCTGGTACACTTTTACATTTGTCCTGTTACCCTGTAGGCCACAGGTGGAATACCACATCCATCTCAAGCACTTTGGATTACTAGTGCTTTTCATCTTCAACTTTTGGGACACACTTAGCCAAAGATATAATAGGACAAGATAATCCTATAGTAGATAGTCTTAGCTACTGAAAGGGTAACATTACCAATTTGGAATCATAACATAAATGACTTCCCTCTGTCAAAGTGCTGATGGATATTTTTGGAATATTTATACTTTGCTTTTTAAAATGTTGGAGTGGTTGTGATGGGATAAAGGTTAGTATTTTTGTAAAATTTTTTTTTTTTATTTTGCCCTCAAATATAACAGTGTCTTGTGCATGGATTAATACTTATTTTAATGTTTTATTTTTGTTTTGAATTAAGAAAATAGTAACAAACAGAAGGTGAGAGTAGGTATAAAAGTAGAAAGCATTGCCAAACATAATGAATGAATGTGTGTGATGCCAAAAAAGGCATAACCACACACGCACACGCATACTCACGCACACACACATATTTCTAAACACTGGTAGTTTTCTTAGAAACTTCAAGATATACATATCTATATCTAGGTATTTTATGAGAGTGAAAATGTTATAAAAATACATTTTTCTTATAATATAATGTCAGTATCCAAGAACAAACGGTGGTACCACAAAAATGAGGGATGGAGTCTAAAATGTGACCACGAAGACTCAAGTTTGAGTAGTAGTAGATCCAGACACTAGAAAAGCTCTTGAAAGTGGCAGTGTCCAGTTCTAAATGCTGTTGTGTTCCTCCTTGGAAGGACAGAGGGTAACCTCTTGGCTTAGCTATGGGCCACTGTGGAGGCAAAGTGCTGCAGTTCATGCAGAAAAAACTGAGCTGAACTGATAGGTAGCCTACAGTGAGTGTGTGTGTGTGTGTGTGTGTGTGTGTGTGTGTGTGTGTGTGTGTGTGTGTGTGTGTGTGTGTGTGTGTGTGTGTGTGTGTGTGTGTGTGTGTGTCTGCATGTTAGTAGAAGATACCCATTTATATCATTCCAAGCCATGATTAGTGCTGGATATTAAGCACAGGCCAGAATGGAAACACCTCTCCAGCTATCAGGATCATAATGCAGTGAGATATCCTGATCTTGTCTCATCCTTTCTGAGGAGACTGAAATGGGGCCATGACGTGGTGTGTCATGGGTGTTAGGTACTGAAAAAAAAATGTTGTGAAAAAACAACTTGATTTTGCCATAAGTATTCTACATTTTATAAAGTCTATGAGGTGTAATTTCAGAGAATATAATTATGAAAGTCTGTGGCTACTGGACTCTCATTCTTCTTCCTCCCTCTTTTTTTCTATGCTGTGATATTCTACCCATTGTATAGCATTGTATAGCAGATTAATTTATAGTTGCCATAATAATAGATATACGGATGATCACTGCTACAGAAGCCTCAACATCCCTCCATCCCACTATTTTATGGTTTTGTGTGTGTGTGCCAGGTCGAGGACATAGATTATTTGTACATAGGACTGACCACTTTTAGGGCTCTGGCCTCCTTCTTTCATTTGGCAGGAAAGCCCTGAAGGGCTTGGCACCCTGACTGCTGTTTTTTCTGCCTGCTCTGTTTGAGCTTTTAATGGTCTGGACATGTGGAAGGTGCTCTTAAACTCTGGAAGCTGTCTAACTGTTATCATCGGCAGGATTAACCCATACAGCTTAGGCTGTTATAGCAAACATCATTCAAACATCCAATGCTACGGTAAGTTTAACTTGAACAGCTATACTTTCTGCAGCATGTTATGCCGCATCAAGAAAATACGTTTTATTTTGGCACAAAAAATGGAAAAGACAACCTGATGGATACATACATTTTGAGCTTTAAATGTTGACCATATATTTTGAGCTTTATATGTTGACCCTTTAGTTATGAAACAAGACTCTAACATATATAAGTACTAAGAGAAAAACATAACATTGGATGGAAACTATGAGTTCTAAGACACTTAGCCAACCTGCCCAAGAGCATTACACAACTGAATGTAAGGTTATTAAACAATATTAAATTCAAAACAGCTCAGAAAAGTCTACAAAATAAATATAAACAGTAGAAATCACTTTCTTTTAGACTGCCCATGAAAACTTTGCACTTTGTTAATGTTATAAACGCATAACACATGCAGTAATTTCCCTATAAGAAATTGGGGAATTACCTTTCCAGTATATTTACTTAGAATAGCCTAACCAGTGACTACCATTTGCCTGTACATGCTTTGGGATGTACATTGCTGAGACAATAATTGTTTACATATTTTATGATATGGAACATTATCTGGAAGTCTGTGTAGTGATTTTAAGGCTGCATATTACCACTAGGTATTGACGTACTGCATCAGCAGCCTTAGTAACCCTGATCATGTGATAATAGCTCAGCTATCAATGGGAAACTGATCTACACTAAGTTCTAAGTTCTGTCTGTATAGCACAGAAAGACATTCATAGCTTTGTGGTACAGTTGCTAATACATTCTTATCACTGTTTCAGAAATGGCTCCATTGAGTACCTCAGGTGCCACTGCATGAATAGTTATTACTGTCTTCCTCTAGTGCATTAAAATAGAACAAAGAGAAGCCTAAAGCAAAGACCAGTTGGTATATCACCTTTGTTGTATTACAGCTGAACATGAGATTGCACAGTGATCACATTATAGCTGGTAAAAGACTTATGAAAGACTCAGAATTACTTATTAGTGTTACTGAAGTCCTCTGAGGTTTGATATAAATTTATCAATACTGCAGAATTCAACAATCCCACATCACAGGCATTTCAGAGAAGAGAACTTGAGGAGGTGTGGGCTGCAATTCTAAGATTTATGGATCCACAATCCAGCATATGGTGAAAGTTAGGATTTATTACCAAATAAATAATTGAAGGGAGAGAAAATTAAATTCACAGACCTAAGGAGCAGGTACATTTGTTCTTCGGTCTGCAGAGTGCAGCCGTGTTGTAAAAATATCAGGCAACAAAATGGCATCATTAAAACATTCACTTGTGTTAAAGCAGTTCAGTCTTTAAAGAACCTTAACAAAGTGTCCAAGAATTACAAGAATGACAATTTAATAGACAAAGGCAAAATTATTACTGCTGATGTTGGCACTCCCATTGGCATGGGACTTTTATACCTGAAATTAGTACAAAGCCGATGCAGTATCATTTCAAACATGCTAGTTTAAGGATTACATAAAGGTAAAGAAATCAGTCAAGTTATGTCTTATGGATCTATATTACATTCTTCATTAAAGTATAAAAATAATTAGTCAGTTAAGTAATAAAAAAAATACAGTCTGGTTTTCATTAAATTATTTTAAAAAAACATATTAAAGCGAATAATAAGATGAAACAATGTGGCATACGATATGTGTTAGTGCCAATAGAACTGAACCAAAGTGCTACATCGTAAACAGGTACAATGACTTTCACCATACTATCTAATTATCACTATGACTTTTGAAAGTTTAATATTTCTGAAACATGCATTATTGCTAGAATATATGAAGGTTTAGAATACATGACCATGCCATGTCTCCTTTTTATTATTCTACTAAGACCCAAGTCAGGACAGTGATAAAAGTTCTACACAAAGTTAGCTTATTTTATAAACCCACAATGTAAATAAGCCATTACACCTGACTGAAGTTGTACTAATCAGACTGCATTGATAATTGTTGCTGATCTAATGTGCCTCATTGGCAAGTTCTTTGTATAATCTTTTTTCAGATACTGAAAAAAGAAGTTCAAAATACTGAATATTTCAACAGAAGGGCAGATAGGCAGCATGCTTAAAATATAAGTAAAGTTGCAGTGTTTTAAGAAAGCAAGTGGCATACACTACACATGCAGACGAGCTGCACTGTATGTATATGTGGGTGGCAGGCCCCCATGACCGAGAAAGATATATACTATTACTTAAGATCATCTACTGAAAACTATATACTACTACAGTTAGAGAGCAGTCACAGCAAGAAACAGAATCCACTATTTAAATCGAAGCACAGCTGTTGATTGATCCAGCTAGTGAAAAAAAATGATAAACATTATAGATAAAATTTCTCCAAAGCTGAAACGGCATTTATTAGCACATATTTTACATGTACCCTTCTGCCTTCTGCCTTCTTCCTACTGACCATCATCAACAAAACTTTCAAGAGCATGGAAATCCTTATGCAGACATCAAAAATGACTTTAGAAGATACCCCTTCACATTTATGAACCCAGGTAATGCCATACCCAGTATAAGAACAATAAATGCCTTAACAACTCATTATCATGCATTCTCAGTGTTAGACCCACACCCTTTGTGAAACACTGTCAACAACATAAGTAACTAACACTTTTCATGAATTTAGACAGAATGTTTCAGTACTCTGACCTGTATTTAGCACTCTGCTATATTGTAACCATGCAAATTCTAACATATCTGTATACATATGATTGTGGAGGAATCTACATCATATCAGTAAATATTGCATTCTCCAAAATGTATGTCCTACATTGAATTGCACATCTCTGGCAAAATGCATAATATATTTTTATTGTTATAAATACTATGCATATTATACCTTATAGATCCAACTACATAAATCACACAGAATTTGCAACCTGTTTATAAATATATTAGACAGATACTCTTTATTTATTATTTATTTATTTACTTGAAATTTGTTAACCGGTAAGTCCAACTGGGCTAGTAGCCCATTTTCAGTGGATACTCGTTGAGAAAAACTCCAATAGCGACATATACATTACAAATGCTACTAGCACATACAGAGTTTCAATATAGACTAAATTATAATAGTAAGTCCTGGTCTGAAGAAGCCTTTCCAGGTGAAAGCGCTTACCACGTCTCCTGTTTGTATCACAATAAATCCGAATTTTAAAGTTCATGAAGCAGCGGTACTTTTAGCTTTGCTTCCTGCATTTTGGTTAGTGCTGTGTTTTCTGCCTGCATCGCTACTGTGTCTTTTATGTTAGTTTATAAATTATAATAGTAGTTTCATGCCCAAAATTAGAAAATATTATACATATTATGCATAAGTTACAGAGAATATAGTGAATGGATAGATAGAAGTTACAGAGAATACAGAAAAAAGAAAAAGAAAAATATGGAGGCTAAGTAGATGGAAGTCAGTGGAGAGGGGGGAGGAAATATAGTAGTGTAGTGGATTAGGTAGGAGCATGACAGAGACAAATCTTGGTGTTCTGAAGGTAGAGTTTTAGTTCCCTTTTGAAGTGTTTGGGGTGAGGAATTCATCTGATGTGGGAGGGAGTTTTTCCAAGGTTGGGCTATGGTGGATTTGTAGAATAGTTTACCAACAGTTTTATTGGGGTGGTAGATGTTCAAGAGTAATTGGTTGGAGGTGTGTGGCGTATATGTAGGGTTATAATAGGATACCAGAGAGAAGAGGGCTGGGCAGGTGTATGGTTTGTATACTATACCGTGTAAGATTTGTAACTGAGATAACAGGAGTTGTTGAGGGAACTCTAACCATTGGAGAATGTTGAGTGAATGGCAGTGGTGACAGTTGTGATGTGAGTTGGTGGTAAATCTAGCTACCTTGTGGTAGGATTGTAGGAGTATGGACAAGGTTGTGGTTTGTAAGTTGGTGAGGACTGGGGCAGCATACAGGAGGGAGGGGAGGAGTAGAGCCTGAGTCAGGGAGAGTCTAGCATTGGGAGTTAGCAATTTTCTATTTCAGTATAAGAGCCCTAGTTTTTGGTGAGTTGTTTTCATGCTTTGTAAGACATGTAAGTTAAATCTGAGAGAATCATCTATGATGGTACCAATGAGCTTAGTGTGTGGTTCAGGTTCAGTGATGGAGTTGGAGGATGTGATGTGAGAGGCTGACATGTTGGGAGAGAGAACGAGGGAGGAAGAGCAGGAGTTTAGTTTTTTTTTTTTAGTTTAGGATAAGTTGATTATCAGATAGCCATTTTCAATGGATAGAAAGGCATCTTGAGTTTGTGTGTGAAGGTCAGCGATATAATTGGAAATGGAAATGAGAGTTGAATCGTCAGCATATTGTATTAGAGAGGATAGTTTACAAGATGTGTGAAGATGTTAAACAGAAGGGGACCCAAGATGGAGCTTTGGGGTATGCCAGGTGTAATGGGATGTGAGAAGGAGAAGGAAGAGAGCCAATGGACTGATTATTGCCTGTTAAATAGATAACTGGTAAACCATTGAACTGAAGGAGGAGAGAGGCTGAGGTTAGCAAGTTTAGATAGAAGAATGGGGTGGGAGATGGTCAAAGGCTTTGGATAGGTCAAGGAACAGACAGGATATGAGTTGGTTATCTCTGGCCTCAGCTGTCTTGTGGGTAGAAGATATTAGGGTAGTAGTGGTGCTGTAGTATGGTCAAAAGCCATGTTAAGCAGGAGGGAGAAGGTTTTCCTGTAGGAGAAAGTTTAATAGTTGAGTATAGATGCATTTTTGCAAGTATTTTAGATAGTGGGAAAAGGATGGTTATGGGTCTGTAGTTGGATGAAGCAGTGGAATTTCCTCTTTTATGCAGAGGGATGATGAAGAAGGATTTCCAAATGTCAGGGACTGTAGTTTGTTGGATAGACCCATTGCTTAGTAGGGATATGGGGAAGGCTATGGATTCAGCAGCTAGTTTTAGAAACTTGGGTGGGAGGTTATCAGAGGAGGGAGAGCAGGGTTTGAATTTAAGCAGTAGTGATTTGATGTAAGCAGTGGAAACAGGTCGGAAGGAAAACAGGTTTTTGTTGATGGGGTTGGCAGATTTATTGTTTCCATATAATGTAATATGCCTTCAGGCAACTGCTACTTGAATTCTCTGTATCTACAATATGATTTTATTGTGAAGCTTTAATAATTGGCCTAATTGACATAATCTTCTTGTATACATACCTGTCTATATATATATATATATATATATATATATATATATATATATATATATATATATATATATATGTGTGTGTGTGTGTGTGTGTGTGTGTGTGTGTGTGTGTGTGTGTGTGTGTATATACAGTACAATGGAACTAAATATACAGAACCAACTGATATTGCCAAAATCCTGGCAGATAGGTTCGGTGCTAACTTTACCCCCCTCTCACCACCTAAAAGGACCATCTCTATACTGGAAGAATGCAAAGTTCCTGTAATCATGGCTGCACAGGTAAAAACCACACTCTCCAAAGCCAAGAACACAGCATCCATGGGACCTAACAACATCCCAGGCTGCGTTCTACATGAACTACAGAACGAACTGGCACCCCATCTAAGTACCATGTTCAATCATAGCCTTACCTCAGGCTTTGTGCCCACTGAGTGGCAAACAGCAACAGTTATCCCACTCCACAACAAAGGAGCCACCACGGACCCTGGGAGCTACTGCCCTATTAGCCTGACAAGCCTGGTCTGCAAGTCTATGGAACGTATCATAATGGAACTTATAAACAATGACATTGGTAATCTCCAAACTCTGGTCCCCACCCAGTTTGGTTTGTAAAAGGCAGATTGTGTCTCCTAAACCTGATAGATTTCTTTTAAGCTGTCACCAAAGCTGTAGATGAGGGTAAGGTGTTTCACACAGCCTATCTAGATCTCACCAAGGCTTTCAACACCATCCCCCACTCTGGAATTATAGATAAACTCACTAATCTAGGTAAAAAGCCCTATGTCACAAGATGGGTTGCCAACTAGCTCACTGACAGAACCCACACTGTGAAAGTAGCAGACTCCAAATCTGACTTCAGACTAGTGACAAGTGGAGTACCACAGGGTTCACTCCTGCATACTCTCCTGTTTTGTATCTACTTCTCTGAAGTACAGGCTAACACAGAAGGTCTTTGGCTAATGAAGTTTGCAGATGACTGCAAACTAGGAGTCATAACTTAAACTCATAACGATGTAGACATCCTACAAAAGGGCCTCACTGAGATAGATGCCTGGTGCCAAAGCCATGGCCTCAAGCTTAATGCCAAAAAGTGTATTGTCATCCCTTTTGATAACAACTCTGTACCCATGAACTACCACATACGTGGTAGTCTACTTAACACCGAAAGTGTGATAAGAAACCTTTGGACACAGGTGGACAGTAGTCTCTCCTTTGATAATCACATCACCACAGTAGTCAGGAAATCCTTCTACATGGCACATCTCATCACAAAAGGTTTCTTATCCAGGAAAAAGAGGTCATTGTTCTCCTCTACTCATCACTCATTAGACCCATTATAGAATAAAGTGCCTCTTTTGGTATGTACCTCACAAGACATCTACAAGAAATGGAAAGGCTGGAGAAATACCTCACAAAGAGGATTATCGGCCTCAAACAGATGCCCTAAACAGACCGTCTCAAAGTACTCCAGCTTTACTCCATCGCATATCACCTACTCAGAGGCGATCTCTGCCTAACATACAAAGCTATGTCAAACCCAGAACTGTTGGACATGCTCCACTTAAAGAAATCCCAATCCCTCTGAGCTACATGCACTAGGGACCTAAACCTTGTCACCACAATAAACAGAACATGCTGGAAGGGATAGATGCCTGTCCCAGAGACTTCCCATACTCTGGAAAAAACTACCTATATATATCAAACAAAGCTCCTCATTAGCACTCTTGAAGAAAACTCTTGATGGCTGGATGACAGATAGGAAATTCCCCCGGGGATCACTTCTGTGGCTCTGCTCGACAAGGGCATAGGAAAATAATCTTCTTGGGTGGCGAAAGCCAGGGTACCTTTTTGGCTAGGCTTATATAGGCCCTAGGGCCAATAGCCTAGTACCTGCCTATGAATATATATATATATATATATATATATAGATATATATATATATAGATATATATATATATATATATATATATATATATATACACACACACACACACACACACACACACACACACACACACACACACACACACACACACACACACACATATATGCACACACAAGATAGACATATAGATATAAAACTGTTCTTCAAAGGAAAGATAAAGGGCAAGGACTTTTTTGTAGTGGTATGGTTAGAGTTAGAGTGACAGAAATATGTATAGCAGTACAACACTTTCCACTGCAAAGCTCATACCTAAAAACCATAATGCTAACTTTGCCCATGTCCCTAACACTAGCCATGCAAGTTGCCATTGAAAAAACACATTCCATATTACTTCTGCTAATTCTGCTAATTAAGACAGTTCAGACCCAACACATGCAGCAAAACACATTCACTGTAACGCATCTATTACTAAACCCTGCTGTAATGCTCACACAAGTACTCTCACACAAACATTCCTATTCCTTAATGCTAACACCTTCAGAAATATGGAAAGTCCCAAGCCCTGATTTACTCTATATGCATGTATATATATATATATATATATATATATATATATATATATATATATATATATATATATACATATACTGCGGTGGTGGTGCTGCGGTATCGTTGTCACCTCACAGTTAGACGTTGCCCGTTCGATTCTCAGTTAGAGCGTCTTCTGTGTGGCGACATGCGTCAATGGGCGTTCCTTCGTTGAAGGTTGTGCGTTAGGCCCGGCAAGCCAGTACTTAAAAATCTACTGCCAATCATATGCGGACCGGAGTTCCGCTGTGGCGACCCCTAACTGGGAAAAGCCGAAAGACACAAACAAATATATATATATATATATATATATATATATATATATATATATATATATATTAGTATCTATTTATCTGTGTGTGTGTGTGTGTGTGTGTGTGTGTGTGTGTGTGTGTGTGTGTGTGTGTGTGTATATATATATATATATATATATATATATATATATACATATATAAATATATACATATATATATATATACATATATACATACATACACACACACACACACACACACACACACACACACACACACACACACACACACATACACACGCACACATATGTGTGTGTGTGTGAATGCAGGTGCAATGTATTTAGGTTTACCTTTCTGTGATCAAAGTCTGCTTGTTTGACTCACAGATTGGAAATACAGGCACCAGAATTGTACTTAAAGGAAAATTCCGTTAAAAAAAACATTTTTTAAATCATTGTTTGTAGATTTAAAATCCAATCCTTTTATTGATACATAAAATGATAAAAGGATAAAAGGATTGGACATTATCATTTTATGTACAAATAAAAGGACTGGATTTTAAATCTACGAGTAGTGATTTTAAAATGTTTGTAAGGAAATTTTCCTTTAACTTCAATTCTGGTGCCTCTATTTTCAGCTTTCAGCAAGGCATATGTTCCAGGTTTGTTTTTGGTGGTTTGAATTGTGATTAGACTGTTGTTTGACTCAGAGTTTTGCAAAAAAATAAATACCAAAAACCAATAAATCAAAAATTACATCATCATCTTCTTACGGCTGTTCCCGTTAGGGGTTGCCACAGCAGATCATCTGTTTCCATTTGCATCTTGCTCTGTCAGACCAACCACCTGCATGTCCTCTCTCAACACATCCATAAACCTTATCTTAGGCTTTCCTCTTTTCCTGTTACCTGGTAGCTTCATCCTTAGCATCTTTTTCCCAATATACTCAGCATCCCTCCTCAGCAAATGTCCAAACATCGAGCATACAGAACAGTGAATTTTTTCCTAGGGAAAACATTTGCTGTTCCAAAACACATACAGTCAACACAAGCACACCAAACAAACAGCAATCCACACACTTACACCTAAAATCTTACACCTAACCCTACACTAAACTATAAACACACCACTAATTATCCACTTACCTTAACCCAAACCCTAACCCAAAGTTCAGTCACTATCGCACACTCACCTCACCTGCGCCCTAACCCTAACTCACTTACCCCGCCCTAACCCTCACGTCCACACAATGGCAAACTTACCTGACCCGTGCCCTAACCCTAACTCACATAACCTGCCCTAACCCTCACGTCAATACAATCGCACACATACCGAACCCGCGCCCTAACCCTAACTCACCTAACCCGCCCTAACTCTCACATCCACACAATCACACACATACCTAACCCACACCCTAACCATAACTAATCTAACACGCACTCAATCGCACACTTACCTGAACCCGACCTGTAACTTTCCACCACAGCGTTGAAAATACCGAAGCAACAGAAATGGACAACCGAATTCTTTCCCTAGGAAAAAATTTGGATTTCTGTTGCTTTGATATTTTCAGCTTTTGCTGAATAGGGGTCGATATTAGAACATTCAAAGTTTTGAAACTTCGATGTTCTAATATAGACCCTGTCTATCTGTCTATTTATCTGTCGATATAGATATACTGTAGATACAGAGATATGTATATCTAGCTAACTCTCTAGCTATTTTTTTATCATTATCTATCTATCTGTATATATATATATATATATATATATATATATATATATATATATATATATGTGTGTGTGTGTGTGTGTGTGTGTGTGTGTGTGTGTGTGTGTGTGTGTGTGTGTGTGAGTGTGTGTGTGTGTGTGTGTGTGTGTGTGTGTGTGTATGTAGATATATATTCACATACATATATTCTTGATCATGTCATAACACTACACACTAGATGGAAATACTGTATCTAGTACTCTATGTAGGCATCTTTTTTTGATCCACACCCCTAACATGTTGTCCACTGAGCTAAGTCAGAAACCACACCAGATTCACTTTGAGACCTTTTATTAAATAACAGTCATTGACAACCAATGATGATGCCACAATAATTCATATGCAACATATAAGCCAATACCATCTAACCATTACCTTAAGCCAGTTGAAGTAACTCCTCCTGTTCTTCTTGTCACTTCAAAAGAAATGGGTGCATATTCCCAGCTACTTTGGGCCTGGTGGCAAATCCATCTAACTCATACTTACAAGACATATACCCCTTGATACAGCCACTGGTCAAATATGCATCTAAAATGAGGAGAGCTGAGGCCGCTCAACAGAAGTAGGGGGGAAGATAAGGGAGGTGAAGCCTTAAGGTCACCATCTGACCTTGCAGTAGAGGGTTGGGAGAGAGGGTCAACATGCCTGCTGATGGATGTGGCAAGCAGAAGGCAAAGCACTCTCTTAAATAGGGAGTGTGCTTGTTCATGCCCACCGATGATGACGCAGAGGCTTGCAGACAATTAGAGTTTACTAGGTAAGTCGTCATTATCTCAACTTTACTAAAACGGTTTATAGCATGCTACTCAACTTTTTTGCTCAAGAATTCTAGAAAAAGTCATAAACAACGAGGGAAAAAAAAGGCCAAAAATCAGGGCCATTCTTAAATATTTCTATAATTTGCTTAAAATGTTAATAGAAAAGATGTTTTGCATTAACATAACTTTTCCAAACAATAAGAAGTATAAAACTCTAATGTCTGATGTTATTGACTCTAATCTACAGAGACTTCCAAGAGCAGTCACAATTTTTATGAAAGACAGGACAAAAATATGAGGCAAAATGAGGGACATTCCGCAAAATCTGGGATGGTGAAAAGGTATGTGCCTACAAAAAAGGACTTATGTAGTATTAGCCTGTGACTGACTTTCTTGCTGCCACTTGTTTGACACATAAAAACACCCTCTCACTTCATTCAAATAGCCCTCTAAAATCCCTAACTACTCACCATAAGGCTTCCACCTGTTCACTAATTTTAACATCAAATCTCACCCCTGGACTTTCAAGATGACTGTACACTGATCAACAGCTTAATTTCAGCTCTCCTAGAGTGGAAAAAAGTAAGAAATAAGATATAGTAATTCTGCCATTTTGAGTAAAATTCAGTTACTGGCTAGAAAGAATGCTGTCTAGATGCCGGCAAAGAAGAAATTTAGAGCAATTGAAAGAAAAGAAAAATAAAAAAAGTAAAGAGAAAGTACTGACTGGAAAAAATCTTGCAGCTGTTCAGCAAAAAGCAGTTTAAGCTTCAGCTTTGGTACAAGAGATGGCTTCCAGTAATTTAGAGATAAAAATAAATCCAATATACTAACAGGTGATAAAATAAATTAAACAATGAAGGAGTATATCTATTCAGATGAATTAATATAACTGCAAAAAACATATGTTGACATGAAGAAAAGGCTAGTTGAGTATGAGACTTTTCAAGAAGAACTGTTTCAAAAAATGGCAGGGTTAGATAACAGTGAACACAGAGAAAACCTAACATTTTCTGTTGTATCAGAGAAAACGAAAGGTACAGACTGTATTAATTTCATGAAAGCATAAATAAGCAACTTGACTGCTATTGCAAAATTTGTTAATTGGAAAGACGCATAGAGCGTATGCTCTGAACCTGGCCATGAGAAAGCAGTCAAGACCTATATTAGTAAATATGCAATCATACCCGTAGAAAGAGTTGAGCCTGACAAAACTGTGTCAAAATGAAAAAAAGTATTATAAATTGAAGACATTGTTTGTGGAAAATGATTATTCACTGTACACCATGCAGAAGAGAAGCAAATGTATCCAAGTAATCAGGGAATATCAAGAAGCAGGTATAAGTTTCAAACTGTTGTATACACCTGTCCTAAAAATATTTTTCCTGAAAAATCCAAGGCACTTTTCGAGGCAGAAAAAGCTAAGCAGGAAGTAGAAAAGTTTATTCAACAATAATTGAGCCATCAAACAGAAATGGACTCTGCTTTTCATTCTTTTGATGATAAAGATCATGCAGAGACTTTGCCAGTGAAAACTTTTCCAATGCTATGAAGGAAATTGCCTGAGATATATATATATATATATATATATATATATATATATATATATATATATATATATATATATATATACATACATATATATATATAATAAAAAAAAGCACAGGAGTTGACCAGAATAATAAGGAGTGCCTTGGACTTGAATCATAGTCTCATGTTGGGAGATGGAGATGAACAGAAGGAAGACCAGTAATACTGAAATTAGTGAATAAATGTAAAATTATAAAGCATCAGTCAAATTTGTGAAATATGGCTTTGCTAGAAAAAATGTCTGAGAAAGATTAGACTTTTGCTGACTTTGTTAAACTTGTGGGTGGACTGTAAATGATATGTCCCAGTTTGTGTCATTTATGTTTAGAAGAACACTAAATCGGGAGGAAAAAAAGGAACTGCAAGTACAACAATTTTTGTTCTTAATAGTATTTATATAAAACATTTTGTGATATAAACTGCATGTTGTAAAGGTAAAGCAGTTATGCGTGGCATATAGTCAGGCTATTCTAAATGTGGGGGTGGGGGAAGTCTTTTCTGTTATTTTTGAGTGTGATAAAGATATTAATATAAGCAAATACTTTATTTTTAGAAGTAAGAAATTTTGATTTTACAATATATAAGAAAGGAAAGGCTGGACAAATAATGTTATAATATGCTGTGATTCTGGGCTGCTGGGATGGGGATGCTGGGTTGGAAAATTGTGGTAATGATATTATATGAAAAGTTGAGGTGTTTTCTCTTATTTTTGCCTGGATTAATGCCCTTGACTTAATGTAAAAGCAAGTATTTTCTGTAAGCAAGGAGGCTTGAGCAATAAGACAAAATGATGAAAGCCATGAAAAGTGCTACATTTCTTGCATTTGCAATGGTATTAGCTACTTTTTCTTCATCAGCAAATGTACAGTTGGAGTCAGGATGCCTGCAGCTGAAAGCAGTTGTACATTCTGTTCTGTGTTGAGTGAAATTGACGAGATTCCTTCATGCATCTTCAGAATTATCTCTCTCTGTCTCTGTCTCTCTCTGTCTCTCTCTCTCTTTCCCTCTCCCTCAATCTTTCTCTCTCATTGCTGACTATGTTTCCTTAGAGTAGCTGTCTGCAGGTTCAAGCAATTGATCTTCAGAGTTATGAACATTCTTTGCTAAGGGGAATTACAAAATGTAAAGGTAGAAAGGCAAGCGTTTAAATTAAAAATAAAGTTAACAGTTATCGAAAGTAAATGAGAGATAGCAGCTTGCCTAGCCAGTTTAATACTTCAATGCATTTACTAGAACAGTGTATAATTATTTTTGTTTAAAGATAGACAGTGCATGTTTTCTAAGGGCTAAAAGTTAATGTTTCTAAAAGATTGCAAACTGTTGTTCGTATCTGGAAGGGAGATAATGATAAGAAAAGAGCAGACACCAATCATTATAAGTGGGAAAACAGGCTGTAGCATGTACTTTAGAATGAGAAACCTTAATTTTACAATAGGTAATGATTATCACTGCAGCTGTGTATTTTGGGCAATTGTTCCTATCAAAATAGTTAAACTTCAGTTTTTGAAGATGTACATAGTTTTGTGTGCTTGTTCTAAGTTAATAGATTATGGGGTTTTCTGAAAATGTATGTATTATTTTGTTAGGGGGTATTCATTAAAACAAAGATTCTCAAAAATGTGACACATGTTCAAATGGACTTGACAAGAAACAACTGCATAAAAGATCAGCCTGCCAAACATAAGTGTGTGCACGTAACACAAACAATGTAAATACACATTAAAAAAACTGTCATGTATAATAAGTGGGAGCAATAACTTCTGATCATAATGGCTGCACTATCCATATTATCTTAGAACATAAAGTGCAATACAGGTACAGACAGAAAGGAAAGAGTAACAAAACCCCCTTTTGTGCGTTTTTGCGCATAGCGCAGCATCGGGCAGTGCCACTTAATCAGGTTTAAACTATTCCCGGCTCCACAAAGTCTGCTCTTCACTTTTTCCCTTAGAACTGTTCCAAATCTCAAAGTAAGCACTCTATTTTCCTTCTAAAAACCCAGCAGTAGCTAGGATAAGTGTCTTATAAGTAAGCACTAATAAACTAAAGCACTGCACCCTCTTATACTCCCTTTAAGTACTTGGCTCCCTATTGGTCCTTTTTGATCAAGTCAAAAAGTAATTCCTTATACTATTCTGGCATGTTCAAAAGTCAGTTTCAGGTTTACTCTCCAGTCCAGCTGGTGAATATGGGAATCTTGAGGCAATGTTACAACTGCCCTATGTACACAGACCACCCTCTCCTCTTCCCAACAAGCTCAACTATATGTGAGAGATGCAACTATATAGCCAAACTGGAGGCTGAGCTCTCTCAACATAGCACTGGCTTGGTCAGTCTGGAGGAGAAGGTAATCACACACACCACAAATCCAGTCTCACATAGACCTATCGCAACAGCAAACCAAACACATAAACACACACAAACATACTTGGAGGCTCTAAATAAAAATCTGCCCAAGCAACAGGGACCTTCAAAGCAGACATCCAAGCAACTGCTACCCCACAACAATACCCACGTATCACATAGTTCACAAAGTCAGTGTGCCACACAGTCACAGCCCTTAAGGCTAAACAACACACCTAATACACTTGTAATAGGTGACTCTATTGTCAGACACACTGACGTCCCTCTCACCAGGCTGAACAAGGAGAAGGTCACTGTAAGCTGCCTGTCGGGTGCCAGGATCCACCACATAACACAAGCACTCAGGTCACTCCAAAGCAAGTACAAATATGACTCCATCATTGTCCATGCTGGTGTGAATGACCTGAGACGTACCTCCCTGGATTACATGAAAAGAGACATAGAGGACCTCTCTGATCATGTGGCCCAAAGCCGGTATGACCCTGACCTTGAGTAGCATCTTACCCTCACCAAGAATGATACCACAGTATAAAGACAAAATGATCAATTTCAACAACTGGCTAAAGTATTGGTGTCACTCAAAGGGGATCCAGTGTCTGTCAGCCTGGGATGGCATGCTTGACAACCCATGCTGCTTCGCTAGGGACGGCTTGCACCTGTCACCCCTGGGTTTTCGAATAATGGCCAAGGCTCTTGCCACCACCATAGTGCCTTTTTTAGGCAAGGCTCAAAAGACAAACCCACCTCCTTAGACAACACAAGGAAAAAGAAACTAAGGGTAATGCTGCTCAATGCCAGAAGTCTAAACCTCAAGATGCATGCACTTGAGGCTCTCCTCAGTATGGAGAATATTGATATCAGTGCAGTAACAGAAACCTGGTTCAAGGCTCCCGAGAGCACCCCAGCACTACCTGGCTATACCTCATACCATGCTTTTCGGCCCCAAAACTCGGACTGAACCACAAGAGGAGGGGGAGTATCCATATTCATCAAAGATACCCATACCTCCAGGCTAATGGCATTGCACGAAGCATCTGAGACCATCCATGTGCAACTAACAGTGGGCAAAACTGCCTTCCAATTTGTAGGCTGCTACAGACCACCCTCCTAAACTCAGGAACCCCACTCAGCTTTCCTGAAGACACTGGAGAATATGAAGGTCTCTCCAAACACCATTATATTGGGTGACTTTAACTACCCAAACATAGACTGGGAGCACTACTCAAGCCCCAACACCCTAGCCCAACGGTTCCTAGAATTTATAAACTCAAATGCTATGGAACAACTGGTCACCACTCCCACAAGAGGGGAAAACATATTGGACCTGATCATCACCAACATGGGGACTCTATGTTCCATACCAGAGGTATACCCCTCATTGGTAAGATCTAACCATAAATTAATCACTATGGACATCCATATCCCGTCCCCACCCCCAGCAAAGGAAACCATGGTCAAAAACTTCTCAAAAGCAAACTTCCCACTTCTCAAAACCGAGGTGAAATCCTTCAAAGCCCCAGGGCCAGTGGAAAATATGGCCCAAACCGCAGAATCCTTTACAAACACATTCTATGGATACCTACAGGAATGCATGGATCGTGCTATCCCAAATAAAACCAAGACACACTCCTCCAAAGGCAGGAGACCTGTCTGGTGCACCCCAGCCATAAATAAGCTGTACAACAGAAGGAGGAAGCTACTACATGATAGAGCAAAATCCCTGAAAGGGAAGGCAACTCTGATCAGTACTAGCAAGAAACTACGATCCCTCATAAAATCATCTGAGGCTAGCTTCGAAAGAAAAATTGCACAAGATGCTAAAGATAATCACAAGGCTTTCTTTAGTTATGTCAGAAACCTGGGTGGAAACTCCCAGATATGCTCTGAGTTAGTGCAAAATGACAAAAAATCCACTGAACCCACAGACATTGCAAACATCCTGGCAGACAGGTTCAGTGCAAACTTCTCCCCCCCAAATGAGCAAATGACTATCCCAACAGAGTGTAGCCTCCCTGACATCACAGATGCACAGGTGAGAGCTGCCCTCTCCAAAGCAAAAAATACAGCATCAATGGGACCGGACGGTGTCCCGGGCTGCGTTTTACATGAGCTCCAAGAAGAACTGAACCCTCACTTAAAATCACTGTTCAGTCTCAGCCTTACAACAGGATATGTACCCAAAGAATGGCGTACAGCAACAGTAGTCCCACTCCATAAAGGTGGTGCCACAATGGACCCTAGAAACTATCGCCCTATAAGCCTAACTAGCCTGGTCTGCAAAGCTATGGAGTGTATCATCATGGAACTCATAAACAAAGACATTGGGAACCTCCAAACACTGGATCCTACCCAATTTGGCTTTGTTAAGGGCAGATCTTGCCTCTTGAACCTAGTCAATTTCTTTGAAACAGTCACCAAGGCCATAGACGAAGGGAAGGTAGTCCACACAGCCTACCTTGACCTTGCAAAAGCCTTCGACACAATACCCCACTCGGGCATCATAAATAAGCTCACCAGCATAAATATCAACCCCTGTGTCACAAGATGAGTTGCAAACTGGCTTAGGGATAGAACCCACATGGTCAGAATTGCAGGTGCCATGTCAGACTCTAAACCAATTACAAGTGGCATCCCACAAGGCTCAGTCCTGGGACCTCTCTTGTTCGGTATATATTTCTCTGAGGTACAGGCTAACACAGGAGGACTATGGCTGACAAAGTTAGCAGATGACTGCAAACTGGGGGCCATAATCGACTCGCCGGCTGACACAAGCATCCTCCAAAAATGTCTCACAGAGATGGATAACTGGTGCCAGAGCCATGGCCTAAAGCTAAATGCCAAAAAGTGCATAGTCATCCCCTTTGGGAAAAGCAAAGTGCCCACAAATTACCACATAGGTGGTAATCCATTAAGTACAGAAGAAGTAATTAGGGATTTGGGGGCCCAAGTAGATTGCAATCTCTCCTTTGACAATCACATTGCCAAAGTGGTTAGAAAGACATTCTATATAGCCCACCTTATCACGAAGGGGTTCACATCTAGATCAAGAGAGGTCATTGTACCTCTCTACTCATCACTCATCAGGCCCATAATTGAATACAATGCCCCATTTGGGATGTACCTTACCCAACACCTGCTACAACTAGAAAGACCCCAAAAGTACCTCACCAAGAGGATCAAGGGAATCAAACAGATGCCCTACGCAGTTAGGCTAAAAAAACTCCAGCTCTACTCAGTTGCTTACCGCCTACTCAGAGGCGATCTGTGTCTGACGTATAAAGCCATGTCCAACCCAGAATTAATGGACATGCTCCACCTCAAGAAATCCAAATCCATCAGAAGTACATGCTCCAGTGACTTAAACCTCAGCACAGAAATAAATAGAACATGCTGGGGGGACAGATTCATATCCCAGAGGCTCCCCTCAATCTGGAACAAAATCCCAATCCATGTCAGACAGAGTCCCTCAATGACCCTCTTCAAGAAGAATATTGATGTTTGGATAGGAGATCGTAAATGTACCCCTGTGATCTCTTCTGCGTCACTGCTAGACAGTGGCACGGTAAACTAACCTTAAATGGGCTATCTTCTGTGACCTACTATACAGAGGCACAGTCAACTAATCTAAGAAGGGTGGCGAAAGCCAAACACACTCTGGCTAGGCTTGTAAATGCCCTAGGGCAGATAGCCTAGTATCAACCTATGAACCTATGAACCTATGAAATGTAGAGTGCAAAATGCAGTGCTGCAGGAGATACATTTGGAAAGAAATGAGCATATAAATTTGATAAATAAAGGATTTCAGGATTAGATATTCAGCAGAATATCAGGGACCAAGAAAAAGTGGTGTAATTATACTAATAGCTAGAGGATCCCCAATAGTGACAGAAGAGGAGGCAAAAGAAAATAATGGTAGATTTGTGTTAGTGGGGAGGTTGGCAAAGAAGGAGGATTATGCTGAACTGTAGTTCTATTCCACCAAAAACTATGAAGCTTAAGAAAATGGGAGAAATAGCTTTCAGCAGGAACTATTACTTATAGGTAGGTACTAGAACTTGATTTGCAATAGTAAGGCTGTATCCAGGAGACCTAGGTTGGAAAGTATAACACAATAGGGTAGATTTGTAAAGAAACATTTGAAAATATTTAGTATGAAGGCTGTGAATTCAGTATTAGGAACGTAGAGAGAATGTACAATATTATTTCCCAAGGTAGTGACTGGGCTAGACTAGACCGAACTTATATTTCATAGTAAAAATGTGCATTTAATTGAAAGGTTTGACACACATCCAATAACTATTTCAGATCATGCACCAACAAAATGTAATATAAAAATGCAGGCTAATGAAGTAAAAATGAAAAATGGGTATTTTACCATCTACCTGTTGAAAGAGAACTACTGAAGGAATGGGTAGTGGAAATTATTCAAGTTTTTTGGGAAAATAATTTTTTCTTCATACGGTATAGCTAGTGAGTGGGAGAAAAAGAAACCTGAGTTTAAAATAGGGTAGAAATAAGAGAAAGAGACATAGTTAACAAGCAATACAAATTATTAAGTGAGCCTGACAAACATTAAAGTACTTCTGAAAAAGGGGACTTTCAGAGACCAAGAAGAGGATTAACTGCAGAGTGCTAAAGAGAAATAAGGTAGTATCTGGATAACATGCATGCATTTATAAAGATTGCTATTAAGCAACTATTTTTATTTTTTATATGTAATGATTCCTAAGCAAATGCGTTTAGCACAACAAATTAGGCAACAGAAAGTAGAAAGGGTTGTTACCAAACTTAGGGAGCATATAACAAGAAAAATAATAAGATTCTGTACAGGTATTGGAGATATTTCTGAAATATTATGACAATTTGCACAAAAGAAAAGAAATATGGCAATCTAGAAAGAGCACAAATGGAAATATTTATGGAAAACTTAATTATGCCAAGATTAGAAGTACAAGAGGCTTAACAATTAACAGTCAAGATAGGAGGATGTGAGATAAAAACAGTAATGTATATTCAATTTGCAGGAACAGATGGTATTCTGTGGAACTTTGGGAGATAGGATGGAAAAAGTGATAGAAATTTGCAGGGTTTTGTTTAACAGTATTTGAAAATACGGGGAAACACCAACATCTTGGAATAATACTGTGATGGCTGTAATACTTAAAGATCATTAAGACCTTTCAGACTCAGCTTCATATAGACCCATTTCAAATTTAAACCATGATTATAAACTGGTTACATATATACTAGCTAAAATAATAGAAAATGTTTTGCCAGCATTGATAGATATTGAGCAATGTGTTTTTTTTGGAGGGGATTTAAACATTTGACATTAATAGAACAATGATGATCCAGAGTAAAGCAGAATGTAAGAAAACACTACAGCCATAGGTTGGTCCTGATGCAGAGAATGCATTCAACTGCATAATTTGGGATTTTGTGAGCATGGCAATAGAAGCATTTACATTAACTGACATGATAATAAGGTCAATTAGAAGGATATATGAAGGCTCAGAGGCAAGGATTAAAATGTGAGGGATCCTTTCCGATAAGTTGTGTCTGAACAGAGGAACCATGCTGGGGAATCTACATTTCCTTTTATTTGCTTTATATTTACAGCTATTGGCAAAGGAAATATGGACTCAGCAATATAAAGATATGATTGGTAAGGTAATCAAGAAAAGTTAGCTTTATTTGCAGATGATATTATTTTGTGCCTGATTGATCCAGAAAAGGACATTTTGAGAGTGATTCAGATCTTTTTGGAATATAAAATGAATGAAGATAAAACAAAGGCTATAGCTGTAAATTATATACCCACACTGAATTTGTTCAGCAGTACTCATATTTATGGGGACACAATAAGATGAATTATTTATGAGTATGAATTAAAAATACTATTGTTATGGCAACTAGGGATATGTGGTAAGAGACTTACCAAAAGAAAATACAAAAACTGACAAACTGGAAGCTCTTGTTTATGTATATGTATAGTATGATGGGCACAAGCACTGAAAATGTTTTAGTATATCTAGTTTTATATAGCAGTCAGGCATATTTTTATTAACCAGAAGAGAAGTTATGGAAAATCATTAATGAAGAGTTGAGGGAATTTATCTGAGAAGGGGAAGAGGGCAAGTGTTAAGAGGGATAAGTTGATCCTTCCCATAAAGGTGGTTTAAGATTGTATAATTTGAAGGGATAGTTTAGAACTATGCAATTCAGGCTCATATAGATAACACAAGCAGAAGGTTATACTTCAAATGGAAAGGGATAATGATGAAGCAAAGGCAGATATGAGAAAGAAAGAAGGAGTAGAATTTTGAATGCAGATCCTTAAGGAGATTAATAACAGCTATGCAGAATATTGTATTCATAAAGTATCAAAAAATAAGCCAAAACAAGAACAGAAAAAGTAAATTTTGTTGCTAGGAATAACTACACATAGTATAAGCAAGAGGTGGCTGGAATTTACTAGAGAAAATTGGCAAAGGAACCAATATATTGGGACAAATAACTAGATATGGAAAGGTAATAGAATGGGATGAGGCCAAGTAGACATTTGGACTGTAGGCTAGAGACTGCCTTCCTACCAGGGATTTACATCAGAGTATAGGTAAACAGAAAGGGACAGGGTAATCCTAAATGAAATATCTGTTCTCGTAGAGCCTTTAGTTGAATCTAGAACAGAACCAGCTGCTAAAAAGGGGATAATTAGTAGGGCATATATGATAATGCACTACAACTATCGTAATCAGTCTGAGGAGATAAAAAAATTGGGAAGGGAGATTAGATAACCATTCACAAAGAAGCAATTGAGGAAATAGGTATGTATGTCTCCCAAATATGCAGAATAGGTTAGAAGAATTAGTTTTTTTTGCTTGGAAGTGTTTGCATAGTTATTTTTATACCCCAAGCATGCATCAAATAATTTTTCGTTTTTAGATGGAAAATGTGGAGGTGTGATGGGGAAAAAAAACAGGTAACTGGGAACATATGTTTTGGGAATGTAATGGGCTGGCAGATTTTAAAAATTCCCTACAGAGTATTCTGTCAAAAATATTGAATTTGAAAACTTGTGTAACTAAGGAAATGATGCTTTTGAGCTGGGACACAGGATCTGACTAGGCTAAACATAGTAAAGCCTTTTTAAGTTTAATTGTAGTGGCTGCTGAAAAAGCAATTGCTAGAAAATGAAAACTGTAGTCTAAACCAACTGTATTTGAATTACTGACATAGCATAAATAAAACATAACATAATAATAATAATAATAATAATAATAATAATAATAATAATATGTAACATATATAAAAGAACTGGAAGCAGAATTTATAGAAAAGGAAGGAAAAAATAACATAGAAATACATGAGGATTGTGGGAATAATGCATGCTGAATAATGTTCAAGCGGAGGGTGGAGGTTTAAGAGAAGGCAAAAAATTAGCAATTTATGTAATGGACTGATGATGATATAAAAAGAATGCATGTGCTGTATAACGTATATAAATGGAAAATATCAGTATGGTTCATTTTCTTTTATATTAGTGTATGTTTGCCTATGTCTTAATTGATAATTTAATAAAGATGTTATAAAAACCTGGTCGCTAACCCAACAATAAATTCCTCTAACTTTCTAACACTAAATTCTTCTATCAGTCCCTAGCCCTAAATTCCACAATCACTCCCTATATCTAAATTTCCCCATTGTTCAATAATTGCTCAATAAACCTAAACTCCTAGCTTGCTCTCTAAGTATGAACTCCTCATTACATTCTAAACCTAAATTTCAAATTGCTTGCAAACCATGCACTCGCTCTGATAGCTCCATAAGCTGAAACTCTCCAATCACTCCCTAAATGTAAAACTCCCTCTCAGACAATAACTCAAATTTCAAGTCCTACTCTCTATCCTTAAATCCCCCTGGTCACCCACTAAACCTAAGGGCTAATATCCTGCTGTATTTGTCTCACTCCCTCCATACAGTTGCTGCTCTTACAGTACTCAAATGATACTAACTGTTCAAGCACATGCTTTACTGTCTGTCCACATGGCTGCGATATCTTACCTAAAATATAGTGAAGTTTGAACATAAAACCAACCCATTTGAGTTGCATGACACTTAAGATCTGGCTGCAACACCATGGGCTGTAAGCAGCTGGGACATGAGAAGTTGTAGTAGAGACTACACACTTGCTGAATTATCAGAGCAACTAAAATTACCAAAAACCTCTAGTAGTTATGCTAGTCACTAAAACTGCAGTGTAGTTTCACATTCTGTGCAGGCAATACCCTTATCCCTCTAAAATACTCCAGCCTACTGACAGAGTCAGTCTTAGGTGGAATAGTACACAAAGTGCAGGGCTTCATGGCATTCCCATGTTCACTGACCTCCCCAATGCATATCCCCCTGTGCTCCAACCTTCCATTTCCTCCACCATGGCCCACACTCATCATCCCAATTACTTTCTTCTGATGTTTATCACAATCGCTTTGCCTTTCTCCTGTATCCTTTCAGGTACCCTAATTGCAGAGGAAGTAACTAAATTAAGCGTATCTGAATTAAGCTGGTATCTGGCAGCCACTAGGTCCCCAGAAGCCACAGCCATTCTAAATATTCTGAGGTGCAGTTTATTTTTCCAAACCTTTTTTCTTCCAATGATGACCTGACAAAAGGTGACTATGGAAAGAAGCCCAGTCTTTCCTTTAAACTTTGCTTTTTTTCTTCATTTTTTAGTACACACTAACTGATTATGAATGTACCTGCAATAAATGTAGAATAAATAACCAAATAATATGAGGGTCTTGAAACCATGGATATATAGCTGCTCTGGTTTGCTCTTTAGATCCATTTTTCAAGTCTGGTCCTTCATTCTGTGAAAAAAAAGCATGAATTACAGTCTTGCCTCTTTCCTTGAAGGAAAAAATGATTTTTGTTTGGGGAGAATGACATCCCCACATATTATCACATTAATAACAATGTCCTAAGTGCACAATAAGTAATGAGAGATTTGGGCACCCAGGTTGATAGCTTTTAACCACCATGTTGCTTCCATTGTATGGAAAGCTTTCTACATGGCCCACCTCATAAGTAAGGGTATCTCTTCCAAGGACAAAAAGGTCATAACATCCCTGTATTCTTCCCTTATAAGGCCAGTTATTGAGTATAATGTGCCCTTTAGCATGCACCTCGCATAGCACATGCAGCAGCTGGAAATACCACAAAGGTTACTCACCAGGAGAATACAAGGCCTCAAACATCTATCGTACACAGATAGGGTAAAACCCTATCCCTCTACTCAGATTCATACAGACTCCTCAGGGGTGACCTCTCTTTGGCATATAAAGCAATCTCACACCCCACCTTGATGAGACTGCTGCATATCCGCAAGTCAAGCTCCACTTAAGCAACCCATATGCGCAACCTCAACCTGATCTGTAATATCAATAGGACTTGTTGGTGGGACAGATTTGTGCCACAGGAACTCCCCATCTGTAGAATAGACTCCCTCTCCACGTCAAGCAGTGTACCTCATTATCCCTTTTTAAATGCAACCAGGATAACTGGATGGGAAACAGAAAATACACCACTGGGATTCCACCTGTGTCCCTGCTGGACAGGGGCGTTGGGTCCTGACTTGTCAAAACATGGGCTAAACTCTTGGCTAGACTTATAAAGGTCTCAGGGCCAGTAGCCTAGTAACCTCCTATGACTCTATGATCCTATGAAAATATCCATTCACAATAAACTGAGAAGACATATACTTGTGAGGATACATGAATCACATCTGCAAATAGTGCCTGCCTTCCTACCTATCACTCTGGAATTAGATTGTGATAGAGGCACAAATGACTGCAGTTATATATTGCTGATGGCAAACATACATTCATACACACACACACACACACACACACACGCACACACGCACACACACATATATATATATATATATATATATATATATATATATATATGTGTGTGTGTGTGTGTGTGTGTATAAGGCTTTTACATACCTACTACCGAAAGACAGACATCGTCTGTATACCACCCTGATGTCAGACTGGGAAAGAAGATCTAAGAGAGTACCAATACATTGCAACCCATTTGCCATCAGACGTTTTATATATGTTTTTCTAGGGGGGAAAGCCTAACTGCAGTTCCCATGTGGTGAGGGTTGCACCAACCACACCCACTGCAAACTATATATATATTGTCTCACCTGCAAAAATGTAATTATTTTTTACATTTGTGTTTTTGTAAACTCAAACATATGGTCTCCACCATATGAATTTTGAGTTTCCAAAACTTGATAGTATGAAATAAACCGAAGGAACCATCTGCATATGCACTTGATGTTTCATTTTGAGAAAAGTGAAAAAGAAAAAGAATTATAGTAATGTTTTCAGCTTGTTACCTCCTAAATGGTATGCTGACCCATGCAAGCTATAGTGACCTTCTGTGCAGTCAACTGAGGTTGGTCAGGGAAGCTACAGTATAATGACCACACTGTCAACATTGTCAACATTGTCCATGTGAGGTATGTAAGGTATAGTGATACCCTGAGCATACCTCAAAGGTTTGACTGTATGGAAAATAAAATTAGTAACGAGCACATTGTTTCCAGGCCACAGGGAACTTTTATGAGTACCTCTGTGTTGGACTACTTTTTCCTCAAACTGGTTTAGGTCAGAGGACATTTTTAAGCCTGTGTCAAAATGCACTTAAACAGTTTTAGATGTTGGGGTTGCTTGGCTGTCACAAACTGAGGGTATGACTGTTCTGTAATGCATTTTACATTTCATTTTTGAAAGATAATGACTTACTAGTTTTTTATTGTTTCGCAGAACAATTGTGTGTGTGTGTGTGTGTGTGTGTGTGTGTGTGTGTGTGTGTGTGTGTGTGTGTGAGACAGGTAACACTGCGCATTTCCACAGTAAAACAAAACACACACACACACACACACACACACACACACACACACACACACACATATGCACACACAGACACTCTGACACTGCCCCTAAAAAAGAGGTCTACCACAAACTGTATTGATTTTTTTACACAATCGCATACATACTGACATTGCCCCAGTCTGCAACTCTGCCACTGATTAGTTACTTTTTGACATACCCTGATCTTGCCAGAATGCTAAAGGTAGCCAGATGTCATGTCCAATGTTAATTCTTATGATGAAAAGTGAAAGAAATTGTATCCAACTTGTTATTCTTAAATATACTGCACCCACCAGCAGCACTCACACATCCATGCATAAGCCCCATGTATTGTTACTTTGTATGGCTATTTTTAACAAATACAGTGACACTACTCCTGTCATGCCCGATTAGTAGCTAGTACTGAACAGTTATCAAACAACAGCAGGGAAAATTCAACTGAACCACAGACATGCAATTATGTTAAATAAATGAATAATTAATTAATTAAGGGGCAGTAGCAATAAAAAGGCATTCCATCTCACTTCACACATGTGCACATAAGTCTTAAAAAGTAAGATCAGTTACAGTTTAAACTGAGCAAATAACTGAGAGACATTTGCTTTTATCTGCAGACAGCTGCTATCCACACCAAGCAACTATAATCACTTCTAAGTGCATTTCAGATATCTGAATGTAACTAAAAGTGCTAACCATGAAATGAATTTCAAATTTGTTCCACACAGACAATAAACTCACATTGTTTCTTCATATAAATCATGTTAATCCTGACAAAACCACAATGGTGAGTAAATTGCAGTCACTCAGTTATTTTCATCCTCACACAGCCCCAAAATATTATAACTTGTTTGTATCCCAAATGCCCGAATTGCAAAAAAAAAAAAAGACCTGCATTTGGAGCTTTTCTCCCTGGGCCTCTGCTGAAAATATGCTGTGTCCTAGTTGGACTTTCCCGTTCAACAAAAGAAAAGAAAAAAAGAATCATATGAATACATTTTAACAAAACACTCAGGGACAAAGCAGAAAATACAAGAAGAAAAGGCACAAAATCAGGTTCAAATTGTATATATTGCTCTGAGTTACATTACAGAGAGAGTAGCTAGAATAACACTTTGTTTATCATACATTTTCTAAATGATATGAAATGTGAAAATCAAATGCCTGCCATTATTTAATGACTACTACCCTCTAAGACTGACCAGAAAAAAAAATGTTTTGATAAACAATCCAAAAATAGGGATAAACTGAATATACTTGCTTAGGAATTAGAGATAAAAACAAAAGTAATGTGTGTGTGTATGTATGTATATATCTATATGAATATACACATGCATTACTTATTACTCTAATTCGCCAAAAATATTAATAGAAGAACATGCTTTGCATCAAAATGCATTTTATATACAATAAGATACACAAAACTTTAATGCCTGGCATTGGTAACTGTAATTCTCAACAATTTACAGGAAAAAAAGATTTTTTAAGGGACAAGACATAAATATGAAAAAGTATGGTTTACTATCACAATGCGAAGTGGATTCAGTCAAATCCAGCCCAGAGGTTGAATGGTGACAATGTCAAACCCGACATTGTTGAAGTACAAATCTCGTCCCTATCTTGACACATTAACACTTGTTCCAAGGTCAAATTTGGTATGTAACTCGACAATGTCGAAATTCGACATTGTGACTTTCGCAGAGGTGGGCCGATGGTATATACCATCATTCAACCGAGTCCGCTTCAACATTGTGATACTAAACCAAAAGTATTAGTGAAGCCCTACACCATCATATACAGATAAGAGGAACAGGGACACTTTTTTTAAAATGAGTGACAGTAGGTAGATACTCCATTTTCCCTGTAAACGTGTTCACTTGTCATACTTGGATGCCTGTAGAGATAAAAAAAAAATGAACTCATGCTCTATCTGGCTGCTGCTGCTTCTGGCTAGAGGCATCTTTTCTGTTCTTTATGTATTTATTTTTCTCGCTTTATGTAAAAACATATGGAACATTTATGCTCATAAAAGATTGACTTACTAAGTAACTAACTAAAGAATTTACAAGTAGTCCTAGATGAGAAAAAATCTATGCATTTGCCTAGCTTACTTATGCATAAAAATAGTAATGACCATAAAACGAGACTTGAGTAAACCCATGTCTAGACTTAAAAGGGAAAACATTTGAAACATGGCTGCATTTCACATTCATTTGACTTATGAAAAATTAACTTTAAATGCATAAAGTACAAAGATGCAGGGTTCCAAAAAAACACTTCTTACTTAATTATATACCTAGAAATGAAAAGTTCTGTTTCTAAAATGAAAAATAAAAAAGTGAATACAAAAGAATAACATTTTAAACCACTCACTGTAACTATTAAATCAGAAAGCTTTGACTTCAATACAGCTCCAATTCTATCTAAACTAATTTAAAATAAATGAAATAAACTAATTAAACTATGGAACTAACAAATGTTATCATTACCCTCATTTCACTATTAAAACTTTTTTAACTCCCCCAGAACTTCAGTGTACACTTCAGAAATGCCTTTTTAAATTGGGTTTTTTTGTTTGTTTGTGTTTTTTCTTTTTGTGATACATATAATATCTTCCACTGGAGGACTATAGAACTTGATTATTGCTGAGTAGATAAATATATTCTTTAGACATGCAGTGCTAAATATGTCATGCATTAAATGCACACAATCAGACAAACATACACACACACACACACACACACACACACACACACACACACACACACACACACACACACACACACACACACACACACACAGGCATGCATGTACAAATAGTCAAATGTGTGTGTGTATGGATCTACCTCAGTAGACTGACTTACCTAAACACCAAAGCTCATATACCCGAGATGACAACACTGAACAGACCATAGTACTGAACAACAAAATATAGTAAGTTTAACATAGAAAAGAGTTGGTTGGCCAGCATGGTGACCTTTGCCCTTTTCCATACTGTAGTGCGATCTTGGAGTTGGTATATTTAAATAGGGAGGGGTGTGGGAGGAGAAGCCCCCCAGTTGGATAGGTTGAATTTAGCGTGGTTTGTTTTCATGGTGCTGTTGGACAACTGACTGTTTTCTTGGTGTAAGATTACGATGTTTTGTACATTTGGTACCTTGGTCTGTTTGGTGTTGTCGTCTCGGTTATCTGGGCTTCAGTGTTAAGGTGAGTCGATCTACTGAGGTAGATCCCTGTGTGTGAACATACAGAAACAAACACAAACCCCCTAACACAGAATGCACACACACTCATTGCACACAAGCTGCTAGATTGGAGTCAGCTGTGTGCAGATGCTACAGAAGCTGTACTGTAATAATTAGATAACAGCACCAATACATATTGTAGAACCCTATTATCATCAGTTCAGTCCTACTGTCTGTCCAGCCTAATAAATGTCAGTATGCCTGTCTTGTTGATCTATATATCTCTTTTTTCAATTTATGTTCCTTAAGAGGCACAGCTGGGAAGCAGACCACACATACAACAGAGGCTAAGACAAAAAACACTCTTCATGCACAAGATTTAATGACAAAATGTACAAAGTGAAATGACTACATGCAAAGGGCATGGATGGAGTAGTATAACAATGAAGTTTATGGATCAGAACAATGAAGCAACAGATGGCTTAGTGGTTAAGGTCTTCACCTCCCACTCACAAGGTAAAAGACAAGGTTCAATCCTGACCTCCGAAAACAATTTTAACTCCCCCAGAACTTCAGTGTACATTTCAGAAATGCAGTATTCATAATCTCAGTCTAGGCCCCACAGCAGGGTTGAGGAAAAGAGTGCATTCAGACAGCAGTTGCAGGACTTACTAGATGGACAACATGAATTGGTGTTGATAATGGGTGACTTGAATGCACATATTGGGAAAGACAGAACAAGATATGAGGACTGCTGGGTCCATATGGGTGGGGCAACAGGAATAAAGAAGGAGAAGATATTCTTGACTTCTGTCTGGCAAATAGCTTAAGAGTAGCCAACACATGGTTCAGAAAGAGAGACATCACAAGATCACATACAAGCGTAGTCAACATGCAACTCGGGTAGACTTCCTCCTAGTAAGGAAAAGGCACTGGGGCAGAATCCATGATTGCAAAGTCATCCCCAGTGAAATAGTTGGGCCACAGCATAAACCGCTAGTTGCCACAATCAGCTGCAAGCAGTGGTCAGAGAAGGCTGTAAGGTACTCCCGGCTCTGGCACCACAAGAAGAGGAAGAAATAGGTGGAGTTGAAGAAGAAAGGCAGCGCCTAAAAACAGCATGTGCTAGGACTACTGAAAAGATATTTGACTGAGCCAGGTATGGAAATAAGGCACATAAGGAAAGATGGTGGTGGAATGCAGAAGTCCAGGAAGTCATCAAAAGAAAAAAGGAGTGCAGGAAGAAGTAGGAGATAGAAAAGACTGACTAGGCTAGGAAGGACTATTGGTTGGCTAACAAAGAAGCTAAGAAAGAAGTTGCAATAGCAAAGAATAGGGCAACAGAGGCACTATAACAACTTCTGGAAAGTGACTCAGTAAGGGGCACAACTATATCAGGTTGCAAGGCAAAGACAGAAAGATAAAGAAGATAGTCAGGCACCCATCATAAAGGAGGCCAGCAACAACCTGCTCACCAGCCCAGAGCACATCAAAGGCACATGGAAGGAGTATTTCCAGCAGCTTCTGAAGGAAGAAAATACTGCCCCCGAAACAGCCTATGATGAGAGAAGAAGAGAAGCCCACCCGAGAAGAAGTAAGAACAGCACAAAGGAAGATGAAGTCAGGGAAAACAGCAGGCTCAGATGAGGTCACAGCAGATATGATAAAGATGCTGGGTGAGATTGGGCAGAAATGGCTCCTGAGGGTACTAATAACAGTATGGAGAGAAAGGCATATCCCAGATGACTGGAGAATAAGCATACTCATGCCAGTGTACAAAAACAAAGGGGACATCCACAACTTTGGGCAGTACAGAGGCATCAAACTCCTATCACATTGCATGAAAGTTCTGGAGAGGGTGACTGATAAACTGATACACAGAGTAGTAGAATGTAAGATGGGAGATGAGCAGTTTGGATTCAGATCAGGATGCAGCACAACTGACTCGATGTTTACATTGAGGCAGATACTTGAGAAGAAGATAGAGATGAGGAGAGAGTCCAACTGGGCATTCTTAAACTTGGAGAAAGCATAAGACAAGATCCCAAGAAAGCTGATCTGGGCAGTACTGTGCTGGTTTGAAGTCCAAGAAACATTGGTCGAATTAGTGCAGGCTATGTAAAAAGACCCAATGACGCAAGTATAGACAGTGTTCGGCCTCACAGAGGGCTTCCCTTTCGGTGTGGGTGTACATCTGGGTTCAGCTCTGACCCCACTGCTGTTCATACTGGTGATGGACTACATTAGCAAACAGGTTGGAGGGGACAGATCAATAAAGCTGCTGTATGCAGACGATATGACAGTACAGGCAGACTCTGAGCCAGAACTTCAGCAAAGGATGGGAGAATGGAATGCAAATCTGAAGGCACATGGGATGAAACTAAGCACAGGTAAGATGGGGGTAATGGCAGAAAATTGGGGAAATCAGAAGAAGCTGAGAATAGAGATAGAAGGGAAGATAGTGGAACAGGTAAACAGCTTCAAGTATCTTGGAGGAGGAGTTGAGGAGAAGGGTAGTCTTAATGAAGAGATCAAAGGTAGAATCAGAGGGGCTGCATCAGGTGTTGTCTGTGACAGAAGAATGTCAAAGAAGCTGAAAGGTAAGATGTACAAGACAGTGGTACAACAGGTACTACTATATGGTAGAGAAACATGGACAATAAAGGCAGAACAGTTGAAAAAGCTAGAGGTAATGGAAATGACATGCCTGAGAAAGGTGATAGGATGCACACTGCAGGACAGATGAAAAAATGAGGACATAAGAGCAGAAGCCAAAGGAGCTCCAATTGCAGTAAAGATCAAAGAGAACAGATTACGGTGGTTTGGGCACAAGTGTAGAAAAGCAGAAAACAATCTGGTGAGGAAGATTTGAGACAGACAGGAAGAAGGCAAGAGGAAGTGAGGACATCCAGCAATGGATTGTGTGAAAGAAGATCTGCGACAGTCAGGCATGAGTGTTGAAGAAGGCAGGAGTGTGGCACTGAATCAAGAGAATTGGCAACAGTTAACACGATACCCCGACCCCATGTAGAAAAATGGGAAAAAGGCGGCTGATGATGATGATGGTAAACAAAGAAGCAACAGTTGAAGAAACTTTAGATATAACATTTGCAAGGAACCAACTTACTCTGGTGTGTCACTAATAGTAAATGTTCCTGCAAAAGGATCAGCAACAATGTTGTATGCATAGTGTCATATTAAATAAAGATGTAAAGTAATGGCATTTGTTTTAACAATGAATTCCAAATGAGAAGCAACCTTTTTGTTATACATGGTAAATTTAAAAATAGTGTAGGCTTTAAAGTCATTCATGGTGTTACAGTGGTAGGTTATATGAAACAACACATACCATTTATTAATATGATGAAGATAACTGCAGGAAGATATATATTATAATATACCAGCAGAAAGATTCATACATAAGCTTCCTTCACCTAATGTAATTTACTGTAGCATTTAAATAAAGAATAAACACTGGAAAAAAATAAGTATGATTTCAGGGAAACAAGCTACTATAGCAACATAGAAAAGCATACTCTGAGGGGATGGAGACAATTTAAAGACTCTTTAATTAATTTACCATCAGAACTGGGTTGTGGCATTGTTGTTACAGTGGCAGTTATAGTAATGTTGTTGCGTGTTTAATCTAAATGGTGAGCACTTCAGCACTGCCTTAATGTTAAAGGTTTCACATGCAGTTGTTTTCATATTTGTTATGCAACTTATGTTATGTTGAATTCTGTATTATTTGTGTGTTTAACAAATCTGTTTTGCCTGGCTTTTTTGCATGCTTATTATGTGATGCAAGGGTATATCAACAAATGCTTTTTCATATTTGTGCAATCACATTGTCTCTTCTGCCTACAATGTAGTGTGTACAAAGAAAACTGTAAAATATTAACATTTCCATGATTAAGTAATTCATTAAACAATTTTCATATCATCTGATTATATAAAATAAAGCATCTTTGATGGTAACAAAACATTCCACAAAGTAATTTATATATGAATGTATTTATTTAACATATTCTAGTAGCCATAAATATGTTTTGTTTATTTCTTGTGTGATTCTATTTAACCAGGCTATCCCTACAAATGGTCCATTGAGATCAGTGCTCTACCCCAGTAAACAAGTATAACTAAATAAATAAATAAATACATAAATACATAAATAAATAAATAAATTACTAGGTTTAAGAGAATAAATTATAAGATGGTGTATATTGTACGTGCCAAGACACGTAATAGATCTACCATGATTCCCCAATACATTTCAGTTATAATGACTACGTTTGGCAGAGCAGACATTATGTAAAACTGCTTGTTAATACATTTTGAGTCCTATTGAAAGTTTATTTATTTATTTTTTAGCACACATCTGCCCTTTTACTTATAGACAGAGAAATACATTGGCAGAATATTTGGTTCACATAAAAAGATATTGTTTCTAATTTTAGAATAAATCACTTTAACAGGCCAATTTAACAGGTCTTAAATCTACTGGATGTTTTAGTTGTGAAAAGTGTTATTTTTGTAAATTTACTTCAGCTATTAGCTGAAAGTTTCTTGACATTATATCCCTTATACCATGTAGAACATATACACTTGTCAATCTTTCTGTGTTGGAAAAAAAACTAAAATATGTCCAATACAAGGATCTCTGAACATCTCAGTCATATTCAGTGTCATAAAGCATCAGATACTTTTTGTCCCGGTACCCTTCAATAAACACACCACACCAAATGACATTTAATGACCTTTATCTAACTTCCATAAATATAACTTTATTGAACAAAATGTACATTTATTAATCACAACATGAGGGCAGTGTAACCATGCTCACCCTACCCAAATAAGCAGCCTTCTTACCTCCGCTATCTTACATTTACTTATCAAGCAGCATCCCACCACTCACTTTCATTCCCAGTTCATTGAATTAAATGTCCAACCCCATTTTACCAAGGAAGCATGACCTCGCTTACCCTAACCAAATAAGGATCCTCTTCATTTCAGCTCTCTTACTTTTACTTTCAAACAGCATCCCACTGCTCACTATTATTCCCCAATTCATTGAATTAAACATCCAGCACCAGAGTGGGAACAGAAGAGGGACAAGCCTGCCCATCTTTTCTACCTAAACACCAAACCTATAAACTAACCACACAATCCTCAACCTTCCTAAAAGAGGGAGGGAGGGCAGGTAGCAAGTTCACTTCAAAATCTGATCCTTTACCCAGCTACACTCACACAAAACCAGTTAAGCCCCTTCTTCCTCTTACCTCATTTCCTCCCAACCCTCCTACTTTTCCAGTTTAGCCATTCTATTCCCATCACACTAACTTTCTTCCACTACCATCTTACTCTCATAATTATTCCTACCTGACCCACACCCGAAGATGTCCCAGGGCAAATTGCTTCATTCCCAAACCTCATTTGTCCCGGTCCCCTTCAATAAACACACCATACCAAATGACATTTGATGACCTTTATTAGACTTCCATAAACATAACTTTATTGAACAATATTTTAATTTGTTAATCACAACATAAACATCCTTATAACCATTTATTAGGGCAGCATAACCACTCTCACCCTATCCAAATAAGCCACAACCTCACCTCTGCTCCTTTACTTTTACTTATCAAGCAACCCACCACTAACTTTTCATTCCCCAACTCATTGAATTAAACAACTAACCCTCTTGTACTAGGGCAGCATAACCTCGGTCACCCTAACCAAATAAGCAGTGTCCTCACCTCCACTCACTTACTTTTACTTACCAAGCAGAGTCCCACCACTCATTTTCATTCCCCAACTCATTGAATTAAATCCAACAACAGAGGGGGAACAGATCAGGGACAAGTCTGCCCTTCTTCTCTGCCTACTAGCTTGGCTAACGCCAAAATCTGATACCTTACCCAGTTACACTCTCACAAAACCATTTAAGTCCCTCCTTACTCTTATCGCATTTCCTCTCAACCCTCATACTTTCCCAGTTTAAATCTTCCATCCCCACCACACTAACTTTATTCCACTACCATCTTACTCCCATAACTATTCCTGCCTGATCCACACCCGAAGATGTCCCAGGACAAACTGGTTTGTTCTCAAACCTCATGTATAAAATATTATCATTCTAATGCCAGTTTTATTTTATTTGGTATGGACTGAGTATGGGTAGATGGACTATTAATATTGATCTAGATCACCTGTTAACTAAAAAAGAATAGAAAAGAATTATTTATTTTGGTGGACTTTTTCCCAGTCTTAATGAATATTTGTGAAAATATTACATAGCTTTTAAGCAGACAATGTTTGTATAATCTTTCACCACAAGGTGTCAATGTTTCATTGGATTTCTTGTTGGATTCCTTTTTTTTTTTTTTTTTTCCAAAATTTCTTTATTGCAGTTTTTTAGGTTACAACACATAAGACATTATACAATAAGATACACACACAACATACAACAAAACATAACATTCTATATACAATATATACAAAGAAGTCACTTCAAAAATCCAGTTTTTATACGAACCACATATTCTGCAGTGATAAGAAGAATAAAACAGTACCATTAGTTGTTTATTACATATACTAGGGAAAGTCAAACTAAAACCTCTTTATATAGGGCATGTGGTTTTTTAATCAACTTATCTACGCAAATATTTATAAAATGACAAATTTAAAAAGGCTCTAAGTATATCCTTATTGATTGACTTACATATATTGTATATTCCACTTTTAGATTTAATATTTTTACCTCTTGAGAATGAAATCTAATAAGTATTCCCAATACTCTTGGTAATATTTACATTTCTTAGTAACATATAGTAGCTTGTGGGAGGCAATGTATTTGATTGCTACATTTCTAAAACCTTCCCATGTGAGTGGGGTTGCAATAGTCCAATTCTTTGTAATATAGAATTTGACTAGAGAACATATGGTGGTGAGGACATGCTGTAAGATGGGTGTTTTCAGTTTTTTTTCTTTTCTTTTTAATTTAATTAATGACATGTATCAAGTGACTCTGTAAACTTTTATTTTTATTTCAATTGTAGATTAAATACTGATAAAGAGGCAATAGCTTTGAGACTTTTATCCTTTTTTTATGACTTTGTTGTTTAATAAGGGATTTAGCATCCTGTTTGTGGTGACCTTACTTGTTCAGATCATTAACAGTGTCAGCAGAATGTTATTCTATTTGGACTCCAGATTTTTGTGCTTATTTGATTTAGAATGAACCATGCATGGCTTTCTTCTGTGTTTCTGTTTGACTTATATATCAGGTGGAACATACATGAGGATTGCATGTGAGCTGTAAATGACAAATTGTTTAAAAAAATAAAATGTGCTGTGCACTGAGAATTGCATGCATATAGACATGATGATATGCTTTATAAAATAAACTGTCTCCAGTTCTTTCCACTATTACAACCAAAGACACTTAATTTTTTCATTTATTTTGCATTTATTTTCTGGCAAAGTGCCACGATATTCTATAATATGGAGTATTTGCGTGCCAGAAAACATGCTTTGTTGGAAACTGGCATTTTAGGCCATAGCATAAAACAACTTGTTTTACATGTTATATTTTTCATTTTCAAGGTGTCAGCTTACTTTATTCAAAGTTATGTATCTAGATTCTGTTTTGGTGTCCTTATATAATAAAACTACAAATCATAAAAGAGTTGCATTACAGATAGAAATTGATCAATATAATCATTGGTACAATTCATGAAAATAGAATGTAGTCTGATAACAGTAATAATAATAATAATAATAATAATAATAGCAATAAATAATACAAAATCAGTGCCTCTGACTGTATTTGAATTATAGTCTCAGGCTAAAAAATATCCACAGAACCAGTCCTCCAAAACTGTCGAATTTTAATCAAGGCAAAGACACTAAGCTCTATTTTTGGAATGTATTCATGTGTGAAGATACACACACACACACACACACACACACACACACACACACACACACACACACACACACACACACACACACACACACACACAAAACAAATACATGCACATGCATAAACTTTCATTACATTCCTGTATTAACATCTTTCATGAGTTATTTAATAAAGATACCTAAATGATTTCTTATTAAACATTTACTGCCTATGCCAAGGAATTGAATGTGTTTTATATGAAAGTCAGTTTGATTACTATGTACAGCAAAACAAAATACAAAGTGATATTCAATCTGGCTTTTAGCTATAACATTCCATAGCAGCTGCATGCTTAGAATTCTCTAAAAAAGCCTTTACTGCTTTTACTCAAACTAAAAAAAATGCAAGGCTACTTCACTTGACCTTATAGAAGCTTTCAACACAGTTAATCACTGCACACTAATTAACAAATTTTAATACAGAGTGTCTATTGATGTAGCTAAAAGACAGTTCTGTATTTGTTCTATCTTGCAGTATAAAAGAAAAAAATTACTGAAGCAGAGTATAAAGAACAATTTTATACAAAATTAGTAGCTCCACAGAGCTCAACTAAGGACCGTAATGTATTATAGTGGCTGTGATGGCTTCACATAAAATTGACAGAATTTTAACCCCAGGTTACATGAACTGTTATATTTATTGCCATAAATTACAAAAAAAAATACATTATTTTGTTTCTGAGAATTTCAGTGTCATTAAGAAACATGCATTTCAATGTCTAATACTTGTATGAAAATTGATCTTTGACAGTGGATGCCATCAGAGTGAATGCATCATGTCTGACTACACAAGACAGCATATCATCCTGGCTAAAAATGTAATTAGTGTTGTCTTATGGCTCTCAGTATTAGCCTCGTTTTGTAACTGAAGGTCTTCAATCAGCAGGTCTTCATCCTTCCCTGTTTAGTATTGCAGCATTTCCACACAGGTTCTCCATGCTCCTTATTTAATGACATGTACCTAACATGGATAGTTAAAAGTCTGCTTTAAATGCTGCTGTTGTTACATTCTATTATATGACAAATAACATGGCATACATTTATTTTGTTTATTTGAAGTTGCAGTCAGTATTTAAATACAAAGCATTTTGAGTTCAAATACTATTACGTTTAAGAAAAATAAGTTATTTGATAAATATGAAAATGTACATTTTCTTATCAGTAATATGTGTTTTGGCTGTATAACACAGTATTAGAACAGAATAAGACAGGAAGGTAGATTCAGAAACATAAGAAATGGCATAGTGATCTATGACAAACAGCAGTATACTGTTCCCGACATGTAATTAAATTGCAGTACAATATGTTGAAGAAAAAAAAAAAGAATGACTGAATAAAATTGTACTGTTAAGCAGAGAAGAATTTACCAAGGAAAAAAATTATAGCACAGTATCATGGGCAGTTGTATTTGTTAGTGTTTGGCTACACTTGTAAACGTCTTCAAAAAATTTTGAGGATAGCAAAAGTAAGTGACAACTGCTGAGGTAGTGAGAGACAAATCACTTTGTAGCAACCATAAACCACAATGGAATCATATACAAGTAGAGCCAACAATTATATATGAACAGACATTTAAGAAACATAATAAAATGTTGATATATCATTAATCCAATTGCAAGCATATGCAAAAACAGTTAAACAAATGGCCATATTTAAGCAGTGCACGTTATAAAACAGTTGAGGAAGACAATAAAATGCAGATATGTGTACTGTTCAGAAAGAAATGGGAAAACATTATTATTAAAATGACAGTTAAATAAACTTGACATTGTCTGACTAATAAAGGGCCATAGGCACATTGAGAGTGGCACATAGCTCACCTGTACTATACTCAGGTGATCAAAAAACTTCACACAGCTTACCTTCAGTCATTGAAAACCTACCCCGAAATATATAGATAGGCTACTTATAAGAAGTGTGAGACCTATGAATACAAGTCTGTGATTCTAAAAATCTGTGTGATTTCAGGCAAATGCAGTGAATGCCATATTTCACTGTTATACCTCTATCCTCTGTTGTTGCTACCACACTTCTTGCTAACGTTTCTTTTCCCGTATTTTCTAATATTCATATCTTGATAGCCTCAGCGTTCTATTACATATCCATACGGAAGCACTGAAAACTCTTTACCTCCCTCTTGTCTTGTGTTATATGTTCTACTATTTAAATATACCCATCTCCTTCCTTAAAGTTGCTTTGTGGTCCCACAGTTCCCTAGCCTTTCCTACCAGCCCAGACGCTAACACTTTCTGCACTATGAAATCTGGGTACCCATCTAACATTTCCTACGCTACTTTTAAAGTCTTCTTGATGATCTGACTAACTTTTGTCCCTTAATCACCACCCTCTCCATCCTCCTGCTAGTGTCTAAAATATTCTCTCGCACTTGAACTGCTATAACGAATGCCACCATGCAGCATGTAAAATCAAGAATTCTCTGTCCTCCCAACTCTCTTGAAACTATAATAGTTATTATTTTTGATTGCTTTTCATTTTCCCTTCCACATATTCCTATCACATGAATCCTGACTTTATCCGTTACCTTTGCTATTGTCTGTAAGAGGATATACTCTGCTACATGCAAAATGCAGGGCAGAATCATTATTTGAATAATATTTTCCTGTCAAATAGCAATGCTAGCTTATTTCTCACTGTCTATTGACCCATAAATCTTTTTGTATATCCTCATTCTTCTTTATGGTTTCCTGTATGCACAGAATGATCTGTGGTTTCAGTTATTTTATACGATCAGTGATGGTTCCAAGGTTCCAGATACCTAACTGCATCTTTGCAGGTATTGGTAAAGATTTCTTCAGATAGAGTTGAAAACTTAATTGCTTCTCATAAAAATTTAATGTTCTGCAGGACCCTTGTCAAGTATCCCTGCATATCTGAGATATATATTATATAAACATGAAAAACACTTGCTAATATAATCACCGACTTCTATCTTGCAGTATTCACAAGATAACTTTCTGATGTATCCTGTTACCACCTCTATCACCAATATAAAATCAATTTGGATGATGGGATTCCCTGTCTGGTACCCTCCCTACCTTTACTTTATAAGAAGTCAATCCATGTAATATCACAGCAGAGACGCATGCAACACTTCCATCCAAGTCAGAACTGTTTTAAAACCCCTAGCTTCTGTAGTACATTAAAACAGAAAGTTAATTCCACTGAATCAAAACCTTTCTCAGTATCAATGAGATTTGTCAAGATTTGCTTTAACCCCTTTCTGCTTATTAACTCTTATAACACGCAAATTTCCTGTAGTGGTTCCCGGATGACCTCCCCTTCAGAAAACTCTTTTTCCCTCTCCTACCAGTCATTGTAAAAAAACATCTGTAATTTAATTGCAAGAATCCTAGTATATGTGGTATTTTCCACATTAATAGAGTTAAGGGCCTTTATTTTTCTGGGATCCCTCTACATTTTTTTTTTTTACTTTCATCCACCAGTACAGTTGTGGCTTCCTTCTATATCAATATGCAGCCCCTCCTCCACTGCCTATTAACAATGTTATAGAAAATTTCCACCATATCCTCCTTCACTGTCACCTTAAAAATGCCCATAGGAAAACTTTTCAGGCCACAGCCATCATGGGTGGAAATATCTCTCTACTGCCTATTTCTCTCCACGCCAATGCCATCTGCATAAGTTTCCTGTAAGACCAGCTTCCATCCCATAATATCTGACCTTGTTTCCACGGGTCTATATTAGAACACCAAACTTTCAAAATTTCGAGTGTTCTAATATTGACCCAAATATCGAAGAAACAGAAAACCACATGTTTTCCTAGGGAAATAATTTGGTTGTCTGTTTCTGTTGCTTTGGTATTTTCAGTGCTGTGGTGGAAAGTTATGGGTCGGGTTCAGGTAAGTGTGCGATTGTGTGGACGTGAGGGTTAGGGCAGGGTAGGTGAGTTAGGGTTAGGGCGTGGGTGAGGTGACTGTGCGATAGTGACGGACCTTAGGGTTAGGGTTTGGGTTAAGGTAAGTGCATAGTTAGTGGTGTATGTATAGGTTAGTGTAGGGTTAGGTGTAAGAGTTTAGGTGTATGTGTGTGAATTGCTGTTTGTTTGGTGTGCTTGTGTTGTATGTATGCGTTTTGAAACAGCTAATTTATTCCCTAGGAAAAAATTTGGTGTTCTGTATGTTCAATGTTTTAAATTTTCAATTAATAGGGTTCAATATTAGAACACTTGAAATTTTGAAAGTTCGATGTTCTAATATAGACCCGTTTCCACTAGTCTTCCCCTTCATTCCACAGCAAGTTATATTTGCCAGCCATCTGCCATCCTGAAAGTTCTCTCACTACTTACCTGCAGGTGTGCTTAAGGCATCTTCTCCCCCCTCAATACTACTTTCCTCCATCTGATCCTTAATCATTCAGGATATCATTTTGGCATTTGTATCAGCCTTAGCGCACCAACATTTCAATCTTATTCCCAGTTTTGCATCAGTCTCAGCATATCTGCCAGATTTGTAATATTTACTTTTATCTGTACAGTCCTGTGAATTGACTTTTGTCCCACGTCTGCCAACACACTATTAATTTCCTATTCCCATCTTTTTTGTTTTCCCTTTCTGGTCTCTACTCATTCTTTCCATCTCTTTCATTATCCCATCCTATCTAGATAATATCCCAATAAACCTCTTTATCCCACAGCACTTCTCTCCGTCCCTATGAACCCCCACTCCATCCATCGATACCTCTTTATAACAAGTACGATTTACCCAAATTCTATTACTCCTATTCAGCTTTCCCTGTACCCAGCCACATTTAAACTGTATGCATATGGTCTGATATCCATCTTTTGTAGTATATCACATATTCATTCCAGACTTCCTTTATCTACAAGGAACCAGTCTGACATGCATGGCCACTAAAACCCATCCCTGGAATAGATATACTTTCTTCCTGTTTTCCTGTAATTTTTATACAACCCTGCTATCAAAACTATCCCAGTCCCTCCTTAAGTGCATTTTTCCCACTCCAAAAGACTGTACTTTGCTCAGATTTTAGTGCTATCTCTACTGTTACAATTTTAGATCTGCCCATACATACTTTTACTAGTTTCCTAACTGTAGCACTAACTGGGCTTGAAACTGGCCAATTAAGATCAGTGCATGACCATGATAAAGGACCAAACAAACATCTATCCATCCATCCATACACATATACATATATAAGTGAGTCAATAGCTGATAAAGTCTTGCATCCATTACCACATTGAATTATCCTCCAATATTTAACGTATCATTTTTTTTACTAGTCTCTCTGTTATCCTCACATCTCCTTTTGATTCTCAGAAAGACCTATCAGTGGCCATCACAACCTTAATTAATTTACCACACCTCAAACCACAGTCTCATGACTTCCTTCCTCCAACCTCTCTTTGCACAAACAATTTGCAACAAGTTTTGTAAACCCTCCCCTTTAATTATATTGCTTCTCTCATTATCATCATAAACTTCATTAACATTAACAAATGAGCAACTACCTTCATCAAACAGTGCTGCTTTTCCCTCCTTAATAGGATTTGTTGAGGTGTCAAACTCTGGACAAAGCTTATTTGGAGCAGAGTGAGTTTGGCAACCTTTAGCTGTGGAGACACATCCACATCTACTTTTGCTGAGGAACAGCAGTAATTTAAATGCTTTCATAGTCTTAATAGTATTGCTAAATCATACCAAAATTAATTGTTAACATATTTATAAGTATGTTGATTGTCTGTTGATATCAATAAGCTCATGATTCTATACTTAACAAAATTATATCTTTTAGATTGCAGACATCTATTTTTTTATTTATCTATTCTTTTCAATAATTACAGGACATATTAGCTCAGACAAAAAAAGGAAACAAACCCAAAGTGTGTAGAAGGCTTAAAATATTTATAACATTAGAACATTACCTCCACTGTAGCCATTTTGCATTATGTTACATACAAATTAATGATATTCTATTGCACCAGCATGGCAGTATAATATCTGATAGAGCTGTTTGATTGCCACACTCACCTTTGCAATGACCTAATACATTATGAATGCCAGAGCATTATGTTCAAACTAAAAACAAATAAAATTGAAGAGTTAGTGCACAGACATGGCTAATGTGGTACTTGAACAGAATGATAATCACAATGCAGGAAGCATGAATGATTATGTTAAACTGGCAGATTTTCCTTGTATGACTTCATTGCTCCATTATCTGTATAACTGTTACTGCACCATATCACCAGCTATTGGTGTTAACACAAATTTTTCCTACACACGTCATCAATGTATCTTCATCTTTCAATACTTTAAACTCTATTGTGTGCTTAACTTACACTACATGTTCCTTTCTACAATGTTATATCACTTATTTCACAGAAATGACAAAGAAAGTAGTAGGCCACAAAAATCACAGAGCTGTAAAGATGATAGAGTGGACTATTGAGGATAAGAAATAAATTATGTACTGTTACTATTTTGAAAGAAGCTCAGAATTTCTGGATAGAAGATATACAAAAAGATTAAGAGGAAATTAGAGGAAAGAAAAAATACTTGCACAAGAAAAATTGCCAAAAGCTACAAATGCAAGTTTGTGTTTATTAATACAAACGATCTATGAAAAACATTATATAGACCAAGAATCCATGGGCTGTTTGGAAAAAGAAGCAACTGAGGAAGTGCAAGAAATATACAGAACAAAATCTAGAGATTTTTGAAAGGTATAAAAAAGAAATATGGACATGGAAAAGAAGAGATAATCTGATATGGTGCAATATTTTTGCAAAGGAGAAAGTCAAATTAATCAATACTAAAAAAGAGCTCCAAAGATATTGGAAGAGAAATACAGGTAAAAGGACCCAGATATGGAAAATTTCACAATACAAACAAATAAGATTACAAAGGAGGAATGTAGAACAAAAAAATTTAGTAAAGTGGGAATGTGGAACAAAAAAAATTAGTAAAGTGGAAGTTAAAAAAAAAGAAGTGCATGTTTTGGAATACCTGCAGAACGAAGGATTTAGTGCAGAAAGTCTAACATAGGTTATATCACAGCATGATAGAACAATGAATCTCCCAAGTAAGGAGAAACAGGAGTGGCAGGAGTCATCTGAAAAATAAATATGGACATGGGAAAGAAAAATAGATTTAATATGGTGCGATATTTATGCAAAGGAGAAAGCAAAACTAATCAATACAAAATAAGCAGATTCCAAAGATATTTGAAGAGAAATACAGGCAAATGATATGGAAAATTTTACAAGTAGAAAGGAGGATTAATATTGGAGAAGTTAAAGAAATCGAACCTGAGTGATGGGTCGCCTGCAAAGTAAAGGGTTTAGTGTAGAAAATCTAACTCTGATACAAATGACTGGTACCAGAAACATACCCTCAAACTGAATGCCAAAAAATGCATCATCATCCCTTTTGGGGAGAATGATGTCCCTACAAATTATCACATTGATAATAAGGCACTAAACACGGAATCAGTCATGAGGACTTGGGAACCCAGGTTGATAGCAAACTGACTTTTGATCACAATATTGCCTCAATTGTACAGAAGGCTTTCTACAGGGCCCACCTCATTAGTAAGGGTATCTCATCCAGGGACAAGGTGGTCATAACATCCCTGTATTCTTCCCTTCTAAGACCGATTATTGAATACAATGCCCCTTTCAGCATGTACCTTGCAAAGCATATGCAGCAGCTGGAAAGACCCCAGAGATTCCTCACCCAGAGAATCTAGGGCCTCAAATATCTACCCTACACAGATAGGCTAAAAGCCCTGTCCCTCTACTCAGTCTCCTACAGAGGTGACCTCTGTCTGGCATACAAAGCAATTTCAGACCCTGCCCTGATGGGACTGCTGCATATCTACAAGTCAAACTCCGCTTGAGTAACTGACACGCAAGACCTCAACCTGGTCTGTAACATCAGGAGTTGTTGGCAGGACAGATTTGTGTCCCAGAGACTACCCCTATTTGTGGAATATACTCCCTTTCCATATAAAGCAGAGTACCTCATTAAACCTTTTTAAGCGCAACCTTGATAACTGGATGGGGAACAGAAAATACACCCCTGGGATTCCACCTATGTCTCTGCTGGACAGTGGCATAGACTGCTGACTTGTTGGACCATGGGCTAAATTCTTGGCTAGAATTATAAGGGCCTCAGGGCCAGTAGAGTAGTAACTTCCTATGATCCTATGATCCTGTGATAATGCAACACTAGGATACAGTAATTAATCCTCAAATTAAAGAGAAACGAGATGAGCAGGAAACATTTGATCAGTTGCCAGATTAAGATACTTATGAGTTATCAGTAGGAAACTAGAATAAAAGTTCAGTTGGAGTTGCACAGCAAGGGAAAGAACAAGAAACTGTGGCAACTTAGGATATATTACTGTGCAGCTAAATTAATAACAAATGAGGTCTTACACAAAACACAGGCCAGTAAGGGAAACGAAGGGGAGAAATCAAATGTCATCATGGAAGTATCGAATAGAGAAAAGTATAAAGCAATTAAGACAAGAAGTGTCACTGTTAGAAGAGTACAGAAAAGGGAACAGATCAACAAAATGCTCAGAAAGATACACATGAGAAAAGCAAAATGCTGTATCAGGACATGTTAGGATTTGCCATACATTATTGCAAATAATAAACTAAAGATATCAGCACAGGCAGAAGAACTTAGAAGATATGCAGAAAATATAAAGGAAAAGTACAAAATAAGCAATTTATTGATGACCCAAAAACTTTTATAGGGAAATGGTAAACAAGCAAAATAAATCAAAATGTCACCAAAATAAAAAGAAATAAACACATTTTGGAGAAATATCTATGAAGATCGTGTGAAACATAACAAAGATGATGAATGAATAGAAAACATTCAAAGTATGCAAAGTTCAAATGTACAGGATATGAAATGAGATGAAGTAACAACCAAAGGAACTGAAACAAAGTTAAGGAAAGCTCCTAACTGGAAAACCATAGGCCCAGATACAGTACCTAACTTCTAGCTAAAAATACTGACATCTTTGCATGAAGATTCAACCATGAGTAAGAACTATTTACATACACACCCCAAACAGAAGCCAACCTGGTTCACAACAGGAAACACTTCTTCTTAAGACTGAACCTGCAAGCTATCCTAAAAACTATAGACCAATAACTTGCCTTCCAACACTGTATAAACTATACACTGGAACTGATGTCAATAAAGTTATAGTCATTTAGATGAAAACTCAATCATGGCAATAGAACAAAAAGGTAACAAAAGAAAGTCATAAGGAACAAAGGATCATTTCTTGTTAAAGTCATAATAGAGAATGTAAAATGGTGAAGAATCTAAGTATGACATGGATAGACTACAACAAAGCATTTAACAAAATCCCACATTTATGGATGAAGGAGTGCTTACAAATGTATAAGGAACATGCTACAGTGACCGATTACATTACAACCATTGTGAAACAGAGGCAAACCACTTTGGAGTTAAGCCATGATAAAGGACAAATTATTATTCCGGGGATAAAAATTCAAAGGGGGTTATTCCAGGGTGACTCTTTGTTACAGCTGCTCTTTTGTCTTGCCCTTAAACTAATAAGCTGTCTACGTCTAAAAATATAAATAATTTGCTCTTTTCATACCCATCACTGTGCTGTGTCAACTTCCTCGACACAATATGTTAACTGACTAATGCTTATATTTGTCTATGCTAACTGTTGCTCCAAATGACTGAAACAAAAATCTTCATAGTGTTACCCTATCTGCTTACTGCTGCTAAAATAACAAGTGTACATGAATGTATAGTTATCTAATTGTTTTTGAATGTATAGTGATCTATCTTCATAGTGTTTCCCTATCTGCTTACTGCTGCTAAAATAACAAGTGTACATGAATGTATAGTGATCTAATTGTTTTTGAATGTATAGCTATCTATTTGCATTTTATATAAACTGTTCTTTTCTCGGTGCTTTTCTCCTTGGGCCTCTACTGAAAATGGACATATATCCAGTTAGACTAGCCCAGTCAACAAATGTAAAATAAAATAAAATAAAATACTTAACAGGTTAGGACATGACTACAATTTGGCTCTCAGAAAACAACAAAGTATAAAGACTTCTCATCTTCTTTTTGTGGATAATTTGAAACTATATAGTTCATCAGATGACGAACTGAAGGCACGACTAAAAGTGGTCAAAACCTTCTCAGATGATATAAGAATGTAATTTGGTCTTGATAAATGTGCAAAAGTAACCTTTAAAGTAGGAACTGCAGCACCAAGAAAATATCAGTCTGAGACAGGAATGTGATATAAAAGAATATGGGCAAAAGGGAATGTATAAATGTTTGAAAACCGATGAAGGATCAACAAAAAAAAACACGGTCAAATGCAAATAAAACTTAGTAAGAAATATTTTAGAGGACTAAAATTAATATTTAAAACAGCTTTAACATCGAGGAACAAAGTCCAGGCTATAACCAATTAGCTCTTTCTGTCCTAACTTACAGTTTAGGAGTGACTGACTGGCCCCAAAATGTATTTGATCAGTTGGACAAGAAAACAAGAAAAATGCTTCATGCTTAACAAATGATTTATAAAAATCAATGCATACCAATATTATATATTCCTTGTTCTGAAGGCGGTAAGGGCCTCCTCAAAACTGATTACATGTATAGATCTACAACTGTAGGACTGAGGACATACCTGCTGACCTGACAAGATCCAAACATAGTGAAGGTTTTAAAACATGAGAAGAATAAGTCTAAGATGACTTCCCTGCTTAGTTAACAGAAGCATATCAGTGTCAAGCAGGAATGGAAATCAAACCAGAAGTAGATAAAAATCAGGCAACTGAATGTGCCAAAAAACAAAAGAAAGAATATAAGGTGATTCATCAGATGAGAAGGCAAGAAAGGTAGAGTATGTATAAATATAGTTGAAAGTACAGAAAACTCTTGGAACAACCTCACATTGCTCAAGACTGAATGAATGGTTAAGCAGAAGTGAGTTTAGACCAAAAGATGAAATATTAATTTTGGTAGCCCAGGATAGTGGACTATGTACACGTTGGTTTGCAAAGTCAATTGAACATGTGAGAGAAACAGACAAATGTAGGTTTTCTAAAACAGAATTGGAAATGGTTGCCATCTTGTTGCTGGGTGTGATACACAAATGGCAGAAGGACTGTATACTGAAAGGCAGAATAATGTGACAAGACTGTTGCATTGGGGATTGTGCAAACATGCTAATATTGAAGTAGCTGAGAAACATTGGAAACATGAGCTCCAAAGCATAATAGAAAATTATGAAGTTTATATTACATGTGATTACCCATTACCAGCAGTTCAAAAAATAGATAAGAGAAAACAAGATATAGTGGTCCATGAAAAAAAGACAAAAGTAGCATTGCTCATTGAAATTACTACACCCAGTGACCACAGTGTCTTACGTACAGAGACACAGAGTCAGAAAAAAACATGATTTACAGGTAGAAACAATGGAAAAGTGGAAGGATACCCAGACAGTTCCAATAGTAGAAGGATCAATAGGTCTCATAAAAAAATAACTTACAGTTGTAGTTAGATA